>NW_024424675.1:4679426-4983613 GCF_017311325.1 Ursus maritimus
GAGGAGAACATAGGCAGCAACCTCTATGACATCGGCCAAAGCAACCTTTTTCATGACACATCCCCAAAGGCAAGAGAAACAAAAGATAAAATGAATTTATGGGACTTCATCAAGATTAAAAGTTTCTGCACAGCCAAGGAAACAGAAAAACTAAGAGGCAGCCCACGGAATGGGAGAATATATTTGCAAATGACACTACAGATAAAGGACTGGTATCCAAGATCTACAAAGAACTTCTCAAACTCAATACACGAGAAACAAATAAACAAATCAAAAAATGGGCAGAAGATATGAACAGACAGTTTTCCAATGAAGACATACAAATGGCTAACAGACACATGAAAAAATGTTCAAAATCATTAGCCATCAAAGAAATTCAAATCAAAACCACACTAGATACCACCTTACTGAATATGGACACCAAAACAGACAAGGCAAGAGACAACAATTGTTGGAGAGGATGTGGAGAAAGGGGATCCCTCCTACATTGTTGGTGGGAATGCAAGTTGGTACAGCCACTCTGGAAAACAGTGTGGAGATCCCTTAAAAAGTTAAAAATTGAGCTACCCTATGATCCAGCCATTGCACTACTGGGTGTTTACCCCAAAGATACAGACGGAGTGAAGAGAAGGGCCATATGCACCCCAATGTTCATAGCAGCATTGTCCACAATAGCTAAATCGTGGAAGGAACCGAGATGCCCTTCAACAGATGACTGGATTAAGAAGTTGTGGTCCATATATACAATGGAATATTACTCAGCTATCAGAAAGAACGAATTCTCAACATTTGCTGCAACATGGACGGCACTGGAGGAGATAATGCTAAGTGAAATAAGTCAAGCAGAGAAAGACAACTATCATATGATTTCTCTCATCTATGGAACATAAGAACTAGGATGATCGGTAGGGGAAGAAAGGGATAAAGAAAGGGGGGTAATCAGAAGGGGGGAATGAAACATGAGAGACTATGGACTATGAGAAACAAACTGAGGGCCTCAGAGGGGAGGGGGGTGGGGGAATGGGATAGGCTGGTGATTGGTAGTAAGGAGGGCACGTATTGCATGGTGCACTGGGTGTTATACACAACTAATGAATCATCGAGCCTTACATCAGAAACTGGGGATGTACTGTATGGTGACTAACATAATATAATAAAAAATCATTAAAAAAAAACACTAATCTATAACATAAAAAAAAATGCTTACTATTAAGAAAAAAAGATCTCAAATAAACAATGAAATTTACACTTCCAGGAACTTGGAAAAGGATATCAAATTAAGCCCAAAGTTAGTAGAAGGTAGGAAATACAAGAACAGAGCAGAAATAAATGAAATAGAAAAACAGTACAAAAGTTCAATGAAACTAAGAGTTGATTTTTGAAAATACAAACAAAATTGACAAACCTTTAGCTAGGCTAAGAAAAAAGAGAGAAAACTCAAAATCAGAATAGAAAGAGGAGACATTACAACTGGTAACAAAGAAATACAATCATAAGAGACTACAATGAACAACTGTATAGCAACAAATTGAACAACCTAAAATAAATGGATAAATTCCTAGAAATATACAACCTACCTAGACTGAAACATGAAGAAATAGAGAATACGAACAGATGAATAACAAGTAAAGAGAGTGAATCAGCAATCAAAAACCTCCTGCCAAAGAAAAGCCCCAGACCCGATGGTTTCACTCGTAAATTCTACCAAATATTTAAAGAAGAACTGATACCGATCCTTCTCAAACTCTTCCAAAAAATTGAATATTTTATGAGGCCAGCATTACTCTGATACCAAAGTCAGACAAGGACATTACAAGAAAACTATAGACCAATATCCCCGATGAATACTGATGCAAATTTCTCAGCAAAATATTAGCAAGGTGAATTCAACACACATTAAAAGGATCATACACAACAGGATTTATCCCTGTGATGCAAGGATGGTTCAATATACACAAATCAATAAAAGTGATATACTACACTAATAGAAAAATAAAAATCATATGACCATCTCAACAGATGTAGATAAAGCATTTGACAAAATATCACATCCCTTCATGAGAAGAATGCTCAATAAACAGGGTATAGTAGAAAAAATATTTTAATTAAATAAAGGCCATTTATGACAAGCCCATAGCACATCATACTCAACAGTGAATGGTTGAAAGTTTTCCCTCTAAGATCAGCAGCAGGACAATGGTGTCCACTCTCACCGCTCCTACTCAACAGAGGACTGGAAGTCCTATCCAGAGAAATCAGGCAAGAAAAGGAAGTAGCAAAGTAGTAGTAAGTAGAAGTAGTAAAAGTGTCTTTGTTTGAAAATGATATATGATCTTATATATAGAAAATCCTAAAGACTCCACCAAAAAGCTGTTAGAACTGATAAATGAATTCAGTAAAGTTACACCCCTGAAAAAGAAAAAAACAATCCTATCCACAATAGTACTAAAAACAATTGAATTAGAAGAATTAACATTGTTAAAATGTTCATACTACCCAAAGTCATCTCTAGATTCAGTGCAATCCCTATCAAAATTCCAGTGGTGTTTTTAATAGAAATAGAACAAACTATCCTAAGATTTGTATGGAACCACAAAAGATACCAAAAGAACAAAGCTGGAAGAATGCCTGGGTGGCTCAGTCACTTAAGTGACCAACTCTTGATGTCAGCTCAGATCTTGAGCTCCAGGTCATGAGATCCAGTCCCAAGTCAGGCTCCACACTCAGCAAGCAGTCTGGCTTGAGTTTCTTTCCCTCTCCCTATGCCCCTCCCCCTGCATGCTGGTGCTCTCTCTCTTTCTCTCTCTCTCAAATAAATAGAGGTGCCTGGGTGGCGCAGTCAGTTAAGTGTCTGACTCTTGGTTTCAGCTCAGGTCGTGATCTCAGGATCCTGAGAAGGAGCCCCATGTCGGCTCCACGCAGCACTGAGTCTCCTTGAGATTCTCTCTCCTTCTCCCTGCCCCTCCCACTTGTGCTCTCTCTCTCTAAAATAAATAAATTTTTTTTAAAAATTAAAATAAAAAAATAAATCTTTCAAAAAAAGAACAAAGGTGATTTGATTTCAAATCATATTACAAAGCTATAACAATCCAAACAGTACAGTACTAAGACAAAAGCAGACACAGAAACCAGCGGAACAGAATCGAGAGCCCAGAAATAAACACCCGCATATATGAGCAACTAATATTTAACAAGGGAGCCAAGAATACTCAATGGGGAAATGATTGTCTCTTCAATAAACAGTATTGGGAAAACTGATTATACACATGCAGAAGAGTGAAATTGGACTCCATCTCGCACCAGTCACAAAAATTAACTCAAAATGGACTAAAGACTTAACATAAGACTTGAAACTGTATAACTACTTAAAGAAAATGTAGGAAAGAAGCTCCTTGACATTGTTCTTGGCAACAATTTTTTTAATATGACACCAAAACCAGAAGCAAAAAAGCAAAAATTAATAAGAAAGATGACACCAAACTAAAAAGTTTCTGCACAGCAAAAGGAACAATCAATACAATGAAAATGTAATCTACAGAATGGGAGAAAATATTTGTAAACCATATACTGGAATATTAGATGGGGGTTAATATCCAAAATGCATAAAGAACTCATACAATTCAACAGGGAAAAAAAGATGCTATTTAAAAATGGACAGAGAACCTGAATAGACATTTTTTCCAAAGAATACATACAAAGGATCAACAAGTACATGAAAAGATGCTCAACTTCACTAATCATGAAGAGATGAAAATCAAAACTCCAATGAGATATGTCCTTACATCTATTAGAATGGCTATCATAACAAAGACAAGCGATAACAAGCATTGGCAAGAATGTGGAGAAAAAGTAACCCTCATGGGGCCCCTGGCTGGCTCAGTTGGTAGAGCATGTAACTCTTAATCTCAGGAGTTGTGAGTTCAAGCCCCATGTCAGGTGCAGAGATTACTTAAAAACAAGATCTTAAAAAAAAAAAATGTAACCCTCATACACTGTTTCTAGGAATGTAATTTACTACAGCCAGTACAGAAAACACTATAGAGGTTTCTCAAAATATTAAAAATAGAACTGCCATATGACCTAGTAATACTACTTTTGGTTGTATATCCAAAAGAAACAAAAACAGGATCTCAAACAGATACTTGCACTTCTGTGTTCATTGTAGCATTATTCACAATAGCCAACATATGGAAACAACCTAAGTGTCCTTCAACAGATGAATGAATTAAAAAATGTGATATATATGCATACAATGGAATATTATTCGGCCATGAGAAAAGAAGGAAATCCTGCCATTTGCAACAACATGGATGGTCCATGATGGCATTATGCTAAGCACAATAAGTCACAGAAAGGCAAATACTATATGATATCACTTATATGTGGAATCTAAAAAAAGAACACAGAAACAGTAAAATTGTGGTTACCAGGGGTTGGGAGGTGAGTGAAATGGGGGGATGTTGGTCAAAAGGCACAAAACTTCCAGTTATAAGATGAATAAGTTCTGGGGATCTAATGTACAGCATGGTAATTTTAGTTAACAATACGGTATTATATATTTGAAAGTTGCTAAAAGAATGGATCTTAAACATTTTCACCACAAAAAGGTACTGGTAATTACGTGACATGAGGGAGGTGTTAGTTAACTCTATGGTGTAATCATTTTACAATATATAAATGTATCAAATCAACACAGTGTACACCTTAAACTTACACAATCATATATGTGAATTATATCTCAGTAAAGCTGGAACAAATAAATAAAAGCCTTCTGTAAAAAACAAAGGCCTGACTAAACTAGATTTGTCCATTAGGTCTGCATGAATCATTACTTCTCAGTAGTTTTGTTTCATCATGTAAAGACACAGTTTTCAAAATGTTTTAAAAATTATAGTTTTGCTGCTGGGCCCAAATATTCCCTGACTCCTCCTTTTTTCATTAGGCTGAAGCTGTAAGTCAAATGAAAATATATGAAAGTCCTTAAAGAAGAATGCAAAAACCTGAATATGAAAAAATAAAAGTAAAGAAACCCTTTCAATGGAGAAGGAAACAAATATTATGAACTAGGACTTCAGAATCTAATTTTTAGGGCCAGTTCTCACATTAAGAAACTAATGCCTTTATCTAAGGTCATCCTGTCCTTAACCAGATATGTTTTCATTTTCCATCATGTAGATAAATGTTTTACCACCTGGACTGCACACTACAACCGTATGGGTAGTGTTATAGAAATGCTGATTGTGTCTCACCCCAATAGATTGATCTACTTGGTACATCCTAGCATCAGGATTTTTAATTGAGATATAATTCACCTATAAAAATAAACCTTTAAAGAGTATACAATTCAGTAGCTTTTTTATATTCACAAAGGTATATACCTTCAACCACTAATTCCAAAACGTTTTCGTCCCCTGCTTCCCCAAAAGCCCATACCCTTTATTAGTTATTCTCCATCCACCTCTTTCTCTAGCCACTGATCTATTGTTCTGTTTCTATGGACTTGTTTTTTTAGGCTGTCATATAAATGGAATCATACAATACGTGGGCTTTGAGGTCTGGATGCTTTCACCTGGCATAATGTTTTCAAGGTTCAAACATGTTATAGCATGCATAGTCCTTCATTCCCTTTTATCTCCTAATAATATGCCATTGTATGGCTATACCAACTTTTGTTTATTCATTCATCAGCAGATGGACATTTGGGTTGTTTCCACTTTTTGGCTATTATGAATAACGCTGCTATGAATGTTTGTGTACGTGTTTTTGTGTGGACATCTATTTTCAATTTAGGAGTGGAACTGCTGGGTTAAATGGTAATTCTATGTTTCACTTTTTGAGAAAATGCCAGATTGTTTTTTAAAGTGGCTATGCCATATTATAATCCCACCCGCAGTCTATGAGGGTTCCACTTTCTCCACATCCTCACCAACACATGTTATCGTCCCTCTCTTTTATTATAACCACCCTAGCAAGTGTGAAGTGGTATCTCATTGTGGTGTTGGTTTGTATTTCCCTGATGACTAATGGTGTTGAGCACCATTTCATGAACTTATTGGCCATTTGTATATCTTTTTTGGAGAAATGTCTATTCAAATCCTTTGCCCACATTTTATTTAGATGATTTGTCTCTTTATTGCTATATGAGTGCATTATATATTCTGGATACAAGTTCGTTGGCATGGAGATAGTCTAAAAGCCTCCCTGGTGGTTCTCATACAAACAAAGCTTGAGAACTGCTAAAGTAGAACCAAGTTTCAAACAGATCATGTTATCAGAATAAAAGAACTTTTGATTCCAAGTTTTCCAAGAAAAGTAATATTCTTTAAATAGTTCTTACAGTTTTGTCAAATAGAGAAATCAGTGTATGAAGAATCCCGGAATGATCACCCTAGAAGTAAAACTGCTGAATTCCCACCTTTGAATGCTTTTCAATAAACTGGCACAAAGCAAAGGTCAAATATCCACTTGAAAAAAAAAACTAATTTGTGGTCATCTTTGCCATAAAACCTTGGGATTTTATGAATGAAGTATTCAGGTGTAGGGCTGGGTATCCAAGGGTTCTATCCATGTTTGTTGATTATTACTGATATGCAAAAGGCAACACAAAAATTCATTCAAAATAAAATTATCTTGTCAAAAACAATCTTCGATCCAAGCTTATATAAACCTTTTTTAAATGACTTGACAGAAATTGCCCTCTATATTTCTCATGTGATGCAAAGGGAACATCTTAGCTTACATTTGAATTGCTTTCTTTTCTTAATTCCTAAAACCATCAACAAAAGTCTGACCTTGTGAGATCCCTGTACGCAAGTCAACAATGAGTCATTTGGAGGAGAGCTTCAATCCCTAAAAACAGAGTATACAAATGTGGTCCCTGAACCAGCAGCGTCAATATCACCCAGGAACCAGTGAAAAATGCACAGTCTCCGGCCCATCCCAGACCTAAAAGATCACACTGAGGGTGAGTCCCAGGAATCTGTGTTCTAATCACCCAAGAAGTCATTTCAACGCATGCTCAAGTTTGGGTACTTACTACTTTAAAGTATTTTCCTCACCTTTCTCATACACACATAAAGCAGATGCCATTGGTCACAGCCCTATCCTTCCTAAAGCTGAACAGTCTCCACACATTCCCTAATTACCATAAGGCACTAGAAGTCTCATTTTTTTTTCAGTCAGACAATTTCTCCATACCACTGAGCAGTCGCTGTGAATATCGCCACTTCATCATTTTCAACCCTTAAGAATGCCCAAAGCTTCAGATGGAGTGACATGAGGTAGAATGCCATCATATTTTTCAGGAAGGCCTACTTCAGCACATTCAAACCACCACAAAGGTCTAAAGATACCTCAACACATTTACATTTAGCTGTCAGAACTGGGATCGAATCCTCATTATCAAATCCTGTGGGGACAAATGCAGAGAAGGAAGCCACAGCTAGCTAGAACTCTGTAAGGGAGGAGTGTCCCACCGTGAATGCTTCTGGGGGCAAGGCAAGGATGAGAGACAGTCTCAAGAGTTGCAGAGTTGCCCACAGTGGCTGCCCAAGGAGCTGGGTCAGCCTGCTCGCTGCTTTGAGCTGGGACACACTAAAGCTAGCTAGCTTGCCAGCTCTCGTCTGTGTCTCTTCTCCCCCCCTTCCCTTGGGTGTAGGTAGACCCCAGGGTCTACAGCTGTCAAACCACAGGGGGTGAGTTCCATCTTTCTTTACTGCCATCCCTACCTCCCATCTCAGTATAGCCTTCCAGGATGCATGTTATGGAATCAGGACATTCGTGAAGCATGTTCTCAATCAGTGGTCACGACAGACATGCTCATGAAGGCCAGGCTGGTATAAGGTGGGGAAGATGGCCAGAGGAGGGTCATGAACCCCCAGGGCACAGGGGGAATGGTGATGGGCTCGAGGGCACCTGCACTGTCTACAGCAGCAGCTGCTCCAAAGCTCCAACTCACTGGGGCCCAAGAGCAGGCCTTCTGATTTTTCTAGAGAAGCTAGAAATTCCAATTGTTATATATACTTTCCTAATTTTGAAATGCTAGCTAATACAACAAAATTTAATCATCTATAACCTAAATCAAATCATGAGAAAACAATGGACAAGTCCAAATTGAGAGATGCGGCACAAAATAACTGACCTGTGCTCTTCAAAATGGTCATTGTCATGAAAAACAAAGACACACTGGGGAGGTGTTCTGATTACAGGAGACTGAAGACACAGGGCACCTGAGTGCAACAGATGATGTGGATTTACTTCTGCTATAAAGGACTGTCAGTACAACCGGAATAAGATCTGTAGATGAGACAATAGGACAGTAGGAAGCATAACTGCTCCACCTGATCACTGTACTGCAGTTAGTCAGAGAACATTCTTGTCTTTAGGAAATACACACTGAAGTATTTAGTGGTAAAGGCGCAACATCCACAACTTACTCTTAAATGGTTCAGAAAAAAATATAAATAGTTCTAAAATAATACATATATGTATAATATCTATATTATGGTATAAATACATTTATGCGATAAGTAATATGAATATATATGTTTATATATAAAAATAGATAAATATATATAGAGAAAAAGCAAGCAAAGAGAATGATAAGGCAAATGTGGTAAAATGTTACCATTTAGGGAATTTTGGTACCTAGAAGTTTTCTATAAGTGTGAAATTTCATTAAAACAAAGAGTTAAAAAGAATTATTTTCCAAGCCAAACAAATTCCACGTGCCAGCAGGACGCTAGTCTGTGATCTCTGCCCTCTGGGATCCTGGGGTCTCAGAAATCCCCCCAGACACCCTCAAGAATCTCTCTCTCACCCTAAATTCCATCCCTACCTTCAGGGGCAGGGCACAGAGTCCACAGCAGCCTGGTATCTGGAAGCACCTCACAAAAACCTACAAACCTAAAGCCAGGTCACACAGGGAAGGAGGGTGATGTCACTGCTCAGAAGCGGGCCTGGCACGCCACCTGGAAGTGCCTGAGGAAGCAGGGAGCGATGGCAGCTCCGGGGAGCTGGGCAGTGTCGCTTATTTCTTTCATTTTTCTCACTAAGCACATCCCCAGGTGGATTAATCACCAACCTCACACACAACAGCATGATTCTCTTCGTCTTGGGCCTCTACTAGTTCAGCCAGGAAGTACTCGCCGTAAGTTTCCTTCAGAAGTGTGTCATGGCGCATAAATATCGGCATGAGATCATCATGATCTTCTACCCTGTTTAAGGCAAAGGCTTAATTAAGTTCAGTGTTCCTTCCTTCAGTGGAGCACCTACTATGTGCCAGAGCCTGTTCTAAATGCTGGGGACACAGCAACATGTTGATGGCATGATGCTGCATTCAAATAGGAGAAACACAATGACAATATAGCAAATATATTACTTCATACATTTCAAATAGTGGTAAGTGCTCTGGGATGGAGAGTGACAGGGTCAAGCGGTCAGGGAAGACCTCTCTGAGGAAGGACATCTGAGGTGGAACCTGAATGAAGAGAAGGGCAGAGAGCTATGTCAAGGGACCTGGGGATAGAAAATCCCAGCATATTTGGATATGGAATGTAGGGCAGCATTTGTCATGAGACAAAGGACAAAAAGCTGGGGACAACTTTTCCCAAGCATTTCAAGGAACACTACTTCTATGACATTGCCCTCAGCATCCCCTTCCTCCCCCCAAAAGAATTCCACTGTCTAAAGACAATTTCCTAGTATAGGTGCCTTCTGGAGTGACAGAGTTATGTATTAAAGACTGAGAAGTACTAGCATAAGGAATATTTAACCTTGTTTATGCATTTATCCAACACTGGCCTGTGGTACCCTTTATTCCTATCAAGGTGGGTGGAGAACAGAAACCATGGTGCTCGCCAGCCCTTCTGACTCAGAGAAAGTTCCAGCAGCTCCCCTGTCATTTGGCAGGGTTCTAGGGCTGGTTCCTTTTTATTCTAGTTGCCCTTTTAAACTAAGGCTTTTTTTCTGTGGCCCAGGACAGACAAGTCTGCTTATGGTCCCAGGTACTATCCCTGCTCACTGAAGTTCACAGCATCCAGGGTGGAGGTTCCCTTCATTCCTGTCTCTCTGTCTCTCTTGTCATTCTCTCTGTGATCCCTCTACCATTTGTTGCGCTGTTCAGAAGCTGTTCAGTCAGGCCTCTGTTCTTCTTCAGGAGGAATTGTTCTGAAATAGCACTGATTTGGTGTGTCCATGGACGGGGTGTGTTCAGGGTCTTCCCATATCGCCATCTTGGACAGAAGTCTACCCTTTACTCCTTGAGACATCTCCACATTTCCCATAAAGGGGGAAATGCTGGTTTAAAAATAATGAAGCTCTGCTCACCATCTTGGAGACATTCACCTCAAATTTCCATTCTCAGGACTCTGTACAGTGACCTTGACAACCAGTGTGGGAGGAGAGGGAGTACCAACAACCAGGTTTAGGGTAGCACAGTGATGCTGACCCTTGGACTCCATTAACAGTCTTTTCTTCTTTTTAGTATACTCTTGGTTATACTTATATTTAGTATACTCTTGGTTATATTCTATCTATTTACCTGCCTAGGATGTTCATATACTCAATTCCTGATACTTCTCTTATTAAAATATTCTACCTTTTTGTTTCCCTGTAATATATCTGATTTGGCTACTAAATTCTATCTCTTCTTCCCTTTACTTCATTACTACACCATCTTCATCATCCTATCTGATGATCTTTTTTCTTTAAGATTTTATTTATTCATTTGAGAGGGAGAGAGTACAAGCAGGGGAGAAGCAGAGGGAGAGGGGGGAGAGACAGAGAGAGAGAGAGAAGCAGACTTCCACTGAGCAGAGAACCCGACGTGGGGCTTGATCCCAGGACCTGGAGATCATGACCTGAGCTGAAGGCAGACACTTAACCATCTGAGCCACCCAGGCATCCACCTATTTGATCTTCTAATATGTTCTCTTTGACATTAATAGTAGGTTCATCTGAGTGAATCATGTGTATATAAAGCTCAGGACCTTATCCAGATTATCTGTTGCTATACTTCTCATAGCAACCCCAGGAGGTAGGCATTGCCATCTTCACTCTGTCGATGGAGGAGAGCAAGGCTCATAGGATTGATGAAATGCTCCAACTGAGATGACAGAAATAGCTGGCAGCAGAGCATGCTATGAACCCAGGTCAGCTTAGACCCTGCCATCACATACTACACTAAGCCAACAACACACTTCAAAATTTTACTTCAGAAAATTACTTTGACATTCCTTTTGAAAATGGGCAACAGGAAGCATGAGCACAAGCAAAACAGTTGAGAGGAGACTTTGGCACAAGGGCCAGAGGTCAACACCATGGGCTCATCCACCCAGCTCTGCCACAATTCCTGGATCAGATTTCCCCCTTCCTGCCACAGCTCTACTCTCCACATCTAAATGCTTTAAAGTGGACAACTCCATGCACTCTGGATGAAAATCTCTACCCTGTATCCAAGATGAAACCTTTACTTCTGGTGACAGAGCCTCATCTGTTGGAATGATGTTGGTTTTTCAACAGCAATAATCATCTTGATGGAAGCATCATCTTGATGGAAGAAGTACCTATTTGAAAAACTAGATTTCTGGTATATAAAACCTCAGATGTAGGAGAAAGCTAGCCAACAGAGCATGGTACAAGAAGGAAAAAACAAAGAGAAGATGACAACCAGGGGGCTTAAACATAAATTCTCAGGTTGAATCTTATTCTTTTTTTTTTTTATAATGATTTTTTATTATATTATGTTAGTCACCATACAGTACATCCCTGGTTTCCGATGTAAGGCTCGATGATTCATTAGTTGTGTATAACACCCAGTGCACCATGCAATATGTGCCCTCCTTACTACCCATCACCGGCCTATCCCATTCCCCCACCCCCCTCCCCTCTGTAGCCCTCAGTTTGTTTCTCATAGTCCATAGTCTCTCATGTTTCATTCCCCCTTCTGATTACCCCCCCTTTCTTTATCTCTTTCTTCCTGAATCTTATTCTTAACCTCTTGTCAACACTCTCTGGAAGGAGAGACAGTAGAGGGTCCTTATTTGGCAACCAGGATATTTGCCTGTTATACTATACTATCAACCTGGCAATGATGTCATCACCAACCAACAGTCTCGTTCCACATGCCAGAACATCAGAGGGATTCTCTAGTGATGAGTCTAAAACGTGGAGCCAGAACTGAGTCATGTACAGAATTGCTGCATCACTAATTGTACACCTGAAACTAATGTAACACTGTGTGTTCATTACAGTGTGTTACACATTACACATTATTTTAATAATAATGACTAACTAAATAAAAACATTTAAACATGGAGCCAGAAACAAACACCAACTCTGTCTTCAGGATGGGCGGGACTGTACTCTGACACCATGGCCATTTCACAAGCTATTTCAGCCCCACACTAATTTTTTAAAGTAGTCTTTGACTACCTGCCCATCTATTTCTGTGTATACACAAGCACTGTGAGAGCTACCAGTGGCCACCTCTGGTTGGGCATACCAAAGCTCCACAATAAATGCACTGAAGGCTCGCAGTGCTCTTTTGAAAAGATTGGAGAATAAATGAGAGAGTGTAGTGGTCAAAGCCTGGGCTGGAAGCCAGAATGCCTAAGTCTGGATTTACTAACTGTGACCTTGGACAAATCACTTAACCTCTCTGTGCCAGAGTTTTCTCTCTGTCATAAAGACAGTAAATTAAATGGTGAGATAATAATGTGCGACATGCTACTGTTATTAATATTACTACTGCTTAGGTAGCAAGGGTCAATAAAAACTGAAGAACGTTTATAATCAATGCATGGAAAGGAAGAGGTTATCACTACAGACGCTTGAATCATTGTACTGGTTGCCCACTGGCCACTGTAGGTATAAACTTTCCCATTCTGTCCACTATCACTAATCTGTTTAAAACTCTGCTTTCTTTATCTCACTTCCTTACTCAAAAACTTTTGCTAGCTCCCACTGTTTCTGGGATGAACCCAGAGCCCTTAGCCTCATTTTTAAAGCCTCTTTCCATCATTATGACCAACAATAACACCAGCTGATCTACTCATTGTCCCTAGAAAGGGACCTCACCATCTTCCCTCCTTCTGTCTCCATCCCTAATCCAGCACTGTGACTCCCTCACTTATTCCAAATTCTGGCATCCTTAAAGGCTCACTTCCCCTCCCCTCCATACCCTCTAGTGGTTCATCTTCCCAGTTTCTCTTCCCAGGAACCTAATGACAGAGTCAAAACTGGATATCTATTGACCGCTTTTGTATTAATGTCAAAGCACAGCATGTTGCCAACCAAGGAATATGCTCTTTGGGGACAGAGACAGAGTCCTGTGCTTCTCCGTAACAAAGGTTAACCAAGACACTCTGAACCCTCTTCTCAACTAGACTTCAACTTTGGCCTATAAAGACTTGAACAAACACCCACATACTTTCTCTGAGCTCAAGGCCACACCTGAGGATGACCCCAGCCCCCCTTGAAGTGCCTTCCTGAGAAAGAAAGGCTGCCAAAAGAATTTCCTATTTGTTCCAGCCAACACCTGTGGGTGGGGCCCCTGCCTCCCAGTCTCTGTGGGAGGGCAGGAGCCTAACTCCGATAAGCTCCAGCTATCAAACTCAGATGGGTTTTACAAGGAATAACCCCACTTCCCACGTCTTGTAATTTTTCGTTTCCCTGACTCTACTGAGACTCTCCTCGCCCCTTCCCAATTCCCTCATTTTCTCTTTTAAAGGCCCAGTCACCTCCGTATAAACCAAAGTTTAGTTCAGTTCACACTACACGCTTTTCCCTATTGTAATAATTATTACCGTTTAAAATCTGTCCTTACCACTTTAACCAGTCTGGATTTGTTGACCTTTGACACCTGCGTACCCTGTAGGCCATAGCACAGGAGCAACAGTGACACCAACGTGGGCGGGGCCCTTCCCATCCCCAGGATATGTGGGTATCGCACATGCACTGACAGCTCTGAGGGGTGCCATTACTAAGCCCGTTTTCCAGGTGAGGGACGTGTGGCCTGAGGGGAGCCCACGACCCTGTACTGACTGAGAAACCTGCCCAGGCACTTCAGTGCTAAGCCTTGGTTTCTCATCTACTAAACAGGCAGGGACAAGGACAGCAGGGAAGGTACAATGTAGTGATACAAGGGACTCTGCAGGCAGTAAGCCCTCTGCAGCACTTGCTCTGGGGAGATTTCACATTCCCCTGACACATCCCACACCACCTGGAAACCCCCTCTGACTGGCTCCCCCCAACCCCCAGCACTCAGGACCTCTCTCAAAGAGCCTAGAGCATCCACTACATTCCAGAAACCACTTCCCCACTTAACCTGCCAAAAGGGTGCTGTTAACAGAGGGGAGCTTAGATTCTAAAAGAAATCCATTTTCAAACACTTTGCCAAAAACAACACTCCACATTGATATTAAGAGAGCTTACTGTTGTAAATAATGGGAAAATAATTCAATATCCTAGTCCTTTTAAGTGAATCGAGACACCTATCATATAGAAAACTCCAAAATCAACTGTGTACTATGGGCTTTTATCTACATAGGATGAACACAAAAATAATACTCCATGGATATAAAAAAACGAAACAAAGGCTCAGACAGACCCAAGGCCGTACACCTAATCATGAGCCCTCTGCAGCCTACTAACGAAGTTATCCATAATCACACCTAACTACTAATTCTGCTGGGAAAAATAACAAGAAAATCTCCAAATTGCAGAGTTCTAAAGAGTCTCTCTGTTCAGCTCTTCCCCAAAATGGGTAGACTGGAACTTGTTCTGCCAAATGCATTCCTTGGGGCAATTGATAATTTATGATCTTGCATCAGCCCCAGTGCTAATGATAAAGTATGACATCAGCCTTGCAGAGTCTCAAATGGCATATGACAAAGTCCGGCCCCACAGAAACAAAACACCCCAGCTACGAAAAGCAATTCATCCAGTAAAATGTTCCAATTCGAGCACTTGGAGGTGATGAGCGCTGCCTGCCACTGGGACAGCAGAGCAGCGACTCTATGTGAATTCATTTGGCATAGTGCAGCCATGTGTCCAGCTATGTCAGGTTATAGTTCATCAACGTAAAGTAGAATGGGAATGATACTTTTCTGGGTGAAAAGCAACAATCTTAAATATCTTCCATTTGGGAAGGGGCTTGGAGGAGGCAACAATGTGCTTGTTAATGTAATTCAGTTACAGAATATTTTCTTTTACCTTGTTTGCAGGAAATAAGAGGTCCATCCCGTAAAGACTGGTTGATTGCTCAGGTACCTAAATGTCTATCAGACTCTGACAAATGTACCAGATGAAAATGGGAGTAGAATCCAAAGCATGAAGAAATCAACACATCACTTGGGGTGTGGGTGTCCTCTAACCCCAGGGGAAGGCAAGGTGGAGGATGACAGGAACGGGATGGCTCTCCCTTGCTTCCTGGGGGGACACGGTCTCATCATTTCCACTATGTCAGTTAGCTGGGCTTTCAAAGAATATCATGACGCCTGGAACCCACAGAACTTTTCCAGCTGACTGGCATGGTCTCTTGGTGACAGGGAGACCCTCAGATTGCTTCAAAGCTTCAGCATCCTGACCACTCCTCTATATAATTACAATCCTAGAGGAAAATCCACAGGCTAGCTTCCCTCCAGGGTGGGAAATGCACATTGTTTCCTTGCCAGCAAAGAAAGCATTGCGAATTCACAGATGGAAAGTTCACACTTAAGGACTGGAACGACAGCAGCAGCAGGGGCGAGCCACCTTTGCATTCAGAATATTGGCTCGGCCTCTCCTCTCCTGTCTGACGGTATTTTCCACATCCAGAGAGGATTTGCATTTCATTAGCTAGACTTAAACATGTACTGTTGAAAAAGTGATTCTGATGTTACTTTAAATGCCATAAATATTGTATTTCTTCAATTCTGAGAGTGTGTGCCTGTGCTGTAAGAAATCAGTGAATGAAGGAAAAAAAACTCACAGAGCATCTAATTTAGTGGTAGTCCTAAAGAAAGTAGTGTCTTTGGGTTAAAACAAGCTTTTACCGTGAACACTGTTTCAACTTGAGGTAGGAGAACCTAGAGTCAGTCTTTTTCTTCAGATGCATAAAACAAAGCACCTTTTTCTTTCCAAGATCTCTTGTGACCTCTAGTGGTCTTCTTTAAGAAAATCAAATCCATCATTTCTCAACCACATATTCCACTTTAAAACTTGAAGATGGATTTTAGAACCATTTAGGTTCTACTCCTTGAAAAATGTCATGATTTTTTAAATGATGGAGGATTTTAAACCCTAAATGACTTCAAAGCACGTGCAAGGCCAGTAGGAGGGCTCTGACATTTATACCACTAGGATCTGATCCAAAAGTCCATCTTGGCACGCCGACACTCCAGCTGGATTGTTAACCAGATTTTATTGGCTGGGTCACTTACCAGGACTCAAGAAGAGCAATGGTGAAGCTCCTAATTGCACTATCCCTTCTTTTTGAATGCTTTAGGATTCTCGTAACTTAAGCATCAGAACATTCATTTATATGAAATTGCTCAGAAGTACAACGTAAGTGAATTCCAAAACAGCATGAGGCTGTCAAATGCTTAATAAAAATAATTGCTTTAAAAGGTGAAATTTTCATGTTTAAAAACCACCAATCTTATGCTTTAAAGCCCTAAACTGTCTTTCATCTATTTTACATAGCAATAATGTTGACGCAATCTGGTTAACCTTTACTATCGGCAGAAAAGCAGCACTCCATTTTAGTTATTTTACAACACTGACTGACAGCACATAATCCTTTCCTGGTGAGTCCTCCCCCACTCCCACAAAAGACTCGAAAAAGGTAGATTTTCCCCCAGAAAGACTATTCCTATGGTTTCTCGGTCTGAGAACATCTCAAATCCACCGAGTATTAATCAAGCCAGAAGCAGCTATGCTTTATTTCAAATATTATGCAAAATACAGAACAGTAACTTTAATATTCGTGTCTAAGTGGAGGGGCAGATTACAGCACAATTTTCCACATGGGTAAATCAAAGAACTGGGACTGGGTGTTACAGTGTTAATTCCCTGGTTCTGAACATGTTGCCAGGTAAACAGGGGAAGGCTAATTACATTCCAAACCCTTGTCTGGTCTAGTGTTTTAAGAACTGTGTCTTCACTGTTAATTATCAGTGCAAGTAACTATTGATGAGACAGATGTCAAAAAATCAATGTGGGGGAAATAAGAGAAAAGCAGCAGCCTAAGAGGATGCACGGCCATGCTCATCTGACCTTCTGAAAAATCTTCTTTTTCCTGCATCCTTAAGGAAGGGAGATGATCTACACAAACAGACTTTCTGGCTACCTGAAATTCTATACCTGCTAGTATCAAAACTTGAATGTGAACATTTTGGACAGAGGGCTTCTTAAAATGTGTCATACCTCTTCACCTTCCAAGAGCAAAACCATCAATTGTCATAACGTCACCATTCCCTCATGAATTCACTACTGTATGCTAAATTGTCTTTTTATAAATGCCCCTACCTCCTTACAAAGTACCCACTGTCATCTCCTTGCCATCAGGACTATACTCTTCTTGTGGCTTGCTACCTGCAGATTTCCTGTAGGCTGGGCAAGCAGGACATTTCTCCACCAGAGGCTGAAGAGGCAAGACCTCAGGGTCAGGAATCAGGAAGGTTTAGTTCAGGCTGGGACAGCCTTGTCTCCTTGAAGGTTATAGTCCGTAACTCTAAAGTTTTCAAGGGCAAAGGAGGAAAGGAAGGAAGGGCTGAGATGGGAAGTAGGAAGGAGAGAAACTAATTCAAAACTGTCAGTTTACCACATGCTTACTAGGAGCCCACGCTGGGCTGGGCACAGTCTACACCTTTTCTCGAGCAACCTACAACCTGAATGCCAAGTGGGGCATCAGTGAGTAGATTAGCAAAGATGTCGCCTTACTAAAAGTGAAAGAAATAGGTCATTTTTAGATAAGCTGACTCTGTACATGTCAGTTTTAGTATTAGAATTATACACCATTTTCTATTACAATAATAGATTATATAGAATTATCTAACTAATTCTACAGGATTATCTATTACAATAATAGATAATAATACAATAATGTCTTGCCAAATATCTATGCTGAAAGTACTTAAGCTTTAAAATTCCTCAAGAAAATGACAATCGCCAAGATCTAGATTTGGTACACTGCCTACATACTTTAAGAAAATATGGAGCTTCTGGGTTGGTGAACACATGGAGCTTTGGGGAGAATGGCCCACCTGGATAGGGCACGGAAGCTCTGCCCCTTTCCCCACACTTGCCCTGTGCATCTCTCCCATCTGACTGTTCCTGACTTATATCCTCTTAAAATAGACTGGTGACCTAGTAAGTGTGAAAAAAAAAAGGTCAAGAAAATACTTTTGGAAATGTGCCTCCCCCACCTACCGTTCCTATCTACCCTACTCCCTAAAATCGTCTACTTTGTACACATACATTTAATCATCCATCCAGATAATTTCTAAACTGGAAATTTATTTCAAATTCAACTATTTTATTTCAGATGAATCCTGTAAAACAGCACTCAAATCCACAAATATTTAGATACATACAATTTAAAATAACAAGATATTGGCTTGACCTAGCAGATTGGAAACAGTTTTAATAACTGAAAACATCCAGCGTTGGTGAAGTATAAGGAAACTAGACTCCACTCGTTAGAATATACATTGCTATGAATATTTTGGTTGAATAATTTGGTAGCATCTATTTTTAAATCTTGGTATTTAATGTACTCTTACCCAGAAATTCCACTTCTGGAACCTATACTACAGAAAAAAAATAGTACCTGAAGATATATGTACAAGGCCATAGTACTACTTGTTATAGGAAAAAAAATGAGGACAAATTTCCATAAATAAGGAATAATCAAATGACTATTAGTGCCATATGTTGAAATACCATGCAGCCATTAAAAAGAATAAAACTGACCTGGAAGGATGATGAACTGTTATATTAAATGAAAAATACAATTAACAGAACCTATGATCTTTACTACATACAGACAAAAAGACAAAGAGAGAATACACATATACTTGCACGTGTGTGTAGTTACATACACAGAAGACTGCAATGAGTAATTTTATTTTAAAAATTGTTCCAATTTGAAAATATAATTCATTTTATTAAATGAACCCATCCTTCAAGCTAATTAGCAAGTGGCAGAATAAAATGAAAGATTTTTAAATGAAATGAAGACAAAAGTTCAGCAATTATTAGACTACTTACAAGATCCTAAGCAATTAATTTATGTAAATTTCTCCTAACATAATAAAGAAACTGCGTACTTGTGAATACTTCTACAATAAAACTTCTTTAAAGACTGTAATTTCCTGAAGGGCAGGAGGACCTATTTTCCTATGCTGATACTCACAAAAGAATCGTCATAAATCGGGAAGGAGGATTTGAAAGGTGTGAGAGAATCCATGAAAAATATTATTTAAAAAATATATTTCACTCACAGAATTCCTTTTCTTCAGAATGCATTTGGCTTGTATTAGCATTTGTATCCTGACCAAAGGAGTCTTATAAAGACAAGTATAATGTGAGTATTTAGCTATGAATTTAAAAAAAAGGAAAGAAAAATAGTTTTCTACAAGGAATTTTCTTCTCTCTTTTCCTAAATTAGTTGGATAATTTGTATCAATTTCTTTTACTCCTTGGTAATCTTTCTTTAGACACATGCCAGCTGGATCTCAGAATGCAAAGCAAATACTCTATGTGGACAGTAAATATGGAACGACTTTACATTGTTTGAGTAGCGTTCATCACCTGCCTTCTTCTCTTTGCTTTCCTTCATCACCAAACTTCTCTAAAGACCAGTGGATATTCCCTTGCCTTCACTTCCTTGCCTCTTATTTATTCAGCTTGTTGCAATGTGATTTCTAAAACCCAACTCTGCCCTTCAAGGAGGGACAAGACCAGACCCCAAACTAACAGGCTGGAGGTAGGGCACTGGGGACTAAGCGGCCACGGTTGATAGAGAGGAGCCAAAGGGCTGAGCTTCACGGAAACCTGAGGCCCGGACCCTGGGAAGACAGAGTTCAGAGCCATGAGGACAAGAGAAAAAGGAGAGAAGCAAATCAGGATGGGGCAGGGTTGGGGCTGGAGACTGGGGGAGAGGCCAGTGTCAGGGCAGGCAGCCACCCTCCCTCTCACCCAAAGTTCATTCAACTTTTCTTTAAAAGATAACAGAATTCTCCAAGTTATTATCATTTTTTTTCCTTAAATGAGTTTTGGCAGATCGTGTTTTTTCAAGAATTGGCCCATTTCATCTAAATTGTTGAATTTACAGAGCCCTTATCCTTTTATGTCTGTAAGATCTGTAATATCATCACCTTTTTCATTTCTGATATTGGTAATTTGTCTTCTCTTTTTTCTTGGTCAGTTTGGCTAGAAGTTCATCAGTTTTATTCAACTCATCTGTATCTTTTTAAATTTCTAAATCCAAAGGCCTCTTCTTTATACTCAAATTATTTGATTTCCCTGCATTATTTGGCAGACTTAAGAGTCTGACTTCTGTAAGACCCCTCTCCCTCTCTTCTAGTTTTCCTCCTTATTATCATTAACAGCTCATTTTTACCTTTCAAAATTCTGCCTAGACCTCTGCTTTTTCACTTTAAAATCTCCTCCTCAACTAGACAATCTCCTTTATTTTCATGACCTCCTCATTCATGAGAGAACCTGTATTTCCACCTCCCACCTCTCCATCTAATGTTATTATTTTTACTCTCAGCTAATGACCCCACCAACACCCCCATACTTGAAAACCCGAGTCACCATTAATTTGTTCACATCCTTCAACTTCTCCATCCAGTTGGCAACCAAACTGCACTTTCCCCCTCAAACATTTCCTTGCATCCATGCACCGCTCCCCGCCCCACCCCCCAACTGGATCTCTTTGACTTGTCACTGCCTGAATTCCAGCTAAGATCATCGTTTCTTGGCCAAACTGTTCTGTGCTCCTGCCTTATAAGCCACTTACCACATGAAAAGTTATCTTTCACACCCAGCCCATAACATGCCTTTCATCAGTGCTCCCTGCTGGTTGCAGGATAAAGCCTTCTCATTATAATTCTTCCTTTGCCATCTAGTGGCCTGCTCTTCCTCTCCACACCTTGAACAGCAGCCACACTTGCCTACTGCCTGCTAATAGACATTCCAGGTGCTTTCCTACTCCACAGCTTTGCCCAGTCTCTCCCTCTGACTAAACTCTGGCTCATCCTTTCTGACTGGATTCAGAGGCTACCTTCTCTATAAAACCTTATTTTAAATTATTTTTTAAATTGAGGCATAGTAACATATAGTAAAATGCACAGGTATTAAGTTGGGTGAGTTTTGGCAACTGCATGCTCCCCAATCAATATACAGAGCACTGCCACTGCCCCAGAATTCCAGCATGTTCCTCCCAGTTGCACTCTTCCCACCACCAGAGACAACCACTCACCTGTTCTCTACCTCTACAGATTAGCCGTTTGCTCATCACACAAGAGGAGTCAATAGTATATGGTCTTTGTTTCTATGTCTGCCTTCTTTCACTCAGCATGAGCTGAGATTGATCAGCCCTACTGTGTCTATAAGTTCATTGCATTTCATTGCTGAGAAGTATCACACAGTTTGTAAATGTAAACACTTACTCGTTGATGGGATATTTACATTTGGGTGTGGGGGTGGGCACAGAGGTTCTGTAGGAAGCTGCCTTCATTCTTCTCTGTTCTTTATTTTTCTAAGCCACCCAGGATTATAGTTTATTGTAGCTGGGTCTGTCTTCCCCATTTAATAGTTTTTTTAAGGTTTTATTTATTTATTTTAGAGAAAGAGAGAGATACTGAGAAAGCATGCTGGAGAGGATGTGGAGAAAGGGGATCCCTCTTACACTGTTGGTGGGAATGCAAGTTGGTACAGCCACTCTGGAAAACAGTGTGGAGGTCCCTTAAAAAGTTAAAAATTGAGCTACCCTATGATCCAGCTTGCACTACTGGGTATTTACCCCAAAAATACGGACAGAGTGAAGAGAAGGGCCATATGCACCCAAATGTTCATAGCAGCATTGTCCACGATAGCTAAATTGTGGAAGGAGCCGAGATGCCCTTCAACAGATGACTGGATTAAGAAGAGGTGGTCCATATATACAATGGACTATTACTCAGCCATCAGAAAGAACGATTACCCAACATTTGCAGCAACATGGACGGGACTGGAGGAGATTATGCTAAGTGAAATAAGTCAAGCAGAGAAAGACAATTATCATATGGTTTCACTCATTTATGGAACATAAGAAATAGCAGGAAGATTGGTAGGAGAAGGAAGGGAAGAATGAAGGGGGGGTAAACAGAAGGGGGAATGAACCATGAGAGACTATGGACTCTGGGAAACAAACCGAGGGCTTCAGAGGGGAAGGGGGGTGGGGGACTGGGATAGGCCACTGATGGGTATTAAGGAGGGCATATATTGCATGGCGCATTGGGTATTATATGCAAATAATGAATCATGGAACACTACATCAAAAACTAAGGATATACTGTATGGTGACTAACGTAACACAATAAAAAATTATTATCAATCAATCAATCAATAAACCATACTTAAAAAAAAGAAAGAAAGCATGAGCTGGGGTGGGGGGCAGAGAGAAGATGCAGGCTCCCTGCTGATGCGGGGCTCAATCCCAGGACTCTGGGATCCTGACCTGAGCCGAAGGCAGACACTTAACCAACGGAGGCACCCAGGCGCCCCTGTTTAACTTAATATTAATAATATTTCATTTCCTTGGGCGCTTACATGTGATTGGAAGTGTGTGAACTACTTAGTACATCCATCAGCTCATCCAATCATTGCAAGGATTCCATGCAGTAGACAATGTCCTGATACCCACTGACAAGGAGAAAACTGAAGCCTGAAGAGGCCAAGTTCCTTTTTTAAGTTAACCCATCTGGTGAGTAGTCGAATGAAGATCAGAATCTAGATCTCACGCCATCATTGCAAATTCTTAACAATTATGCCATAATACTACATGCCTGGTAAATAGTAGGCTCTCACTTTTTAAAATTTTAAATTTAATACTTTCTAAAGAAATTCAGTATTCTTGGCAACAGTTGACCCAAGAAGACACAATTTATTCTTCACTGATAAAACCAAACAACCACCCTTGTAAAATGATTTCATATGCACTTTTATTTCAAAAAAGCCCTTTTATTTTGTTCACAATTTTGTGAGTCAGAAATCTGGGAGGACTCAGTTGGTCAGTCCTTGCTTGGGGTCTCTCCTGTGGCTGCAGTCACATGTCAGCTGGGCTCCAGATACAGGGGGGCTGTCCTTGGCTGGACGTCCACAATGGCTCATTCACATGGCTGGCAGTCTATGCTGTCAGTGGGAGACATGCTGGGGCTGTCAACCCCAGGGCCAACATGTGGCCTCTCCAGCACAATGATCTCCCAAGATCACCTTGTGGGACAGCTTGCAGGATGTAAGATGGTGTTGCAGCCATTTTTGAAAAATAGAATCTGCCAGAGCCATCTCCTTAAGGCAGCTGAACTTTGGGGCATGTCATTGGGCCCACTGACGGTAAAGACTTTCAAGTTCCAAAATTCCTCTTTGGGGTCAATGTCAGGAAATAGGTGGGGTTTATTGGGAAAACTAAACAGGCAGATTTATTTTTAAGGCCATTTGAAAGTTATTTCACCCAGTGTGGGGCCAAGGATTGTGTTTTCAGAAACCCGTTAAGTAGTAAATGTACAACTGTGCTGGGCACATAGCACCAAATGAGTCTCATCAGATATTTAGTCTTGTAAATTATGTCAGCAAGGGGAACTGTAAATATCTCCAAATGAAGTAATACTTACGGGCATTATAAAATGATTTAATCCAAGCTAGAATCACTCGCAGTAAGAACTGGCAATTTAGTGACTCTTTGTAAGCTAAGTGTTGGGGTAAACCTGAGGTCAGAAAAGGCACTGCTCCAGCCTTACCTGGCGTTGCGGATATGCAGCTGAGGGTAATGGTTGTGCCTGTGACATATATGCACAGCAAAGTCCTCATCATACGTCAGACTCGGAATGTTCCCCACTTGCTCAAACACGGTTATGAGAGTCGAGCCTAAATCACGGAGACAAAGAAACGTGGCCTCATTTTACCAAGGAATAATTTTCGGACTTCAGAACAAAATGTAACTTCCATTCTAAGTTGTATTTTAATTGTTATGATCAAATAGGCATGTGATACATTAAGGACTCAGAGACCCTTCTTATTCCCATTCCCCAAAGCGCCACATTAAGCATGAAGTTTCCTATGTTGGCACCTGGGGACAGGAGGTGGTTGCGTAGACCTTACCTAGGCTCATGTACGATGGAACTATGAGGAATATGAAGTGCAGCTCTGGCACTGCCTTAAACACGGTCCTGGCGAGGGGAAGAGAAGGCAGGACAGGTGTTAATAACAGAGAAATCCTGTTAGCTGGCACTGTGTGAGACACATGCCTTCACTAAAAACATCAGATGTTCATAAATCCATCTGGGCTCCTCTGCTCCTTGCCTGCAAAGGCAAGAACATCCTCAAGGCAATTTCTTTTCCTTCTCTATGTTTCTTTAAATTCCAAACGGCCTCTTTTCTGTCTGTTCCATAGAGGTAGAGAGAAGAGAGTGTGTCATATTCACGTGGCACACCAGATTTCTGCTGACATTAACCTTTGACCTGGCATCTGGATGGTCTGGTGTGACATTACAAAGTGACTTGAAAGCTGAGGCCACCACCCCCAAATGTCTGCACAGGCTGTCAGAGACACAGCACCATCACCTGGCAGCCTGACTGATCATATTTCGACACGCCATATTATTCAGGATGATTCTGAAGTCTGTCAGATTAATAAACATTTCTAAAGAGAAGATTGAGGAAAACTATTTTTAGAAACATCCAAACCTATGATGCTTTACTCTACCTCCCCAAAACCATTTTTTTTAAATGACTGCACTACCTGTTTGCTTCAAATGATGGTAGTGAAAGATGTGTGTCAAAGGGAGTGCTGACTCAAAGAAACAGATCGTTTTCTTTCAGAAATATCACTGCTGTTCAACAGAGAGGCTTTAATACAGCCATTAAGTTATAAGCAAATTAAACACCTCAAAGAATTTCATGTCCTTTGAAATATTTTAAAACTAGGCACATAGTCTCTTCTCTGTCATTTTGGCATTAACCTGTCTTGTCTACGGTGCTGCTGGCCAGCTCTCTGATGTCATCGTCTGCAAGACCCCAGCCACTCACCGAATAATCTCTTTGCAGCAGCCAACGGAATACTCATCCACAGCCACAAAGAGGTGCAGGAACAACGTGTTTAGAGGCTGTACAAGAAAGGAGAACATGATTAAAGGCTGAGTCAGCATTCGGGCCATGTCAGAGCAGGGTGGGAGGTGCGGGGAGGATTTGGGGTGGCCACAGGCTCAGAGCTGCCCGGTTTGGGGGGTGATATTTTATGTCTATAGTGATGAGACACTCAGGCAGCATTCGAGCTATCTCACTGATTCCATTTGCTGCCTTCTGTCGTCCTAGCTTAGAATTATTCAAGGAAACAGGGATTGCAAATGAGTCCAGTGCATCCAGCCCTTCTTCCTGCCCTCACGAAGGGGGCTAGGGGCAGGGAAGTGCCTGCAGGGGAGTGAAATCGATTATTAACTCAGTAGTCTTGTCCTCGGGGGTGTCTATGCCAAGTGAAAGACAATCACCCATTCCCTGGGGCTCTTGAGTCAGCAGCTGCTGCTCTATTCAAGTGACACAAGAGAAAGATTCTCTTATGAATTTGAAGGATGGAAGGCAGATGCCACGTTATGAATCCAATGGCTTGTTTTGTTCAACATTCCCAGAGTCAGAATCAAATATTACTCTTGGGATCCAGAAAATCTGATAGCTGGAAACTCAAAGTAGCAAGATTCGAACAGGACTTTAGGTTAAATCTCTAGTTTTTAAAGAGCTTTGTCCCCTAACTTCTGAAGACATTTTAAGTGGCCTCAATAATGAGCAGTTATTCCATACATCTGCTCAACTCAGTACCCCAGTGTTTATGGGCAAATCTTCAAATTCCAGAGATAATGTGAATGTGAGGTGGTTAACTGGTGGGGGTGGTGCTTGCACCTAGATCAGAACAGGAGTGCTTCTGTGTTTCTTGTCTGCTGACCAATTTTATAGATAGCCTTGTGTTACCACCTGCACATATGTGTGTCTTGGTCTGCATGCCTCAGAAATATTCAGAAGCGGTGTTTATCAGACATAAAATGGCAAGAGAAGAACCATGAGTTTGGTTCAGGAGCCTGAAAACTCCCAAAAGGGAAACAATACAAACCCTACAGTCCATATAGCAACAGCCACAACACCACTGTGAGCACATTCCGTGTGTTACCTGCTAATCCCACAACCGCCTTACCTAACATCTGCTTTACATTCTGAACAGGACTAGTCTTAGGAGTACACAGCTTATTATTTGGCTGATGTATCTTCCAAATTCTCTCTTCCATCAAAAATATTATAATTCAAGGTTTATTCTTTAGCTTTAAGATAAAAAGCATTACTTCAGTTACAAATACCCCTGGGATAAGTAATACATGAAGCCGTCAGGCTCTATACCAATGCTTTCCAATAATAAAATAACTTGAGCCACAAATACATGCCGCATATGTAATTTCCTAGTAGACATATAAAAAAAAGAATTAAGCTAAACACATAAAATTAATTTTCAATATATTTTATTTAACCTAACATACACTTAAATTATCATTTTGCCAAGTAATATAAAAATCGTGAGATATTTTACACTTTTTTCTTACTAAATATTTGAAATTCAGTGTATATTTTACACTTACAGCACATCTAAATTCAGACTAGCACATGTCACGTACTCAAAAGTACATATGGCCGATGGCCACCATACAGGATAGCCAAGCTCTACACTGCTGAAGGAGTTTAAAAGTAGTTCAAAGAGAAACCATCTTAAGAGAACAAGCAAAGGAACAAAAGAGGAATGAATTTACGAATAAGGGTGTTAATTTATGATGCTTGAAAAGGTAAAATCATGACCCTAATACAAATATCAAAGAAGCACATGTCCGAGATTTATTCAACCCATCAATGAAGGAGTCGATCGGTGGGATGAGAAAAACAATTCGTCGCACTTGAGGAGTTGGCTACGTTAGGCATTTTAACGAGGGGATGTTAGAATAAGACAGCTAGGCTAGATACAAAATTGTTAATGTCCTACAAGGCCATACACCATAACTTCTGAGGTGATCTCTTCCACCAGACAGAAATTATTTACAAATCGAATGGATAAAAATCTACAAAGATAATCACTGTTCCTGTAGAACTGTACAATAGTCTGGTCAATAGAAAATCAATCAAAGGTACAAGCATTGGACTGAAAGCATCTTTTTGGCCTATTTCCAAGTTTAAGATAATTTTTCTGAAAACAGTAACTGGGTGTATAGAGTGGTGAGAAAGAGGAGAAGCAAAGGACAAGGGGAAGACATTATTTAGCTGAATAAATGCTGGATGGTGTGTTGGGGTGCATGTGGGCATGTATGTGTGTCCATATACATGTATATATGGGGAGGTGAACTCACTCATTCACTCAATCGGTGTTTCCTAGGGCTCTGGGGACACACTCTTGAATTCCACTGACAGGCAAGCATGCTACCCACAGTCATGGCCTCTAGCTCTCCACTGAACTGGGGCCATATGCAGGCCTGGCTCTGGCAGGCTGAGGGCAGAGAAGGCTCAGACCTGGCACCAGCTACCAAGTCAAGTTGCCAACAGGTTGTAATGTGCCCACAGCTAGAAGACATCAAATGAGCCAGAGTCCACAAGGGCACCTTGAAAATTACAGAGTGCAACAGAAACCTAAGGCTCTATTATCACTGTTACAGGAGCAAAGATGTAAAGGCAGGTGCCCTCTCAACATATCAAAGACTTCAGACGCTGAGCCTAAGTGTCCATTGATGGATGGATAAAGAAGATGTGGTATTACATACATACATACACACACACAGGCTTGCGCCCACATATGTACACATACAATAGAATATTACTCAGCCATAAAAAAATGAGACCTTGCCATTTGTGACAAGATAGATGGACCTAGAAGGTATTATGCTAAGTGAAATAAGTCGGTCAGAGAAAGACAAATACCAAATGATTTCACACTTATGTAGAATCTAAAACACAAATGAACAAACAAACAAAACAGAAACAGACCCATAAATACAGAGAACTGGTGGTTGCTTTCAGAAGGGAGGGAGAGGGGGATGGGCAAAATGGGTAAAAAGGGAGCGGAATAAAATTAAAAAATATGGAATGAAGAAGTCACGGGGATGAAAGGTACAGCATAGGGAATATAGTCGATGGTACTGCATTGTATAGTGACAGGTGGTAGCTACACTTGGGGCGAGCATAGCATAACATAAAGAGCTGACCAATCACTGTTGTACACCTGAAACTAATGTAACATTGTGTGTTAACTATAGTTCAATAAAAAACAATTAAAAAAAGACTTTGGACACTGATGCTGGGGGCACAGTGTGAAGACCTGAGAAGCACACATCTGACGCTCCCGCTGATTCCCTGCTCCCTCCTTCACCAGCAGAGGTGACCGACGCCTTGCTTACTGATCTGCCTATTACCTTCTCTTTTTCATCCTCTCTGGCCTCTTGCTCTTAAACTCACCTTTCCTCCCCACTAGCTAACTTTGTTTCTCACTGTCATGATGTCCTTTCCATCGTGAATTTTGAACTACTCAGTCTCAAAACTGGAAAGACATATGTCAAACATAGGACTTCCCTTCAAAATTAAGGCTGTTCTAATAAGAACTGTGTGTAATTGCTTACTGTGCATGGGATTTCACTGTCAAGATCCCGGAACACGGATACCCAGCTGTCCTGATTGGAGACATTCCAGTTGGGATAGTCCACGAAGGTAGCCTGGGCCATGATCTCCTCCTTGTCATTGCAGAGAGTAACAGCAAGGTTTGCCTTTTCCCTGTAGAAATGATTAAAACTGCACACATGACTAAGATTACCAAAAGGGAGATGAGGAGGTGTCATTTTTTTCTCCCTCCTTTGGCTACTGAAGCCTAGCAACCACCGCATAATGTATGAAACCTCCGGAAGAGGTGGGAACAATGTGGCAGCAACTTCGAGAACACAACTTTCAGGACATCTGGGGCTACCAACTAAGTTTTTATTAAGAATTATATTTCATTACAAAGGTGTTATATTTACACGAAGTGTCCAATACCCTTCACTTGGAGATTAGCTGGGGAAATTGTTTGTCATTTTCCCTATACTTCCAACATTGTCAATTCCACCGTGTTGACCTAAACATGTGTAGTTAGAGTGGCCAACTGTCCCTGTGTACCTGAGACTGAGAAGGTCCCCAGGATATGCGACCATCAGGGCTACAGGTCCTGAGCAAACCTGGATGAGTTGGTCACCTATGCAAAGTAGTGAAGCTGAGAGTTTAGCCCCATCTCTGTCAGCTATCTTAACCAATTTCTTCAAACCCTGAGCCCTTATCTCTGGGCTGATGGATTCTTACAGCATGTGAGTATCTATCACCTGATCCAGCTGCAGAAATGGGGACCCTGAGGGTCTGGCTTAAACCAAGGCAACCCAGCAAGTTAAAAAAGACAAGGGTGGAGAAGCAGGTCTTCCAACTCTTGTTCTGGTGGTTGTCCCAAGGGGACATCTTGATGTTCCTTCCCAATTGCTCCGCTGTCATGCAGCCTGGCATGCCAGCAAGAGCTCTGACTTAGGGATTGTATATGGTTTACTGCATGGAGAACCATTTGTATAGAAATTGAGATGCCCTTTTCACTTTTTCAGCTGAGTGAAATCTACTGGTATCTTAAGTTGGAGGAAAAAGATTTAAGTGTTCCTTCAAAAAACAAAGGCAGAAGTTACCCATATTCCTTAGTAAGGGGACTAAGAAGATAGCATGTAACTGAAGGAGGAGAAAAGATAATGGAGAGCATAGAGAAAAAGTTCTATACGCTTTCCAGTTTTATTTTCATCATAAAAGTAACAAATCGTGACTACAGTCAAAAACAGAAAGTACTCATGAGAAGAGAAAAAATGATTGGAAAAGTCATCCTTTGTACCACTTCCCATAGGTAACCAAACAGTGCCAATATTTTGGTGTCTATCTCACCAGACTTACCTTTTTTTTGAGAATAATTATATAATGAAATGTACTTTGTGTGTTTTTAAAAATGGAATCACATAACCCATACTGTTTGTAGCCTGCTTTTTTCCCACTTGACAACATACCATTTTTCTAGAGTCGTTCACCAAAGAGCAGTCTCTCACATACGTGCACTTCCTGTACTTCATTTTTTTCTTCAAATGGTTCACTTTTGGCTTAGATAAGATGATTTCAATAGAAAATTTACAACATCATTGTAAATGGAAAACTGGTATCCCTTGCTATAAACAGAAGATAACCATAAAAATCAAGATACACATTTAGAACAAAACTTGTTCTTGGGTGTATCAAGACAAATCACCGTGGGTACCAGCAGAGGTACAGGCATCTTTGGGAAACATTGTGCTAGGCATGTTGATCTCAGCACCTACAGCCACTGGCCCTCTTCAAAGGAGGTCCACTCTTCAGCCATAGGGGACTTCCTCTGGGTGCACCTGCCACAGGGCTATCGTGGAAAGAAGACAGCAGACTGCCCTCAGGTCCCAAGAATACACCATCCACACAGAGGGCTCATTAGCAAAAGGATGCAGTCCCCCAGTCTCTCCATTCTGATTCACTGAATCTCTGCCCCTCTTCCCACTCCTGTAGTGGTTCTCTCCAGCTCCTGATCCTCTGGGCTCCTCTGTCCCAGGCTCCCAGAGTCATGACCTACCGCTTCACAGTGATAGTCCTCACTCTAATTCAGATGAGAAAATGCCCAGGGCACAGGACCCGGCAATGATGGTGGTGGCGGTGGAGGAGGAAGTGGGCAAGAGCTGGGACAAGGCAGCTGCCATCCCCTCAGGGAAACAAGGGAAATGTGTTCCTGGAATCCCAATTTGAACTTGAAACACATTTATCCATGGGAACCTAGGACGGTGGTTGGGTTCCATAGTACAATTAGCACAGTACTATACCACACAGACATTATAGATTAAATAGGCTTTTATAGGTTGGCCTGGGAAGCCAGCCATGAATAACGTCGTTTCAATGGGAAAATGCACTTCAATTTCCAAATGGCTGAGTGCAAGAAAGTAACTTTCGTAGCATCATACTTTTGTATGTATAATTCCCACTTCTTATTACCTCTTAACATTAGCCCTCTATGGGACAGATAAAAAATCATTGCAGGAGAAAAGAAGGGAGAGGTGGAAAAAGGTAGAGGGAGAGGCTTGTTTTTAAAAGTTTGATTTAGAATTCTTTTTTGGAATAAGCCAAATCAAAAATACACACACACACACACGTATATTTCACACAAAATACATTAAAGCTCAAGGATATTATCCAGCAAGCGAAATCAGAGTTCTTTTCATTAAAGTAATGTCTCATTTGTTCACTTGGTTTAGCGAATTTTCCAAGTTCAGCCAAAACTCATTTTATTTAACTACACTTGATGGAAATCTTGGGTGAAACAGTATCCCCATTTTCTGCTTTATTAGGCAGCACAAATGGCACAGATCTGGGTGTTCCCAGAGCCTGTCACAGTTTCCTTCCTCCCCCCCCCCAGCCCCCTGCACTGTGACACATGCACTTGATGTGGCCAATTCCTTTGGCCCTGTCCCCGCTCATCTGCCATGCCCAATCTGCTCATTTTCTCCCCTACCATTTAGCAGGGTTTTTAGGTGAGGTCAGTTGTATTCATTCCTGTATCTGTGACTGAGCCAGCAGGTAATATAATGAAATGCAATAAAACCAGGAAGAAACCACCAGTTTTAGAAATGCTTGTAAAATGGATCTCTGAGCCTTGAGGTTGACCTGCCAAGAGGATGGGAGTTACTTAATAGGAAAAATGAAAGGCTGCATGGGCTGGGTACACACTATGGAAATGTAAATTTACTTTTACTTCTGAAGATATGCTGGCTTCTGAGGTAGGTCACAACCTTTTTAGTTATTAGGATCCCATAGTTATTAGGATCCCAAGATTAAAAAAAACCTTTCATTACTCCACTCCCACATGGCATACATTATGCTTTCTATATCTGCCAATTCAGAAAATACATAAACACATGAGACGTGTGGATTCGAGGTACGCTGACAGCCACTCCAAGGCTCAGCGGCGGTGTGAAACTCACTTTCGGAAACAACTGGCTGTCAAGAACATTCAGGTAATTAGTATGTGTCTGTGTACAGGATTTGAGAAAACAGATTTGTGGAAGGTTTTCAAAAAAAATCTGTAGGAAGGCCCTAGTTGTAACCCCACCCCCATCTCCCATGCCATGCTCTGAATACCCCCTAAAAGGATGGGCCCTTGGCAACTGATCACATGGATCACTGGTGATCACATGGACAGCCCAACCATGTCCCCTCCTGCTCAGGCCAACTGTGACACACTTCACCCCAGGAAGGGCAAGTCACAAGTGCACATTTGCTACCAACCTGGGGGTTTGTAATTTATTTGTATGCAGGAATTTGTTCACATGCAGAAATTTATTCGCGTGGTAAAGATTCAAGACCCATTAACATGTACAGTGGCCCTCTGTCACTTGCTTTTCCATCTCAGGCAATCATGCCTCTCTTTGTACCATATTCTGAGGCTTGTTGATTTCTTTTAATGATATATATGGAAGAAAATTCCATCATACTCATAAAGCAGTGACTCATCCTGTTCCATGGCTGCCTAGTTGCTGAGAAAGGAAGGGAAGGAGAATAATAGAAAAGACTGCCTCTATCTGATTCTCATCCCTGTTCCCTTATAGGCAAAACCGGGGGGAAGGAAAAAGTAGTAATGAGCAACTCCTAGGAGCTAGGCACTGCCCTATATTTAACAACTATTCTCACTGTCCCACTCATCCTATAAATTAGGTGTAACTGTCCGTTTCACAGATGAGGATGCTAAGGCTTAAGCAGATTATGCAAAATCACATGGCTAGTAGTGGATTTATGCATTAATGTAACAAACATTTCTTGAATACATACCAAGTGCTAAGCTTTTTTCTAGACTCCAGGGACACAGAGGGGAACAGACAAAAATCCCTCCCCTCATGGAGCTGACATTCTAGTGACTGGAGACAGGCTTATTTTCAAAAGACAAAACAAAAAACCCTAAAATGCATAGAATGTCAGTTGGGTTCAAGTGCTATGAAGAAAAATAGGGGAGAAGAGGATGAACCTCGCAGGCACGCACAGGTGCGCTTCCAGGAAAAGGCAGTGTTTGAGGTGCAATGGAAACGCCTCTGTAACTGTTGGATGAGGCACACGTATGCCCAGGGTGCTGCAGGAAAAATAAAGGAACTCAGTGGAGCTCAAGGGAGATGAGGTCAGAAGGGAAAAGGGTGGGCTCCACACCAGGTCACGGCAGGCATGTGGCAGACCAGTGGAGGGTTTTGAGCAGAGCACCACAGGATCTGGTTGGTGTGAACAGTGTCACTCTGGCTATTATGTTGAGAATAATTTGCTGGGTCTGCGGGGGGGAGGGCGAGTGTTGGGCGAGGACTGATGCCAAGGTGGAAGCAGAGACCAAAGGGGCTGTTGAAATACTCAAGTGAGAATGCTGGTGCCTTGTACCTCACCTCAGCAGGAGAAGTGAGGTGGAAAGAAGAGACCAGGTTCTGGACGTATTCTGAAGGTAGAAGTGACAGCTTTGCTGGTGTGGTAGGTAAGAGCAAGAGTGAAGGTGACACCAAGGTTTTTGGTCCAAGCAAGCGAAAGGCTGGAGTTGCTAGAGTTACCGAGATGGGGAAAGTATGGACAGAGTAGTTTGGAGGCAGGTGATGATTGTGCTGGTTGTGAAGTACCTACCAGGTATCCAAGGGGTGACATCCAACAAGAAGCTGGATAAATGGAACACTACATCAAAAGCTAATAATGTACTGTATGGTGACTAACATATCATTATAAAAAATAAATTTTAAAAAGCTGGATAAATGAATTTGGAATCTAAGAGATTCCGTCAACAATGTTACCTGTTTTTCACGTTTAAATCATAAATTCACCCAGAATTGGTTTTTTTTCCTTTCCTTTTTTTTTTCTTGTATGACAGGAAGTTGGTCTTTACATTTATTCTCTTTTCCATATGGGTAACAAACTGTCTCAGCACCATTTATTGAATGGTACATCCTTTCCTCACTGGCTTGGTCATCAAGTTTTCATATAAGTGTGGGTCTCTTTCTGGGATCTCTAATTCCTTGGCCATTATCACACTGTCCTGATTACCATACTTATAATGAGTTTTTAGTTGGGCAAATCTCCCCACCTTGTTTCTCTTCTTTCAAATTGCTCTGGCCCTTTGCTCTCCCATATAAATTCACACCTATATTATCAACTTCAACAAATAATCTATTTGGGTTTTGATTGGAAGAGAATTGACTTCTTTGTGTTATTAAATATTCCTATTCAAGAGTGTGGTATACTTCTTCATTTATTTAGGTCTTCCTTGATGTCTTTCAATAAAAATTAATAATTTACCCCATAATAGGCTTGGATGTGTAGTTTCTGGGAAGGAAGGGGAGTACCTTTGAATCCTACCCTCCCCTTGAATACTTTAAAAGTACTTTCATTCTAATCGTGCACCTGACAATTTATCTGCTATTTTTGTTCTATATTTCACCTAAGTTATTATTTATATCTCATAACTTACTATTTATATTTAGTATCTACATTAGATTAGGCATCATCATCACTGCTTTATGCAAGTTTGATTTTTTCCTTAGACTTACCAACATATTTGCACATATATTTGTTTACTTTCTTATATCTTGGCTTTCTAGTTGAGATATTCTTCTTTCTGCCTAGAGGATATTCTGAGGAAACCCCTTTATTCAGGGTTCATTGATAAACTAACTCAACTTTTGCTGGCCTGAAAATGCATTCATTTTCCTCTAGGTATTGAAAACCTATTTCCCTGGGTACACAATTTTAGTTTGGTGCTGTTTTCTCTCGAATACTGAAGATATTCTACTATCTCTGGCTATCATGGTTGCTAGTGAGAAATCATTATTAGTCTAATCTTCAGTAGTTTGCAGGCAATTTGTCTTTTTTCTCTGATAATTTTTCAGATCTTCTCTCCAGCTTTGGTATTCTTCTGTTTCAGTATGATGTGCTTAGCTGTGGATTTCTCTGTGCATTTATCCTGTTTGGGTTTCACTGAGTTTTCCAGATTGGTATTTTCAACAATCCTGGAGAACTGTCAGCCATGATCTCTTCAAATATTGCCTCTTCTACTTCCTGTTGTTTCCTTCCAAAAGTCTGATTAGACCTAACTGTAACTGTTAACTGTTCCATTCTTACTTTTTGCCTCTCTTTGTGCTGAATTCTGGATAATTCATTGGTATCGGTCCCCCAGTTTGCTACTTGCTACTTCTGTCTTCAACTATGTCTGTTATGATGTTTAGTTCATTCAATGAGCTTTTAACTATATTTTCATTTCTGATGGTTTATTTGGCTTTTTTTCAAATCTCATTATTCATTTTTATGGTCTATTTCAATGTATCTTTTCACTGTAGATATAGTAAGCAGTTATTTTCTATTCTTTGATGACATCCGAAGTCTTTGAGGGTCTGATTCTGCTTTATACTTTTGGTTGTTGGTTCTCCCTAATGGTGCATGTTTCTTTATATATTTGTGATTTTTGACTGTAAGTGCATATAGCTTAGAACTCTATCTGGGTGCATTATTTGAAGTCTGAGTTGAACCTCCATCCTTCAGTCCTGATTTGTGTTATTTCAGCCAGTTTCCTGGACACACTACTAATCTGCGACCACTTTTAATCAAATTCTCCACTTTATTTGCTTTATTCAGTCTACTGGTAAACAAACATAGCTTTTGTCTGAAAATGCACTCATTATTTAGGAAGTTTTGAAGCTTTTTGGGGCCACACAGATAATCAGCATGGACCTTAAATCAACACATGCTTTCAAATTCTTAAAGGCTTTGTCCCCCTTCATTCCATGCTGAGGTTGAAAAGACTACTTTCCTTACTGTCCTGGCTTCAGCAGTGGGTTTATGTCTCATTCATCCTTACAATGAGCAACCCAGTTTTATACAAAAGGATCTAATACTTCCCTCCTTAGGTGGAGGGAGTATTTATCTTCTGTTCTTTGCAAAGCTGTCAAAACAGAAGCAAGAGGTTTCTAGAATGTAGCAAAAATCCTCAAGGAGAAGGTGACACTGGTTCCTGCTGTTTTCCTAAAGTTTCTGATTTCATTTTGATAATGTTCTCTACACAATACTTAACTTTTGTGTTCGTGTGTGTGTGTCGACATGTTGTTTCCATCCAGAGGACATCATTACGGTGTTTAATTCACCATAATGGCAAAAAATGGAATCGTTTCACTGATATACACATTTTTAAAGCATTTTTTACATGTTGCCCTGCTGGTCTCCCACAAAATTGTGAACATTTGCATTACATTCATCAGTGCGATAATCAGAAAATACAAATTTTAATGTCTTAGACTGGACTTAGTTTAAACATTTCAATTATATTTAATATGAAGCTTTATAAAATCCAAAATACTAAGCTATCTTTTATCTTTTTCAATAAAAATAATAAGGAACAGATTATAGAATGTTTACATTCTAGCGTCAAAAAAAAAAAAAAAACCGAGAAAAAATCTATGCATATTTTGAAGTTTAGAAGATCATTTTAACAGCAATGGTTAAGAGAGCAAATCTGGGCTTTGTCACTTACTAACTGCTTGACCTTGGGCAGGCCTGCATTTTCTTATCTGTAAAATGGACAAGATAGTGGCTACCTCAGAGTTGTAAATAAGACAGTACTAGTAAAGCACAGCACCCAACAGAAAATAAATGCTGGAAACTAGCAGCAGATATTTTTAATTTACCCCGAGTGACTCTACTAGTGCGTGGGCAGTTGAGATTTGAACTCAAGTTTGCCTGAATCCAAACCCATGAGAAACCCTCTCAATTTGCAGGTTGTTATGAGACTTAGAGATTGGTTGTTTCTGGAGATCAATCTGCTCAGCAGGACAAATTTTCTTGCTGTCCCTTTCCTCACCATAAAGCCCTATAAGATAAGGAATGGGATCCCTTCCTTGTGTGTAATAAAATTGATAAACAGCCTTTTTTCAGGTGGCCAGGAAGATGGCAGACATTCAGACTGAACGTTCCTGTCAAAGGCAACCAACCATCTTCCAAAATAAGAAGAACGTCCTACTTGGAGAAACTGGCAAGAAGAAGCTCCCACCATACTACAAGAACATCGGTCTGGGCTCCATAGAGGGCACCTACACTGACAGCCTCTTTACTGGTAATGTCTCCATCTGAGGGTGGATTCTGCCTGGGGTGGTGACCAAGATGAAGACACACGGAACCACTGTCACCTGTGGAGACTACCTCCATGACATCCAAAGGTACAACTGCTTTGAGAAACGCCCCAAAAACAGATCTGCGTACCTGTACCCCTGCTTCAGGTGAACACAGAATGCCCAGATTGGTCACAGTGGGCAAGTGCTAGTCCTTGAGCAAGACTGTGTGCTTCAATGTGCTCAGAGTCATGAAGGCCGCTGGCACCAAGAAGCAAGTCCAGAAGTTCTGAGACTAGACATCTGCCCATACCCCTGAAGAAAGTAATTTTTCCAGTTAAAAAAATTGATAAACATTCTTGGCTTACTTAGCTACATACTTACAGAAGATAGATGACATTAAGCCTCCCAAACAGCTTCTGGGTAAATTTTCTAATGAGGTTTTTGATACAATAAATATCCTGTGATTCTGTTCTTCGGCAATGAACCACTTCTACCTTTCCTCTTGGAGAAGTGAGCACTGACATTTTTTATCCTGTCCCAAAAAGAGAGAAAACAGTCCACCGTTAATCTGAGATGACAAGCCGGTCTGGTTAAAGTACTTACAAAATCAGACATTAATTCAATTTCCGTATGGTCAGATTGAACATGGTATTTGAGTGCTGGTGAGACACATTTTCCCCTGGGCGGGGGGTGGCTGTGACGACTGTCATCTCAAACTAGCCACATGTTTCTCTCCAGAAGAATGATGTTTCTGAGAATTGGCCCATCTAGAAATTTCTGAAACTGTACTCTTTGTTCCCAAGAAAGCTGCTTTAATATTCTAACAATAGAATTGAAAAACACTGAAAGGAGTTATTTACTGATTCAGAATCCTTTTCATTTAATTGGCCACCATGGCATGTGGTCAAGAGTTATAGGGGAAATACTGGCAGCTTCTACCAATGTTCCAAATAGAGTTCACCAAACTAGAGCCCTGAAAAGCAACAGTACTGAGAGATGTTTTGAGACAAAAAAAGTTCTGTGGTCAATTAAGTGTAGGAAATGCTGTTTATGATGGCCTTCCTGAGGGCCCACCATGCCCATTAAAGTCTTTGAGAAGTTCCATAATAAAGTACCTCCTTTCTTTGTATAACCCAGCTTTTCCCACACCCTTTCTGAGGAGAATTTTTAATGACAGCGACAGTGGAGAGTCTAAAGACACTTTGGGGAATGCTGCTGACAGGAACAGCAGGCCACAAACTGATTTCAATCTCTCTCTTAATGTCTTAATATATGTGTGTGTCTTTCTATTTCCCTCCTCCCTGTCTGTCCCTTCATTCCTTCCTGTTTCTTCTTTTCCTTTTTCCTTGGGATAATCATTTTATTATGTATTAGCCAGTATACTCAAAACAGGCACATTAATTTTCACCACCGTACTGACCCTAGGAACAATATGGGCCATTTCCAGCACCCTGGAACACTGTCTCATGGCACCCCCCAGTTCATTATCCTCTTCAAATGTAACCACGATTCTGACTTCTATCACATAGATGATCTTAGCTAAATTTTGGAATATCACATAAGTGGAATTACATAGTGCTTATGGTTTTCTTCCAAAACACAATATTATATCATTTGGCTTTTTGTTGTTATCATTGTTGTTTAGATACATCCTTGTATAATTTTCAGTGTACCAAAGAACTTGAGCACGGCAGGGGTCTGAGACAGCACTGGACCAAGCTCCTCCTTTGTCAGATGAGCAAACTGAGGCCCATGAAGTGAAGTGACTTGCCTCAGGACACCGACATTTGATCAGAAACTGAACCTTGGGCATGTCCTTCTAGTCCAACCCCCTGACGCTCCCCTTGTTGAAGTAGCCTGCAGGCTGCCTCTGTGAGTAAGGGTCCCCTGCTCTCCCAGTCCACTGGTTTCACATTAACTGCAATTTAACTGCTCTTATCCATCAACACTTGGATGTTAAGGGTGCAAGGTGTGGGGTCATGCAGGGGGACTTAGAAAGATGGCAGGTGGCAGTCAAGAATCATCACCCTGTGGTGGTCTCCTTGAGGAAGCCACCCTCTACTTCTGCAGGCCTCCATTAGCACTTGCCAAGCAGACCCAGCTCTTGCGGATGCCCTACATTGTCCAAGCTCACAGAAACTGAAAGGAGGAGCCCAAAATGCCAATTTTTCATTTACAATGGGAAAGTCAACAGCCAGACAGTCCAGATGTTTCTGCAACCCAGACAGTTAACAAACAAGTCATGTAGGCTAAATACAAGTCTGACTTCCTCTCCTTTGATAGAACAAGGTGTGCTATGTGGCCACTGCCTTACAGCCTTGGTGTCAGGGTAACTGAGGTGAACTGGGGAGCACATGTACTCTCAACTCCAGCCTCGTGCTGTCTTGTGAAAATGTGAGCTCAGACTGGCAGATCTTCACATTCTGCAAAGGAAGAAAATCTTCATATTTATAATAGCATCTCCAAAATCAGAAATAGTGGCTCAAAATTTTCTTCACACTCTGAAGATGTAAATAAGCAAACATTTCTTTAAGCTGATTCAACCTCCACACATGCCATGGCAAAGCCATCCAGGCACTCTCTCTTTACAGAGTAACTAACTACATAGCTATGAAAGCCTGGCTATCAGAAGGCAGTTTACATGGGGCCATGGCCAGGAACACAGGCTATGGAATCAGAGTACCAGGGATGAGACCCAGTTTCTAGCCCCTGTTAGCTGTGTAACCTTGAGCTAGTTACTTAAACTCTCGGTGCCTCAGTTTTCTCATCTGTAAATTAGAGATAATATGCATACTGTAAAAGGTTCTGTAAATGAGTTGTTACATGTAAAACACTAAAAGCAGTGTTTGACGTGTGTTCAGTAAATATTGAGCACGGAAGTTTCTCAGGATTTAAAATAGTGGACATCAAGAAGTCACTCGAAGCTCCTGAGGTCTGGGGGAACTTCATTTACTGCAGAGACGCCAAGCCAAGGAAACCAGATATGGCTAATGCTTAGGTGGCACCTTCACAGTTTCCTGGGCATCTCTACATTGTTGACAACCACGAGACCAATGAATTCCCTTTGCAATAAACACATCCCTTCTTGGATAAATGAACACACCTTCAGTAAGGTGGCCATTAAGTTCTGATGACCTGATGACATTCCCTTTCTAAGATACAGCCCAGGTGCAATATGAGCTAATTCCATGTTCAAACTCTAATGTCAATCTTTCTTAACATTTGATTTTTAAAAGCATTTTTAAATACAGCGATGCATTCTTCATTGTACCTTCTCAATGCATAATACCTTTTCAGTGTGAAAAACATAAAACTGTATATAAGGCTGAAGTCATGATGGTTTTTATTGTGGCAAAATGTGGCATAAAATTTACCATTTTTACCATTTTAAGTGTATGATTCAATGGTGTTAATTACATTCATGTCACCACTACCCATATTCAGAATTTTTTCATCTGAAATCCTGGTGTGAAACCCTTTGGTCCCAACTGAAATTTCCTCTCTTTTGGGCTTGGCATGTATATAATTTCAGACAGTATCTTCTATGTTAGGAGAAACGATACATGCTGGATGGAGATGATGACCCAGGAGGGAGATAATCTACTGGAGGGTGTCTCACCTGAAGGCCTTCTCCCTCCAAATCGGGGAGAAGCATTCCCAAGCAATAAAATGACAGTATTATTTCAAAGGAGGCAATCAGAACCAGGCTGACTACCTCTGAGCAATTAAATACTCAGTAATATTTTCCACAGTGCCTGTGAACGTGAAATTACGTGCCTCCTACAAAGACATGGCATTAGTAGAGACAGTAAATTTTCATATTTATAAAATATTTTTTTACCTACTTTGGGTAGAAACGGACATTAATAATGTCTACATTCTTGTCAAAGCTAGCCATAAATGTTGTCATTCCTGGCTTTGGTTTTAACTTAAAAGCAAAACTGAAGAGACATCCTGTTTGTGAAACATGATGTCATAAGCAAAAGCTACAAATACATATATATATATTTTTTGAATAAAATAAGAAAACATAATTAGAGAGCTGAGCTTTGGGGGGAAAGGAAACAAGGAAAGAAAGAAGGGAACAAGCAGAGAGAAATCCCCCACCCAGGTGGCAATGACTTTGTGTGCAGTGGCTCAGGGAGTAATCAAATGTGATGCAGGCCCTCGGGGCAAGAGTTTGCACCCTCTGCGGGGAGAGCAGGGGCCTCATTCAGAACCAAGAACTGAAACTAAACCCATGCGTCCAACCTGGACTTTGGAGGTGTGGGCCTCTTGATAAATGAGGAGACTAAAAAAACTGAAACTACTATCCCCTGGAAGCGGCAAAGCAGCTTTCTCTAATGATAGCTCTGGGTAGAAAACAAAACTACTTGTGAGGAGTCCAAATCCTAGACCAAAGTAGATGTGCATCCTAACCCATGCTACCTGTGTAGTGTGCAAGTCCCCCAAAACTTCAGATAATAGACTGTGAAAGAGATGATGAAATAAGTATGTTTACAATTATTAGAAATATAAAAAGAGAAATGTCATGAGAACACGTAATTATGAAAAAGAACAAAAACCTTAAAAATGGAAAATATGATTATTGAACTTTAACTGGATGGGTTAAAAACATATTAGACATGATTAAAAAGAATTAATGAACTGGAAGACAGCTATGAAGAAATTTTCTAGAAAGAAGCACAGAGAAATAGAAAAAAAATATAGAAAGCAGTTAAGAGACATGTAAGACAGAATAAAAAGAATATCTTCTTATAGGAATTCCAAAAATAAGTAAATAAAATGTTGTTTGAAAATAATGGCTAATGATTTTTTTGGTAATGATGAAAGACCTGAATCCTCAGGAGCAGGAAAATAAGAATAAATAAAAATAAAAATAAATCCTAAATATATAGTAGTGAAATTACAAAATGCTAAAAACAGAAAACCTGAAAGCAACCAGATAAAAGACAAACTGTCCATGAGAAAGTAAGAATTAGACTAAGAGTATATTTCTCATCAGCAACAACATGAGCCAGTGGTTCAGGGGTTGGCAAACTCCCTCTGTAAAAGGTCAGATGATAAATATTTCAGGCTTCGTGAGCCACATGTTCCTTGTGCAACTACCCAACTCTGCTATTATAGCATAACAGCCGGAAACAATAAGATCACAAATAAGCATGACTGTATTCTGATAAAATTCTAGGGGCCCCTGGGTGGTTCAGTCGGTTAAGTGTCTGACTTCAGCTCAGGTCGTGATCTCAGGGTCCTGGGATTGAGCCCCTCCGGCTCCAGGCTCAATGGGGAGTCTGTTTCTCCCTCTACCCCTCCCCCACTTGGGCACCTGCTCTTGCTCTCTCTCTCTCAAAAAATAAAATCTTTAATAAAATTCTACTCATGGACACTGAAATTTGACTTTTATATAACTTTAGTGTGTCCTGAAATATTCTTTGGTTTTTTTCAGTTATTTAAAAATATTTTAAAAGAAATTCTTAGCAAAAATAGCCTATGGGCTGAATTTGACCTATGCGCTATAGTTTCCTAATCACCAGAATAGTATCTTTAAAAAAGTAAAAGTAAAAACAGCCGTTAACCTAGAATTCTATGCCTAGCTAAACAATCACTAAAAGATGAAAGTTAAGAAAAGACAATTTACTACGAAGATGGAAAGAAATTACCAAAGAATCTGGTTAAAAGAACTAAAAGATGTGTATCAGGAAGAATAAAATTAAAATCAGAAGGGAGTGTAATATAAGATAAAGTGCTGGAGAGACAGAAATAAACAGGCAGGTATATCTAAAGAAGCACTGATGGCAAAAAAAAGAAAAAGAGGTAATAATGATGATAAATTTTGCTTAAAAAACAAAAACAGCATCGAATTACCAGGCAATAAAAACTTGCAAGATGGAAGGAGGGCAACCAGAAATAAAACATTCAAAGTGTTTGCATCTCTGAAAGGAGGACAGAGATTATTAAAATTAAACTTTGTTAAATTAGTTATTCATAGTTACAAGTTTAAGGGACATCACATAAGGGAAACATCTTTTTATTTTAATGGGTATTTATTTTGTTAGGTGACTTTGTTTCAGTGATATAAAATCTCATTCAAGTTACTTAAAATTTGAAAAGTGAAGTAACTTACAAACATTTAAATAATAAAATTGGTAGTAGAGAGCTATGGCAAATATTTTTATATTATTACAAATGACTTCAGTTAGTCATTTGTCATATAAGTCATAACTTTTCTCAAAAGCACTATTCACATAGATGTGATTTTTCTAAATACATAAAATACACACAAGCATATTTATAAATTTTTTTTCTAAACACCAAAAGAGACTTGCAACTGTCATTTCTTAATCAATGAGCTATCAGGCCATGAAGACATGGAGGAATCAAATGCATATTACCAAGTGAAAGAAACCAACCTGAAAAAGCTACATACTATATGATGCCAATGATATGACATTCTGGAAAAGAATAGTGAATAGTGAAACTATTCTTTACCATATTTTGATGGTAGATACAGGTCATTAAGTTTCACAGAATGTCTCACACCAAGAGTGAACCCTAGTGTTAATTTGTGAACTTTGGGTTATAATGATGTGTCAGTGTAGGTTCATCAACTATAACAAATGTACTACGCTGGTGAGAAATACTGGGGAAAGGGGGATGACAGGTGTGAGAAATAGGAATTCCCTGTACCTTCAGCTTTTTTGTGAACCTAAAAGTACTTTTAAAAAGTCTTTCTTTAAAAATTCTCTTAACCATTTGCTTGCATATAATTAATTTTTTGCTTTGAAGACAGGTCAAGAATTATACCAGCTAACATTTACGAATCACTTTGCATAGATTTTCTCTTTACTGCTAATGAAAGAGATAACTATTATTTTCATCTCACAACTAAGGACATCGGAGCTAAGAGACTTTACCTAATTAAGGCACATTCACAGAAAATTTAAACACCTGTTTACCTGACCAAAAGTATGGCTTATTTGCTAGTACTCTGATGATTTATTTTCATTTTTTTCCTATTATCTGGCTTTAAAATACCTCCAGTTATTTTTAATTACAAGCCTTAGAGTTTATTTATGCACAACTGCCCAGAAAGGAAGACCTCAGACTACAAAGCCTAGAATGCAACGCTGCAAAGGGCCGCCTAGGGACGCGGCAGCTCGCCCCTTAGCATGCTGGGAAAGGCAGTTTTCGGCCCTGCCTCTCTTCCCCCGCCCCCAAGCCTCCGGATCAGAGCTTTGTTCCTATTCCCCTTCCCCCGCGCCACGGTTCGACCGACCCACTTGGCCTCGCAGGTCCTCCCAGTTCTGGAGACTGACCTGGGGATGCGCCCCTGACGCCCTGGACTCCGTCCCCGCGTCCCTGTCGGGCGGGCCAGGGCTACCCACCTCACGGGCAACTCCGAGACCCGGCGCTCAGAGGAGGACGCTCAGCCCGGTTACCACAGAAACGAAGTTGCCTGCGTCACGGCGCGTGCGGGAAGTCAAAGGTCACACCAGCTAGTTCCGCTTCCTGTTCCGGGACCCAGTTTGTTGTCAGAAAGCTTTGGGGTTCCGGCCAGCCCTCGGGGCCTATTTCTGGGGTCCAGGTTGGCCCGAGATCTGCTGCTGCAGCCATGGCGGCCTCCACCGCGGCCGGGAAGCAGAGGATTCCCAAAGTGGCCAAGGTAGGAGACCGCGAGCGGCTTCGTGGGAGGAGGCCCGGGAGAGGGGCTTGCCCCAGCCTCCTTGGGGCTCGCGGCAAGAGAGGGTGTGGTGCCGGGAGCAGTTCTACGCTATGTGGGCAAAGGGGAAGGAGGAGGGGAAGGGTTATACGGTGGTGGGGTGCAGGCTTTTGTCACCCCGGGGCAACCCCCGCGTTGGCATGGCCTTCGTTCTAGGATGTGTTTTTGCTGGGGGAGGGGTGGGGTCATTCGGCAGCAGCTAGGCAGTGCTCGCACAAACGGGGAACGGCAGAGGGAGAGGGAGAAGTAGGCTCCCCACTGAGCAGGGAGCACAGTGCTGGGCTCGATCCCAGGACCTTGGGATCTTGACCTGAGCTGAAGGCAGACGCTTAACTGACTGAGCCATCCAGGCGCCCCTCAATTCCATAAAATTTTATTGGGCACCAGTGGTCCAACAGAAATACAATGTGAGCCACGTATGTAATTTTAAGTTTTCCTGTAGCTACATTAAGCAGTCAAAACAAGCATCATTAATTTTAACTGTATATTTTCTTTAATCCATGATCCAAGATATTCCAACATGTAATCAATATAGGAAATTTAAGTAGGTAGTTTATTGGTTTTTTTTTTTTTTTCATACAAAATCTTCAAAATCCAGTGTATATTTTACCCTTACAGCCCATCTCTATTTGGGCTCACTACATTAGCTCACGGCCACTATGTTGGACAGCACAGCTCTAAGCCTTCAAGAAGCTTACGGTCTAATGATGGGAATTTACTGAATGTTGTCTTTGATTTGAAATGTCATGAAAAAGCCAAACGCGGTTTGAGACATTATTGTCCACCTGGGACATAATTGAAAAATTCTGTAAGTAGAAGTTGCAGCAGTAAAAAAGATATAGCACACATCCTGATAACACAAAACCTTTAGTGAGAATTCTACCTAAGCGCCTCAAAATTTATTATTACGCTAATCTAAAAGGGAACACTTGCTATTTTTGCTGCCTTTTCTCTTAATACTTACCTAGGGCTTTGTAATAAATACCATGCATAACAAAGAAAACCTTGTTTTCTGTTTAGTTTCATAGAGAAATGAAAACCTATCATCCAAAGTGGGCATCTTGTAATAATACTTAGAAAGTTCACATCCTAAAAAATGTGTATTTGCTTCCTAAATCTTGTGTGATGAGCATCTACTAAAAATGAAAATGTCTTCTGTCTTAAAAGGTGAAAAACAAAGCCCCAGCTGAGGTGCAGATAACTGCTGAGCAACTCTTAAGAGAAGCTAAAGAAAGAGAACTTGAGCTGCTTCCACCTCCACCTCAACAGAAGATCACAGATGAAGAAGAGTTAAATGATTACAAACTAAGAAAAAGGAAGGTCAGTCAGGGTGATATTTTCCAGTCTATTAATAACACTGTTATGAATTTATAGGTCAGAGTTTGCAAAGATAAGAATAGGTTAGTGTTTCTAGCCATATGAGTAGTGCAACTTCTGGTTACCAGATAATTGCATTTTGCTGAACTTCAGAAAATATGCCATGAGTTGTCTTTTAAAGTATAAGGAAACGAAATTCACCAGAGACCTAATTTTTGGTGCTGAATCAAAGATGGGTGGAAGTTTAACAAGTGGAGCATCTGACAGCTGGAAGGGGCAGGGCTTACCAAGGCCACGTTATGTACTCTCTCTGTACCACCTTCTGGAAAAGAGCCATGAGAGGACTTGGGAATTCTCACTGTAGAATCCTCACTCTAGGGTAATTTTTTTTTCCTTTAAGATTTTGTTTATTTATTTCAAGAGACAGAGAACGTGCGAGCAGCGGGAGGGGCGGAGGGAGAGAATCTTAAGCAGCCTCCACACTCAGCATGGATCCCCATTCGGGGCTTGATCTCACAACCCTGAGATCATGACCTGAGCCAAAATCAAGAATCAGACACATAACTGACTGAGCCACCCAGGCGTCCCTGGGGTAATTTTAAACCACTAATCCTGTTGTACCTCCTTATTAGTGATGTTCAAAGAGTGATGTGTGAAATTCTGAGACATTACTAAGAGGAATGAAATGGTTAAAAACATTTTTTCATACTAGGAACAAGTAAAGACTATTATTAAAGTATCAGTTAGTTATTAGCAATAAAAGAAAATACCAACAAATCTGCTAATAATTCCTTATATCTAAAGTTTTTTCCTTGTTTGCATGTAAGACTGTAAAGAAACACCTGAGATTGTAACCTTCATTAGTGAGTTTCTTATTTCTCAGGATTCCAGTGTGTAATTTCTCCTAAATAAGAACAAAATGAATAAACCTTTTAGAACAGGATGAATAGACAAAGGATGATGTCATTTTTACTTACTTTTCCCTTCAATTTGACCCTTTTTCCCTTCCTCCAGACTTTTGAAGATAACATAAGAAAAAACAGGACTGTGATTAGTAACTGGATAAAATATGCACAATGGGAAGAGAGTCTAAAGGAGATTCAAAGGTAAAATTGCTGAGTGTGTAACTTCATATGTAAAGATATCATAAGTTAAGAGACAGAAAAGAAGTAGAAAAAGTTAAAGCACAAGTGAAAGAGTGTGCCTCTAGTAGTCATCCAAGTTGTTCAGTGAAACCCTAGGGTTCCCTTGAGGAGCCTCAGGGGCACTGTGGTAGGGAGTCCTGGGGGAAGCAGCAGAGGAGACGCTGCAGGTGGGTCTCACCTCCAGCACACACCACAGTCAGAGAAGCACACTTTCACCTGCTTTCTCTGTATTGGGATTTTTTTTATAAAAAAATTGTTCACTGGAAGCCAGTGGCCAGCAAGATAAAAGTCCTGTTCCCCAGCCTTTCTGCATTTTCCTGGTATACCACTGCCCCAGCTGTGCCCGTGTACCAGCCACTCCATGAACACATTTGTGTCTCCTTACTCTACGTTAGGCTGTTCTCTCTGCCTACAGTGAGCACTCCTCCCTACCCACCTTGGCCTCTGGAGCTTTCCTCAACTTCTTAACTCTGGAGTTACCTCCTGCTTAGCCATTTGCACCAGACATTATTATTATTTCTTCCCTTTTGCTTCCTTGTGTAAACCTTGACTCTAACATTTACCATATTGTGGTGTAATGATGTGCATGTAGTTTTTTGTAAGAGTTTGTAAGCTTCCTGAAAACATGTCTTTTCACTTTTTTATGCCCAGAACCTGGCTCATGGTGAACACATGATAAAATAGCAGGCCACTGCAGATGGTTTGAGATAGTGGCCCTATGTGTTATGTGTACTACTCTTGATATTCTCCAAATCTGGCTTCTTAAGGGCTCGATCCATATACGAACGTGCTTTAGATGTAGACTACCGAAACATTACACTCTGGCTGAAATATGCAGAAATGGAAATGAAGAATCGCCAGGTCAACCATGCCCGAAATATCTGGGACCGGGCCATAACAACTCTGCCTCGAGTCAACCAGTTCTGGTAAGTTTCTGATCTACCAAAGCAGCTTTTTGTAGGCTAGTGAGGTTCTGCATTTTTGTGTTTTACTTTATTTACATAGTTGCAATCATATATATTTAATTTACATTCTACTTTTTCTTTAAATGTACTGTAAGTAGTTTTTAATGTTCTATAGTATAGTGTCATAATCACTACATGTAATAGCTGTGTAATCAAAATTAAAATTTGGGTTGCAATCTTTTATGCATAAGAAACTTATTGTTGAACTAAGCAATCTTTAATTAAAATGTATCTTTATTTGCTCTGGTTCATCGTTTCCAGATCTATATTTGATAAGAAAACATGTTTGCTTTAACCTTTGGGGAAGATAAAGCCCTAAGTCTTCACATTTAACCAAGTTAGAACTGCAAAAAGTGCCAAAGATCATTTTTCCCCCCGTAAGTCATTTTGACCATGACAGATATTTTGGGATGATTTTGTTAAAGGTACAAGTACACGTACATGGAGGAGATGTTGGGAAACATTGCTGGTGCCCGGCAAGTGTTTGAGCGCTGGATGGAATGGCAGCCTGAGGAGCAAGCCTGGCACTCCTACATCAACTTTGAGCTGCGATACAAAGAGGTGGACCGGGCCCGCACCATTTATGAACGCTATATCCTTTGAGTGAGTCTGAGTGGTGCTGTTGTGTCCTGGTTGCTACTCCTGCCGGGGAGGTATAGTCATGGTCTGGACATATGGGTTGTCATTAACGTAGGCCCAGAAGTCAAAGATACAAGTTTCATCTGCTTCATGAGCTACATAACTGTTTCTAGAGACATAGGATGGTCAAAATAAAAGTTTGTCGTCTGGGTAACTGAGCTTTTTCCAGTGAAACCTTGGATTTGTTTGTATTTTGGCGTTCCTTGTGGAAAGTGACATACCAGGGCTTTGGCTGCTATAGCCAGTCCTGTTTCTCCTGGGTTTTTTTTCTAGGTTTTTCTAGGGTGTTGGTCATTAGCACCACTACTGGGAATCCATCCAAAGGATGGAGACAGGAGGGCAGCATAGTGTAGCGCAACAAGCTCTGGCTCCAGGCCAGCTGGATGGGTGTGAGTCCCTTCCCTGGCACCTGTTAGCGGGGCAGCCTCAGGTAAGTCAGTTCACACTTCTGAACTTTTTTTCCTTTATAAAACAAAAGCGAATATACCAAGATTAGTTGTTTTTAGGATTTAAGATAATCTATATTGGGGGTGTGTGTGTGTGTGTGTCTGTGTCTGTGTGTGTACACATATCTCCCTTAGGAACAGATTTGGTGTTTGCTAATTAAGTAGCTTCATAGAACATTACCCAGAAAAACAAGCATCAGCTTTATTATGCAATTTTAAGGTCTCTATGACCTCTGCCCATTTTAATATGATTAATTTAACAGAACCTTGTATAGCGCTTGTTATGTGTCAGGCATTGTTGTAAGCACATTACAAATAACAACACTTAATCCTCAGGACAGCTCTGAGTTCGGGAACTACTCCAGTCTGCGGGGTGGGAGACGCAGGCATGAGTGAGAGGCAGTGTGGCCTGGGTCTCTCTGGTAGTGATGGAGATGGGCCTTGAACCCAGCTGCAGCTTCAGAGCCTATGCCCTTAATTTCACTGCCACATATTACTACTTTGAATTAGTGATTTCCTGTAGCAAGGTAGATGAAAAATAGGTTTAGTCTATTAAGAAATAAAATGGTAATTCAGAGCTTTCTTTTCTGTGTCAACTATGTTTCAATAAAAAAAGAGAAAAACTTAAAAAAACCCTTTTTCTTCTGCCTGTAGTTAGCAGTATTGTTTTTGTAACATTTTTTTCTTAATCATTAATTCAGATGTTAATGTTATTGAGCATATAATACAGTAGGTGCCATTTATTGAGCACCTTTTTTTGGCACCAAAGTGCTAAGAGCTTTACACACATTTCCTCCTTTCAAGCCACTGAGGTTGGGTTAGTATTTTTTTTTCTCTTTTTACAGATGATAGAACTGAGTCTTAGACATGTTAAATGACTTGTTCAGGATAGCATGGTCAATAACAGGTTTCAGCTTTTTCATTTCTCCAGATTCCTGTTTGTACCCACTACGGAAATACTGAGTAAGTCCTGGAGGAAGACAGATGAACAAGTCACGGCCCCCTTCAGAGGTCGCAGTTTAGCTGTTCTTTGCCTTTGCACGTGTTTTTTCAACCCTATAGTCGTAGTTTGCATTGTTGGGGGTTTGGGTTTGGAGGTTGTTGTTGTTGTTGTTGTTGTTTTCATTTGAAAAGCCTTGCTGTCTTGTGTGGTATTTCCTTAATTCCCTTGAACTTGTCCTCGTGCACCCTGATGTCAAGAACTGGATCAAGTATGCCCGCTTTGAAGAAAAACATGGTTATTTTGCCCATGCACGGAAAGTGTATGAGAGAGCTGTCGAGTTCTTTGGAGATGAGCATATGGATGAACACCTTTATGTTGCCTTTGCCAAATTTGAAGAAAATCAGAAAGAAGTAAGTACACTTGAAGAACTCATTTATATTGCATAATAGCTTAGGAACGATTACTTGTTGTGTGCGTTGAGTTCATTCCATTTTCTTACTTATCCTTGGAAAAAATGTTTCCAAAATCTCTCAAAGAAAACAGCATACATTTGTGGCTTAGCTTCAGATTGGGAACTGAGTGATTATAGATTGTACTAAAGTGTCCTAAGTGTGTTGTCCTTTGCTTGAAAATTAAACCTTTATATATATGATGAGAATACTGTGTATAAATTGAGAGTTCATCATTTGGTCTCCTCATTAAAGGGTTTTATAGGTAACAAACCTGGAAAACAGAAGTCCAGAGCCCTTAGAACAGAGCAGAATTTGAAATGGAAACAGAGATTCCCCCACAAATAAGTCAGTTCTGGTCTTCCATAATACATATAGAAATAATCTCTTAAAGTAATTCAGGTACCGTAGAATTGAGAGAGGTAGGCTGAGGTCCAAACACAGGGTCTTACACTTACCACAGTAAGGACTACAGATACTATTCCAAGGCCAGTGGGAAGTATGAAGGGTTCTAAGCAGAAGAGTGGTAGGATGGGATTTATATTCTAAAGAAAACCTCTAGCTAATCTGTGGAGACCGTATTGGGAAGAACGTGGCAAAAGTGGAAGGAAGCAAGGGGACTTTTGAAGTGGCCATGGAAGAAATGGAGATGGTGTGGCAGTGGGGGGAGGGGAGCAGGGGATGGGGAGAAGGGAAGGGCTGTGTTGAAGAGGTAGAGGTGGCGGGGCTCTCTGAGGTAGTGAAGGTAGGGGATGAGGACAGGAGAGGAATCCCAAGGAGGACTCCTGGTGCTTGAGGCTGGAGCAAGGGCATGACGGTAAGTGTTGCTTACCAAGACTGGGAAGACAGTCCCAGGTTTGATGGTGAGGAACAGGAGGTCAGTTTTGGACCTGTTTAGTCTGAGATGCATAGGTGTCACCCCACGGGCAGTGTCAGGTAGACAGTATTAAGTGTGGAGCTCAGAGGAGCGTGTCAGTGGGCCCTGATGAATAAATACCTCAACAAGAGGGAGAAGAAAAGTCTTATTTTGGACACTCTGAGACCACAGACTCTAACAAGTAATATATCATATCCTAATTACCTTCCAAGTTGTGGCTCAAGTGAGAGTATTGTGTTGTAGAAGTAATTCTCCTGTCTGCTTTTAGTTTGAAAGGGTAAGAGTGATCTACAAGTATGCCCTGGATAGAATTTCAAAGCAGGAGGCCCAAGAACTCTTTAAAAACTATACCATCTTTGAGAAGAAGTTCGGTGATCGACGAGGTATTGAAGACATCATTGTGAGCAAACGAAGATTCCAGTATGAGGAAGAGGTGAAGGTGAGTGCTGGTGTGGACGCCGAACCTTGCAGGTGACAGAGATGTGCCAACCAGCGAAGAATAGCAGGAGAGGGCTCCCAGGGATCACGCTCTTGCTGACATGTCTGCAGTGATTGGCAGCCATTGCAACAGCAGTCAGCAGGCTCCTGGGAAAGGCCAGCAAGCAGCGCTTGCTCTGCCCGCCACATGTTGAAAGTTACTGTGAGGGTTGCTGGTAGCGCGCTGTAGAACTTGAACAAAAACCGGGAATCCATGTGAAGTCCTTTCTGAAGATGGGAGAGTCGGATATTGAGCCTGACAGTTTTTGTACACTACCTTTTAGCTTAACTGCTTGAACAAAACATACATTGTAGATATGTTTTTATTCTCATCTCTTTATTTGTAATGTATTGTTTTGAGATAATAGCATTTTCCTTTATTGGTCTGCTGTGCATATAAAAACTTTTGCTTAGTCAAATGAATTAGGATATCGCCAAAGGACCAAGTCTGGTATTAAATGAGGTCAGCAAGATACATTCAAGATAAATGACTATTAATTGAGAAGGCAGGGTTCATGTTTGTGACCATGATTCTAATTCCACTGTAATTTTATTTTATTTTTATTATTTTTTTTTATAAATTTTTATTATGTTAGTCACCATACATTATATCCTTAGTTTTTGATGTAATGTTCCATGATTCATTATTTGCCTATAACACCCAGTGCACCATGCAATATGTGCCCTCCTTAATACCCATCACTGGCCTATCCCAGTCCCCCACCCCCCAGCCCTCTGAAGCCCTCAGTTTGTTTCCCAGAGTCCACAGTCTCTCATGGTTCATTCCCCCTTCTGTTTATTTTTATTTTTATTATTTAAAAAAATTTTTTTCGATTTAAATTCAATTAGCCAACATATAATAATACATCATTAGTTTTTGTTGTAATGTTCAGTGATGCGTTAGTTACATACAACACCCAGCACTCATCACATCACGTGCCCTCCTTAATGCTCATCATCCACTGTAATTTTAAATCTAGACATAATGATATGCAGTCAAGTGTACAAACAAATATATTTATAAAAGTAGGCGTCTTATTATTGAGCGATTATCTGGAGAGTGGTGGTTGTATATTAAAGCAGCCTTGCTGTGGGACACCTGGCAAATAATCTGCCCTCTATGTTCCTTTTTCTTTTCTATTTATAGAATCTCAGGAATAGTATTTTTTTTAAGATTTTATTTATTTGAGAGAGAGAGTGCGAGCATGAGCGGGGGCGGGGGGGGGCAGAGCAAGAAGCAGACTCCCTGCTGAGCAGAGAGCCCAACGTGGGACTCGATCCCAGGAGCCTGAGCCAAAGGCAGACACTTAACCAACTGAGCCACCCAGGTGCCCCAGGAATGGTACTTTTAAATGACATGGGTGCCAAACAGTTGCTAAAATATAGGAAGGCAATCTAGCGTCTTTTTTTTTTTTTTTTTTTTTTTTTACCTCACAGAGTTCAGCAAGTGTAGCTCTTGGTTTGGTTTTTATTCATTAAACTTGTGGTCTTTCTAGGCTAATCCACACAATTACGATGCATGGTTTGATTACTTGCGCTTGGTGGAAAGTGATGCAGAAGCAGAAACCGTTCGAGAAGTCTATGAAAGAGCCATTGCCAATGTGCCACCCATTCAAGAGAAGCGGCACTGGAAGCGCTATATCTATCTGTGGGTTAACTACGCACTCTATGAAGAATTGGAGGCCAAGGTAAAAAATGGAATTACGCCTCAGCTGTTGATGGCTGCCCCCTCCCTGGCTGCTCACCCCTGTGCGTGCACCTTGGCTGTGGTGGGTAGCAGTGGGTACTGACATGTACAATCCCTGAAACAGGAATCTAGTTCTAGAGTTTCAGCCATACAGTTAACATAATTTCTCTGCCCCCTTTTAAACTCTGTATACCTGTCATGGGCCCAGGTGAGGTGTTTTTTTGTTTTGTTCATTTTGTGTTTCAAACCTGAGGCACCAGATTATCACTTGGAACTTCCAAGGGAACAATGAAGCCGTCGTTAGCTTATTTTGTATCATTTTCCGGGCTGATCCTAAATAGGGATCACAGCTAGATTACACATCTTTGCTTCTAGTAAAGATCAGGTGGGATTTTCAGAAATTGGTTGTGGATAAATTAATTGGGAAAGACTAGCTTTCTGCTGTCGATCTGAGACTATAAAATGTCTTTGTTTCTGTCTGCTCTCAGGAGAAAAGCCTTTCTACAGACAAGCTCTCAGAGATTGATGGCTATCTCGTTGTTGATTCTTTAACCAAAGTTTGATGGCCACAGGTAGTTCACGTTTGATCATAAACAATGAAATCAGGGTTTGAGAATAGCACCCTGTGAAGACATTCAGGGTGGGGGTGTATATTTTTACTAGTGCTAGCAAAACTAGCATCAGTACAGACTTCAATATTCAGTGAAAATTTCTTTCCTAATACAGGATCCCGAGAGGACGAGACAGGTATATCAAGCTTCTTTGGAATTAATTCCTCATAAAAAGGTATGTTTGGTGTAAGTGTTCTGTTCCAAAGTGTCAAAATCCTGCTTGTGTTACTTGTGAAATAATACTTACTGTTTGAGTAGTTTGCTATGCAGGGCACCCTGGAAAACTTAGGTCTCAAAAGTATGCTCTTTGCCTCTGAAAACACCTTACAGCCTGGTTGAGAGGACAGTCTGCATTGACAAATGAGTAATATGGATAATAATGTAGAAATTCAGAGGGGCGCCTGGGTGGCTTAGTCATTAAGCGTCTGCCTTCCGCTCAGGGCGTGATCCCAGGGTCCTGGGATCGAGCCCCGCATCAGGCTCCCTGCTCTGCTGGGAGCCTGCTTCTTCCTCTCCCACTCCCCCTGCTTGCGTTCCCTCTCTTACTGGCTGTCTCTCTCTCTCTGTCAAATAAATAAAATCTTTAAAAAAAGATGTAGAAATTCAGAGGGTGGGTCACTGGAATAGACTGAGTGGAAGGAGGAAGCTGCACATCAGAAAGCACTCGGCATGTGCAGGAAACAACGAGCAGATGTTTGTTGGCATCCGAGCGGACATGGGTGTGCGTGGGGCTTAACACTGGTGTGCGAGTCTGGAAATGGCTGAGACATTATCTCAACCCTATTTCCCAGCATGAGAAACAAGTAGAGATATTGACCGAATTACCTTCTAGAATAGAGATGGCATGTTCTGCCTGCTTACGAGCATACCCACAAAACAAAGCCGGTTCTCAGTGGGGGCTGCAGGGCCATACAGTACAATAAAGTATTTGGATTACTGTTTGTAACTTTTGTAAAATAATCACATTTGCTTAAAAACAAGAAAATACATCTGTCCTAGCTGTAATATTTAGGGAAATCTAATTGCATGTGGCCTTTTACTAAATTTTTAACTTTAGCATAATTGAAACAACTCTTTTAAATGTTTTTTGTGCTTTTGTTTTCTAGTTCACATTTGCCAAGATGTGGTTACTATATGCACAATTTGAAATAAGACAGAAAAATTTACCATTTGCCAGAAGAGCTTTGGTAAGTAAAGAAAGGATCAGGGGGCACCTAGGTGGAATTCTCTGCCTCTGCCCCTCTCCCTGTGCTTGTGCACATGCTCTCTTTCTCTCTCTCAAATAAGTAACTAAAATCTTGGGGGAGAAAAAGGAAGGATCAAGATGCATCACTGACTTCTTTGAGAAGGAAATTAAATCTTAGTGCTTACAACTTGGACAGTTCCTACTAAGAATGCAACAGAAGTATTCTGCCTTTATAACCTGAGATGTGTCAGAAAATGCATGGCGTTTGAAGAAAGATCGGGTGATAATGTTTAAATCGCTCTATTTTAACACTGGAAGCTTTATCTGTAGCTGCCAGTTACCAGATCTTTTCTCAGACTGGAAGGATTGGATGTTAGATCACATTAGATCTGAAGTCAGCTCTTGAGTAAATTCATCTTGTGCAAAAACCTGGGGGTATTACATGCACCTTCCTCTTAACAGCTGTTCTAAAGTCTCTTAAGATCAAATGCTGTTTAAATGCAGGTGTCTTTCTGTAAGCCACTCTTGGCTCTCTGGCTGTGGGCAGTGAAGCAGCTTTCATTCTGTGATCACCACTTTACTTATAGGAGGTTTCATCCATCTGACATCCATATTCCCTAGTGCTCTGAGAAACTAAGTAAAATCCAGAGTACTTGTACAGACAGTTCTGCAGCCCTCTCTTGCTGAATAGGAACCAGTGGGCAGAGGCCCTCTTGACAGCTGGGTGAAGTAGAGGGTTTCCATTGGCCTTCTGTCAAGACCCAGTGTGAACAGTGATACCACAGAGGCAAAGAATGGCTTGTCACGTTCTTCCTCAGCAGAGAACAGCTGATGGGATAGGTCAGTGATGTCTGTACACAGGTTGAAACCACATATCACAGTGGTTTGGTCATTTTATTTTCCAGGGAACTTCCATAGGCAAATGTCCAAAGAACAAGTTATTTAAAGGTTATATAGAATTGGAGCTGCAGCTTCGAGAATTTGACAGATGCCGGAAGCTTTATGAAAAGTTCTTGGAATTTGGACCCGAAAATTGTACCTCTTGGATTAAATTTGCAGAATTAGAAACGATCCTTGGTGATATTGAGAGAGCCCGGGCAATCTACGAGTTAGCCATCAGTCAGCCACGCTTAGACATGCCAGAGGTGAGAATCTCGAGATGAATATGATTTTGTTTTAGATATTTCCCTAGTATTGCTTTAGATGACCATCTACATGTGTGTGCATTTTAGAGTGTAAAGATAAACTCACTTGCTGTCTTGTCTACTCAGATTAGTACTTTACTGTTGGGGGCATAGAAGAAGGATGGGAGTGCGAGAAGCAGCCCTCTCCTAGTAAGACACCAGAGCCCAGAAAAGCCCCATGCTGACACCAGGATGAATTGGGATATAATGGGGCCAGTTGCTCTCTTCCTCCCTTCTTCAAGTAGACGGCTAACTAAAGGGGATGGGACAGGGCCGGCCAGGCAGGGAAATAGCAGGCAGCTCTGGAGAACAGGGCAGATGGAGGTTGAGGCTGCACATCCCGATTCTCCTGGCACAGTTCTTCCCAGATTGGGTCAGCAAAAGAATCTCTATCTAAACCAGAATATTCCTTAAATTAAACTACTGCCACCATCCTGGCCTGTCCTAGGACCTGAAATCATCCCTTCCCTATTTAAACTTAAGCCACAAGGTGGCGCCAAACCACAGCTAGGACCTGTTTGGGAGCCACTGAACTCACCCAGCCTTTTTGTTAGTCTTGCCCTAATGTGACTCTGCATTTTATGGCTTGGGTCCCACTGGCTGCATTAGGGCAGGTCTTTATGTATAATGGTTCTATCATCAGTTGGCCTCAGCTCCCAGGCATCCAGGCCACATGTCACTACATCCTTGTTTCCTACCAGGCAGTACCTAGCAAGTACACTGCTATTTACTGAATAGTTGTTGAGGTGAACTCAGTCCTATCAAGGAATTTACAGTGGAGGTAAGAAGAGTATATCCTGGCTAATCTAGGCATGTCCTCATGGTAGTGTCAGTTGTATGTGACAGGATCATGGCAGTGTCTGGGAGACTTGGCAAGTCTCTGACCTTTTCTTAAGTCCAGCATTTGAAAAACTCTGAAAGAGAATCCAAAAATGAATCCAAAGCCTTTTATCTCCTAATGTAGAATGGTAGCCAAGTTTTGGCCAGCTTATAAATGCCACTGTTCTTATTGTGTCCAGATGCTGCCCGTTCTTTAATTGTTCATATAAGTCCTGGGTTCCTGGATGTCCTAGGTTGGAATGGTAGTTAAGCTCAGCTTTGGATAGGGACACGTTGCTCTTTAAATGTCAAGGATGACTTACTAAGTTCTCTTTCTTAGGTGCTTTGGAAATCATATATTGATTTTGAAATTGAGCAGGAAGAAACTGAGAGAACACGAAATCTTTACCGAAGATTGCTTCAGCGGACACAACATGTCAAGGTACCTTGCACTCTGTAGATTATCTTTGATTTTGTCTAAATCGGCAGTCCTGAAGGAAATACCATATTTCTGTATTTTAAGTGTTCCAGTTTTTTGTTGGTTTTTTTCCTTTAATGATTTTCTTGCTTTTAGAAAGAGCCTATGAGTGTCACAGGACTTTGGAATTTAAAGTTTGTATCAGGTCAATATTTATATTGCATGGGAGTAACTTGAATATCACAGGATTGAATAAAAAGTTAAACTCTTTTCAGGATTTTAAGACTATTTCAAACACGTAATTGGATATAGAAGCAGACTGCTTCAACATTATTGAAGCATGTAATCAGTATGTTCTTGGGAATACTACAGATGAACACATTAGTATGTTCAGATGTCTTTAACTAGAAATTAGCATTATTACATGATCGTGTTTGGGTGACATGGTTAATTTGCTTCCATAATAATTTTTCTTAAGGTATGGATCAGCTTTGCACAGTTTGAGCTGTCTTCAGGGAAAGAAGGAAGTTTGGCTAAGTGCAGACAAATTTATGAAGAGGCTAACAAAACCATGAGGAACTGTGAAGAAAAAGAAGAGAGACTTATGTTGCTGGAATCGTGGAGAAGCTTTGAAGATGAATTCGGAACAGTATCAGATAAGGAGAGAGTAGACAAACTCATGCCAGAGAAAGTCAAGAAGAGAAGAAAGGTCCAGGCTGATGATGGGGTAAGAACTGAGCCCCTAGAGCTGTTCTTATTAGATGAGCAGAAATGCATCTAACTTTGAAATTTGTACTTTTAAGTGCCATATGTACAATCTGAGCATGGGAGCAAACGGCCTGGAGTAGGAGACAGTTGCAACCTGGCTACCATGGAAACACAGAGCAGGGTGTATCATCTACCCAGGGGTGGAGATGGGAGATGGTTGGCAAAGGCTTCTGGGAGGTGGTTGATTTCAGGAGCTATATGAAGCATGATATTTCTGGAGCATTAAGCAGGAGGTCAGAGTGGAGGGAAATGAAATTCAGCTTTTAGGTAGGACCCAAGCCAGAGACTTTGTAAGCTACAGAAAGGCTCTTAAGCACAAAATGACATGACCCAGTGGTTGGCATCTCCTGCAGGCATACTCAGGGGGCTTAGATTGGAGGAGGACCTGTTGGGAGGCTCTTATAAGCAGAGCAAGTGATGGTGGAAGCTGGAACTAGAGCAATGTTTAGGCCAAATCAGTGACCAATTTGAGGTGGGGCTGTAAGGGCAGAGAGTCAGATTAATAGTGCACAGATTATGGCTTTCGCTACTAAGTATTAAGTCTTTAAAAATTTAAAATCTTAGAAAACTACAAGATGGATGTGGAGACACGAAATATCTTCTTGGTTGACTGTAGAGGAGTTGTGCTTTAATTTTTAGGATCTTTTCCCACTGGTTTTTAGCTCTCCGTGAGCCCCACTTGCAGCAATACCAACCCCAACAGCTACTTTTTTTAAATTCAGTTAATTAACATATATTGTACTGTTAGTTTCAGAGGTAGAGTTCAGTGATTCATCAGTTTCACATAACACCCAGTGCTCATTACATCCCATGCCTATTAATGTCCATCACGCGGTTACCCAACAGGTACTTGTTCACCCCAACCTTGTAGGCCCAGCCCTTGTTCTTTCTGTGATGGGCTTTGATGTTGTTCTGTAAATGAACATAAGTTGAATTTGAACTCGCTAGGGTTTTGCAGTGAAAAGTCTCCACTGTAAAGTAATTACAGTGTATTTCAGACACGTGTTGGCTTATCTCTTAGTTGTTTTACTTTTTTTCTGTAGTCTGATGCAGGCTGGGAAGAGTACTATGATTACATCTTTCCGGAAGATGCCGCCAACCAACCCAACCTCAAGCTCCTGGCCATGGCCAAACTTTGGAAGAAACAGCAACAGGAAAAGGAGGCTGCCGAGCAAGACCCAGATAAGGACATTGATGAGAGCGAATCCTGATGTTCTTGTTCATATTGATAAGTGTTTTATTATTTTTATAAATCAATCACTCGGAACTCTTGTGACTCCATAAGTTTTTGTATATTTCACCAGTAACGAATTGAGTGAAGTCTTTGAAGCTATTTTTTGAATTATTTTTAAAATGCTCTTGGGTTAGTGAGGGGTGGGGGTTGCAAGTATTTTTTTAACTGCCGATTTCTTTATCTGAGTCCAGAATTTTTTTTTGTCCACATCACGCATTAGGAAATCTAATTGAGGTAATGCTTTTAACTATTTTAGATGGACCTGCACTTTTGAAAGTGTTTTTCTAGAAGTGTTCAAGTTACATTCTACAGTAACTTTTAAAGTGGTTTTTTCATGCTTGTCTTCTTCATAAAGATATTTCGTGCACTCACCTGAAACCTCTAACTTCTTCACATCTTCAGTCACAGACTGAGTTCCATTCCCAGCTGCCACTTGATCTATAACTTAATCTTTTAGTTTCTTCTCTCATAAAATGGGCTGCCAACTCCTTTGAAGATTATATTAGAAACAGAATATCCCTGGCACATCGTGACTGTTCAGTAAAATGTTCATTCCCAGCCACTTTCCTAAACATGTTCATCCTTGTAGAATTGAATGTGCTTGGATGAATTTAACTTCTAAATATCCATGCCTTCTTAACAGTGGCCATTGGTACTACATGCTTTTGAAAACACTAGTTGGGAAATAATTTATAGTTACTGTATTTCCAAACAAGGTCCTTTTGTTACCAAGATGTTTTAGTCACATTTCAGTTATGCTATAATCAGTTTCCCCAACTGGTTGAGCTCTGTAATGGCTTAAAGAATAGTAAAACACGTGCTGTGAAAAACAGTGCCCCCTGCTCCAGTAAATTTGGGAAACCCCAGATTAAGGGTTAAGCCTTGTTAATTCTCTTTACAGTTCAGCTTTTCAGAGCCTTGGGTACGTTACTGTACATTATGTGCATTATGAACCCCAGTAGCAATGCTGGTGTGTTTCCCAGTGTTACTGGACAAGGGAATCTTTTTTTTTTTTTTTTTTTAAAGATTTTATTTATTTACTCGACAGAGATAGAGACAGCCAGCGAGAGAGGGAACACAAGCAGGGGGAGTGGGAGAGGAAGAAGCAGGCTTATAGCGGAGGAGCCTGATGTGGGGCTCGATCCCATAATGCCGGGATCACGCCCTGAGCCGAAGGCAGACGGTTAACCGCTGTGCCACCCAGGCGCCCCGAGGGAATCATTTCTACCTGGAGTACCAATAAACATCCTCTAGTGTTACAGCAGAAAGTAGCTACTGTAATACAGGATACATTTAACTTACACTTGGTTTAGAACACATGAAAAACACCAAAGGTAATGCCAAAAAAGAAAAAGTGGCACAGAGATGATTAACACATTTGTTGACACATTGCTCATATCCTCAAGCAAAAAATATTTGCTTAATTGGTCTGATTATTTTCTTTAATCTGGCCTGATTTATCAAGCCTATTTTTTCTTGTTTTGTTCACTGCCCAAGCTATTTGAGTTGAACTGTCATCTTCTAGAGTATTTTTTTACTTGGAAGGGCAGCTAGCAATTTATTATTTGCAGATTTAATTGGGTAAAACTTACTAAATTTACAAAAATGTTAAAGAATAAAAAAAGCAGTAAAATAATAAAAGGAATCTAAGAAAGCTAGTCAGTATGGTACTAAACTGTATCTTGAAAGTAAGCAAATGTTTGAGGGCAGAGGCAGCTAGAACGGACAGCATCAAAGGCACACCTGTGTTCAGCCTCAGTGCTTCAGGCTCTGGACCAGTGTTACCCCAGCTGCTGGGTGTCACATGCATCCTGACTATGGAATACTGAGGTCTGTCTGGTTGGCCAGAAGAAACTTGATTTTATTACCATTTGGCTAAGTGCAGAGTCAAGGGGTGAGATGAAAGGCCAAAATGCTAATATAAGTGACTAATCAGTCTTCCTACAATTCTGTCCTATTTATGCTGCATAAGAACAAAAATTAATGGTCAGTTTCCCAATGTAAACTCCTACCACCACTTTCTGGCTAGTGCCAGCATGAAATGCATGAAGGAAAAAAAATTTACCTTCTCATGGGAGAACATGAAAGATGTCGCTTACCCTCAACTCCACCAGAGTTTTTCAGAGGCAAAAGCTTTTTAGTAATCATATCTGTGGGGTTTTCTTTAGCCACTTCTTTTACTCACTGTATATTTTCAGGTATAATAAGTAAAACTATACATGAAACTACATGGGTGGCCCATGACCTAGTTTTATGGCCTGTCTTTTGGAATTAGGTTCTTTTTCCCTTCTAAAGAAACTTCAGTGTCTTTATATTTTCAAAGGCAGGATTTAAGCAAAGTGGTGTGAGATTAGACAAAAGATCTGGGACTAAAAGTATGAAAACAAGTATCTGGGAAAAATTTACTATGCAATAAAGATGCCTACATATGCTGGGCAGGGACTGTTTCAAGTATGCATTTTGAAAATGCTTTCTATGTAAGCCAAACAAGAAAAACATCATATCCTAAATGATGGCTCTTCTCAATCCCGATCTTATTTTATAAATGACCAACAAGATTCCAAAACACACTCCTAGAGTCTACCGTGCATTTTATTATACATCTTAGATTTATACATTTCATATATGCTTTTAAAGCTTCAATTAACAGTTCAATACAAAATAAAAAATATATATGCAGCAGTGGTTCTCAGGCATAGAATTTAGGAGGAGACTGGAGCAAGTTTTTTCCCTAGCATATAGTGAATATTAGGACCCAAAATAGTGGAATGTTTCCATCTGACCTAGCTGCCTTTTTGATTGAATTTTATTACAGTGAACAGCTTTAGTAGGTATAATATTGCTAACTGGAAACAATCAGACTCAAGTTATAACCTGTATTTTCTTGAAGTCTGTAAGACCTAAATGATTACTTTTCTCCTAATAGAGCTCCAAGATCATCCAATGAAAATAATATTGTCCATAAAATATCTGGAGCATCAGCCTAAGAACCACTGCCCATGGTTATTCAATGTCTTCAGGCCTCACAGGATGAGGTAATGGTATGATGGATTTCTTCTCAGTGTCTCTGGAAAGTGCTTTCCTCATATCTGTTAGGAAGCAAAATTTAATGTAAGTACTCAAATACCAAAATATCTTATGTCAAAGTGTATATGTAAAGTTCCCGTAAGAGGTTTATCCCCTACCCCCACATTTACTAGGTCCTCAGAGACAAATGTTTTTAAGTGAGACTCCTGGTCACAACTACTCAGTTCTACATGCCAATGTTCTTTTGACAAAATCTTAGTAAAATTAACATGCCTGTAACATAATAAAATAACTGATCGTAATTAACCATTGGTTAATATAAGTTAACTGTTGATAGGTTCATAAAGGCAGGTTAAAGGAGATTTAAATATTATAGCTCAGATTTAAAATATTAAGCCCAACAAATATGATTCTTTTCAGTTTATTAAAATGACTACAGTGTGTAGAATGAATGTAAGTGTTCTGGCTTCTTTTGGGGATGCTGTCATAGAAGGGAGCTCACCATAGGCGTCCTCGTCGGGCTCCCCATTGCTGGCCGAGTAGTACTCTATGACTGTCCTGTACACGCTGTAGCCCAACTGCTTGTACATATTGACTGCAACTTGGTTAGATACTCTTACAAAGAGATCGACAAAAAATCCACCCTTTCTTTAAGACAAAAAGGGGAAAATGTTAGAATGTGAGGAATTCTAGAAAATACTTACATATTTTTAAAAACAACACTTGTCTTTTGTTGGCTTTGACTATAATTCAAAGAATGGTAATACTAGGACTTTGCAGCTGATTACTTTATATCCATTTGTATTACTGAGGATTTATGACAATTATTTTGAGGTATAAAGACATTATTTTGTTAGCATACTAACATTTTAAAACCTGTATTTTCTTTAAAAGATAAATTTTTAAAACATTTTTTAAAACGATAATTCTGTCTTTAAAAAATTACTGTGTATTTTATATCACAGTAAATGACACGCTCATTTTATCAACTAGTGATACCATATTTTCACCCATATGCGCAAATTAAAGATTCCAAGCAATAATAAGCACCTGTGTGGCCATGGCCTACGTGTCACAACAGGACACGGGCTGCCTGACAGTGGCAGACCTGAAGCCCTCCGGTCTCTGGGCAGTGACATCCACCTCCCTTACCCACAGGTCTCCAAGTCCCAACTCTTACCCTCATTAGCTCCTTGGTTTTTGCTGTAGATTCACCACCTAGTAGTTTTTCCTATTTATGGACTTTATTATTATACTTTGTATATCCTTTGATTTGCCCCTTTCAGTAATGTGCAAGGCAGCCTGGTGTAGCTGGATCTTGTTCAATTTCCATTTAGCATTCCATTTAATGGGTGGATATACTACAAGTTGTCCATGATCCCACAGATAAACATTTTGGGTTTCTACTATTATGAACTGTGCTGTTACGAATATTTTTATTATGTCTCATGGTACAGTATCTAAGGTCTACAACTAGGAGTGTGATCACTGGCCCACATGGGCCTCGTCAACCTTTTTAGGTAGTACCCATTTCCCAGTCTCCTTACACACCCAGAAGAGGGTAAGGCTTGGTGCACCATTTTTATTTTTGAAAATCTCGTATCTCAGGATAATTTTAATTGGCATTGCTCATTATTAATGAGGCTAAATATATTTTTGCAGGCCATTTAGATTTCTCATTTTTTTCAGTCCTTATTGGTCTTTCACACATTTTATTTTTTCTCCCACCCAGCTGTGGTTCTCTATGTATTCTGGATAGTTGACATTGTGTAAAGGATTGTTGCAAATCTTTTCCCAATTTGTGGCTTGACTTGTTATTATCCTCCTGTAACTTTTGGTGAACAAAGTTACTTCACTTCAATGAAGCTGCATATGAGCCTCTCCTTTACAGTCAGGTTTTATGTCTTATTTAAGTTCTTTTCTACTCTGAGGTCATGGATACACTCTCCTATATTACTTAAAAGGGCTTTTTAGTTTTGCTTTTCACATCTAGGTTTTTAATAAATCTGGAATTGATCTGTGTATGGTACGGTAGTAATCTGGGAAATTTTTTTCCTATGTGGATATCCAGTTGTGCCACCATCCTTACTGAAGAGTGTATCCTTTCACTGCTGCTCTGCGGTTGCTTCCCTTGAGGTATGTCAAAATCTACGTATCCCTGCACCTGTTCGTCAGTTCTGTTCCACTGGTCTAGACAAGTACTCCAGCACTGACACAGAGCTCACTCATTAGAGCTTAATCTGGAGGGGCAAACCTGCCCATTTTGTTGCTGTTCAAACGATCTTGTCTCCTTCCATTCCCCTGTAAGCTTCAGAATATATTTAACAAGCCTCACAAAAAAAGACTGGAGATTTTGATTTCAATTACACTGGCTCCATGGATCAAATACCAGTTTAGCCCTCTACGCCACTGACATAGTTCTCTCTTTACTAAGATAGGTCATCTTTTCTGTCTCTCAGGAAAGTGTTAGAAACTTCAGAGAAGTCTTGCACAGCTTTTGTTAGATTTTCTCAAAGGGCTTAATGTATTTTGATGCCATTGTAATTGGCATCTTTTCCTAAATTTTACTGTTTGTATAAATGAAATTGAATTTTATACTGACTGTCCAACAACTCTGCTTAACTTTTATTCTAAACATTTATTTGAAGGTTCTTTGTGGTTTTCTGTTTGTACAATCTTATGTGTACAAAATAAGAGTTTTATTTCTTCTCAATCCTTGTATCTTTTTTTATTTTTCTTGCTGTACTGTGCTGTCTAGGATTTCCAGTAAACTACTAAAGATGGGCTGACTGTAGGCATCCATCGTTGTCTCATCCTTTTCTTCAAAGGGAGAGCATTCAAAGCATCACTGCTAATATTTACTACAGGTTTTTGGTAGATTTTTTTTGTTTTTTTAGGTTAAGGAAGTTCTCCCCTTACATTGCTAACAGTTTTTAATCAATAGGATTTTATCAAAGCATTTTCTGCACTTAACTAACAAATGTTCTCCTTTAATCTATTAATATGGTGGAATACATTTACAGGTCTTCTCATGTAAAAACAACCTTCCTTCCCCTGATATATCATCCTTTTTATGAATTGCTGAATCCATTATGCTAAGATTTTTCTGGGACTATTGCATCTATAAAGACTGATCTATTTTCTTCAAATTTTTAATCCTTGTATTTCTTGTTGGTTTCCTTAAATGTTATTCTAGCCTTAAAAAAAAAAGTTGAAAAGTGTTGTGTTTTTTGTATTTTTTTTTTTTTTAATTTGTGTAAAAGTGAACTAACAGTTGTTACTTCTTAAAATAGTAAAATTTGCCAGAGAAGACATAGGTTTCTGGAAAGATTTTTAGCTACTGATTTTAATCTGTTGAGGAAGGGGGGTTCTGCCTGCAACCTATTTTTGTACTGCTCTCCAGCTAAGAAAAGTTTTTAAAATTTTGAAGGGGTATTTCATACACACACACACACACACACACACAACACACAGGCACACATACACTAGAGATATTAGGGGGCCTGTTAAGCCTAAATATTTATCTGGCCCAGGAAGAGTACTCACCCCTATTAATCCATTTGTCTAATTGTTCTATCAATTAGAAAAAAGCATGTTCAAATTTCCCATTATGATAATGTTTATTTTTCCTTGTATTTTTATCAATTTTCGTATTTTTACTTTGAATTTATGTCACTGTGTACATAAAACTTGTAATCATTACATCTTCCTGATGCATTAAAGCTTTTTACTTATAAGCAATGACCCTTTTTTACTCTGATAATTACTGAACTATTATGTGACTCTTGTTAAGTACACCAACTGTCTTTTGGTTAGAGTTTGCATGATAATTTAAAAAATTTCTTTCAATCTTTGTCTTTAATCTTTACATATATTTCCCCTAAATAGAACACAGTTCTGACCATCTTTGTCATTATTTTACTGTTGTAAAAACACCTTAATATGAGGTTTTTCCCTCAATAAATTTTAAATGTATATTATTGTTTACTACAGGTAAGTGTACAGCAGACTACAGAGCTTATTCATTCTGTTTAACTGAAACTTTATGCCTGCTGATAAGTAACTTCCCATTCCCCCCTCTCTCCCAGTCTCTGGCTACCACCTTTCCACTCTTCGATTCTCCAAATTTACCTGTTTTAGGTATCTCCTATAAGTGGAATCACACATTATTTGTCTTTCTGTGGCTGGCTTCACTTAGCATAATGTCTCCAGGTCTTTGTCTTTTAACTGGAGTAATTAGTCCATTAACATTTAGTGTTGTATTTACTCATTATATTTGGATTCATAGCTAACATCTCATTTCAGGCTTTTTATTTGTTTTACCACTTTAATTTCCTTTTTCTCTCTTGTTTTTAATGTATAGTTAAAAATACGTGTATGTATGTATGTATGTATATAGGCATATATACACACACACACACATAAAAACCTTAGTAACTATTCCTAAGTAATGAAGATTTAGAAACTAGAAAAGAAGGGAGCTTAGTGGTTTTCTAATCTGAGAATCTATTCAATAAGTACATTAAATCATATATGTAGCATGATAGCTAATCTGAACCCATTTCTTAACTCCCTGTCCATTCTATAGTAATGCCAAACACTTTTTTTCATCAAGATAATGCCATTAACAAATGTGTAAACTAAAAATTTTCAAGTACTAGAACTGATTTCTTTTTCAGCTCATACTATTTTCTCTCTTCCCTGAATAAGCTCAAGTTCCTCTTGCCCCCAGCTTGGCCCAGAGCATTTTCAGGCCATGGTTACTTCTTTAAAACTTACCTTTTTAAATCCACTAAGTGGAAAACCTCAAGAGCTCTTCTCAGCAAATATTCCCTTTCCTATATACTTCTAGGCATTTAAGAGTAGAGAAAAAAATAAATGGCAGCTTGACAACTGATTAAACTTATACACACATCTCTTATCTCTTTTAGAATGGGAGCTGGCAGGAGTCTCTTAATTATATTCATTTTATCTCACATAATGAGGGTGTTTGACATACATAAAAGGTCTTTTTTTTTTTTTTTTTAAAGCCTTAATGCTGGTAGTTCCCGAACTGTGCTCCAGAGTGCTCCAAGGTGGCCCAAACTCTTTGAGGTGCTGTAGGATATTTCAAATGTTTGGGAAAAACACAGATAAACCTTACACGTCAGACACTGGCAAACTACTAGTTTGATTTAATTCACAAATGCAGCATTACACGGTGTTACATTTCTTTTGATGATAGAACAGGTCATCAAAGGTTTTATGAAGCCAGGTTGGCAGTTCCTGTGACTAAAAAACAACCCAGTACCACAAGAAAATAATATGAAACAAGAATGCAGGTGGTTATGTTGAATCTGTTTCCAAGGTTGAGAAGTCATGCAATGCCCAAAAGGCACACACATCTCATTAGTAAGTAACCACAGTTATTTAACAATGAAATAAAAATATTTTTTTCTTTCAATTTTTTATTTTTTCCAAATAGTTACTAGTTTGTTAGGCCATAAATACTTACTAAGCAGTTGGGACATAACTGCTTAAGCAGTCTAAACTGAGGGTTTTTTTTTTTTTTTTTTTTGGCCGTGGGGCACTATGAAAAAAAAATCACTGAGACGCCAAGGGCGATATTAACAGAGAATTTGGAAACATCTGCCACAGTGGCAAGAACACTAAAAAGAACATTAAGGTCTAGTCTTGTGATTATACCTATAACCCAGCATATATTCACTTTGCCTGAATTTTCCTCAATGGCAAAATAGGGACAACACTACTACTCTGAATATGTGAATACACGACTACTGGAGAAAATGAAAATCCTGCAAACTGTGAAGCACAATATTCAGCCTGAACAGAGAAAAAAAAACTTATAAATTTTCACCATGAGAAAAATCAAACAGGGTTCATAAATTATTACTTGAAAAGCAGGATCTCACCTTTCTGAAATCTCCTCTAATAATTCCATAAGTTTAGCGGCCAAACCAAGGCGTCGAAATTCTGGGGCAACAGAGAGAGCTGTGACGTGCCCATGCCATTCTTCCCTAGCTACTGAGCCTTCTGCTTTACCCATGACTGCCAACAAAAGATTGCACTCAGTAATTAAACACATGGATTTATACATGAATATAGAATGACTGTTGGTACATTATTATAAAGGAAACTAATGACAAAGTTTTAATTTTTAAGTAACACATACAGTCATCTAACTAATGGTTACTAGTGCTCTTATTTGAATCTCACTTAGAGAAAGCTTTAAAAAAAAAAAAAGGAATGATACACTAAACACACAACTAATTTTGAACACAGAACCAGATTATCTATTTTTTAAATATCTACATGTAGGTATGTATGTGTACACAAAACTGAGATAATCCACAGCTCAAATTTTCGTTAATTTTGTTAAACTAATTCAATGAAGATGCTACAATTCCTGCATTATGTACCAAATAAACCATGCAGAAATGTAAAATAAGCACAGAATGAAAGATCCATGAAGCCTGAGACCATGTCTATCTGTATTCCCTGGGGCCTAGAGCACAATGCCTAAAATGTAGAAAGCACTGGCGAGCTGTCAGTGGTTAAAGGAAATAAAATTATAGGCATCATGATTATATTTCTACTCCTACAATCAATTGAAACCCATATTAAAATCTCAACTGCCTACCAAAAAAAGTTCCAGTGGTATTATACTTACTATAACCCATTAACTCTCCACCAGGTGCCTCCGCAACAATGAAGTACTCTGGCCAGTGGGCGAGGTACTGTAAGTAAAAAGGAATCCCATACTAGAGTCTTGTTAAGGAGTATGGAAAGTAATGGACAGTACAAAGTTCTTCATAAGAGAAATATTGTGAAGAAAGGTTCCTTTGAAAAGTATATTGTTACTTTATCCCCAGCTCTATGTTTATGTGTGATTTCTATATTCATGTCAGTACATTAAATATTTAGGTTAGCACTAATAATTTATAACAAAATTGCCTGAATATATAACTTCAAAAATTGAGTGGAGACAACCCAGCTAACAGCAGAGAACCAGGAGCCTGAAGTTCTATCATCTGTATCCATACTGACCACACTGTATCTAAATCTCTGCACAGCACTTATCATCACTGGATATTGTTTACTCTCTCTCTCCCTTCTGTATATGAATGTCATGTTCAGTCTATCCCTGGTGCTTGGCATAAAGTAGAAGCTTAATACATTTGTTTTTCCATAATTGCACTAGAAAATTAATGACTAGTACCTACTTGAGCTCCAGCTGTGTGGCTGTGAAAATAACTTTAAAAGTTAAGTACTGCCCAAGTCAATTTAACAATTACCTAGTGTTTCCCCTGCACTGATTCAAATTCTCTCTTTCTGGTACTACAAAGAAAAGCTGACTTAAGAGTGAAAGCCTGAATAATTTGCTCATTACGAAACTCTTCAACCTTGGCGTCCTTACTGACACGTGCTCATTCTATTCTTAGTGTAAACTTGCTGATGCAATTCTATGAGGGGTCACCACCGAACGCACAATTTTCTTAAGTTTCTGTAAAGTCTGCTCAGTTGTAAATTCTTCAGACTCTTCTCTGAACGACAGCCACTATTTTGAGCACTCTTCAAACATAACCTGTAACACGGCAGGCCAGCCAGTGTTCTTGCCATTCAGCCACCAACACACACCATTACTGCCTCTCTTCCAGCTCAGGGAGGAGCCCAGATATCGGCTCAGCAACCACCAAGACCTGGCAGGTTACTTTCAAACCTGGCCTCACCTGGATTATGGGACTTTTACTGTAAATCTGAAGTGTCACTAGACACACACCATATAAGTTGATTCGCATCCTAATACTTCACCTTATACAATGAAAATTTTTGTGTCATTCAAAAATCTTTTTTTTAAACATGGAGGTCTCTTTAAAAAGTCATGATTTCTGAAATATAAAATGAAAACTTTGGTGGTTTTTTGCTTTTTCACTCAGCTTTGTTTCTGATATGTAGCCCTGTTGTTACCTATACCTTGTAGTTAATTTTTAATAATGTATAGTACACTCCATTGGGTGAACAATTTAAAATTCCTATCTCCTGACATGGGACATGTGGGCTATTTTCAGTTTCTTGAAAATCTTTTTAAATTCCTCATGAATACAGTATACTTTATTTAACCATTTCCTTGTGTGTGAATCCTATTCCAAATTGTTAATATTATAATTCTGCAATAAAAATTTTTGTAATGACATAACTCAGGGGTTAACAAACATTTCCTATAACGGGACAGACGGTAAATATTCAAGGCTGGGTGGACCATATGCTCTCTGATGCAACTACTCTAACTATGAAAGCCATGGACAAAGCTAGAGACAATATGTAAATTATCCAGTGTGGTTGTGTCCAATAAAAATGTATTTACAAAAATAAAAATAGGCAGTGGACCAAATTTGGCCCATGCACCTTAGTTTGCCAAACTCCTCACCTAACTATTATTTTTAGCTTCTGGGAAATGTAATTACTATGTATTACACTGCCAAAGTGCCTTCTAGAAAGACTGTAGCAATTTATACAGTCACTAGCAATTTATAAGAATGCTCCTCATACACCCTCATCAGCCTGAGTTTTATCATTTGTTTTAATCCTTGATAATCCGATAGGTAAAGCATGGCATCTCATTTTGGTTTTAATCCACGTATCTTTTGACTGATGATACTAAATGCTTAATAATATCATTAACTTCTTATATGCCCTCTTTTGTTAAATTATCAGTTAATATTACCCTCCTACCCTGCAATGGACATGGAATATAAGCTAGAAAGACATTGAGAATGTGGGATTGTCTATTAGTGCAACATAACCCAGAGTACCCCAACTTCACATATCTTTGCCCATTTTTCATTGGGGAACATGACAGATATGGCAAATTACTACCCCAAATCCTTTCTTAGTAACAAGCCCTAATTTAAAGGTGGGCTCATTCCCAGACTGTTATAGCTGGGTGAGTGTGGCTGGAGGCAGCTGCTGGTCAATGGGATACAGAAGGCCTGTGTGGTACTTCCTAAAGGTACCCTGGAAAGGGAAGGTCACTCTCACCTCCCCCTCTGTTGATCCTCCTGCCAGGAACATAGACATGATGCTGTTTGCTCAGGCAGCTACCTGGGACAGGAAAGCCAAGGCCACCCTGGGAGTGATGTAGTGGTTAAAGTGCACAGCCTGGTCGCCGATGACTTCATGAAACCACCACAGACTGTTCGTCACCTCCAGGCTTCATTCACAGAGAGTAATAACCCATCTTGAAATCACTGCTTTCGGTTGCATGGAGCCATACTTACTGCCAAGGGGCAAGGTAGGCAGGGGAGCTGCACTGCTGTAGATTTATGAGGTCATTCTGTTAGCAGCTTGTCAGGCAGATTTAAGACAACTCTTATTCCCAGTTTGTTTGGTTTTTTAAATTACTTTCAATGTTGCTTACGTTTCCTGGCCTACAAGTTTTAAATAAGTTTTTCGGTACTCGAGTCTATTTTTTCTTTTGTTTCTCCATGTTCCTTACTCTTAGCCTTCATCTAACTTTTTTTTTTTTTAAAGGATACAGTTTCTGTAAGTGGATCCAAGTTACTAAAAGAAAGAAAAGAAATGTCAGTAGTAAGCAGTGTTGACAAAACCAGTTTAAATAAGCCACTGAAACTAAAAACATACCCCAGGAAAACAAAACATGCTAAATCCACAACTTTAAAACCAACTTTAGGGCTAAGGAAGACAGTATAAGCTACCGAATGGCCAAACTGAGCCATCACAGCTACTATAAAGATACTTATAAATTTTTATTTAACTTTTCTTCCTTACAAGATACTTTATAGTTAATATGTCTGCATCAAAACCTTCCATTTTCTAAGTGGCAATACATCACTAATGGAACTGGGGCCCAACCAGGCATGTAAATCACAGACAGAAAGTAAAACTAGCTCCCTGCAGCATCTGACAGCAGTCCCTCCTGCCTGTCTCTGGGCCTTTACCTGCTCAGTGTGGGCATTCTCACCACTAGGTGTTTGCTCCCCACTCTTCTACATTCTCACCTCCTCTTCCCCACCACCCCATCACTTAACTTTTGGAAGAAGACTCCCAGATCTGGCTCTGGTGCTGCCCAGCACCTGTCTCACCAGCATATTTGATCAAAACACTCCTGAGTCAGCAGTTCATAAAATGTACCTCTGTGGCTGGCTACAAAGAGCTCTGCCCCTCACTTTCCTATTCAATTAATGGAACCACTATTTTGCCAGACTCAAAACCAGCCAACCACAACTCTTCCTCTTGTATACCCAGTCAGATTCTTCTTTGGGACCCTTACCAAGGCCCTTCTCTAGGCCAGTAGTTCTCAAACTTTTTGGTTTCAGAACCCATTTACACTAAAAAATTATTGAGGACCCCAAAGAACTTCTGTTTATGTGGGTTATATCTACTGATATTTAAATTTTCTGAAATATTCATTCATTTTAAAATAAATTACATGTTAATATGAGTAACTTACTTTTTAAACCAAAAGTCACTCTACTTTCAAGAACACAATTTAGCAACAGGAAAGGTATTGTTTTAACAATTATACAGATCTTTGTAACGTCTAGCTTAAGAAAAGACAGCCGGATTCTCACACCTGTGTCTGTTACGCTTGGTATTACAAGTCACACAACTGAAAACTCCACTGTGCACTTGTGAGAGAATGAAAAAGGCAAAAAAACCCATCTTGGTGATATCCTGAAAATCACTCTGACCTTGCAAAAAGCAGCTTGAAGAGCCTCGGCCACACCTGGAGAATCACTGCTCCACAGTGTGGGAATACAGTATCCCACACTTCTCAAGGACTACTTTATAGCCTCTCATCTTGCCTCAACTCTCCACAACAGGCCGCTCCTTCTCAATCTTGCTGCTTCCTATTTCACATAGAAAATACACAACAGTGGAAGGAAACCTTCATCAAGGGTCCCACCATGGAACCCACACACTGACAAGCATCTGCACCCCACTCTACTTGCTTTCCTGTAACCATGCCTGGAGTGCTGGTGGGCAGATCTGTCCCCTCTCACTGCCCAGACCCCCACTCCTGCAATTCTCTTCTCTCCTGGGATAAATGTACAGACATGCTGCACGCTCAGCCATCAGCAGCTCTTGACATGGCTCCCCACTCCCTCCACCTGAAATGTTCTCCTCACTCAGGTTCCAAGACCCACCATCAGCTCTTCCTCCCACTTCAGTGGGCCACTAGGTCTCCTTCAACACCTGGAGCCTCTTTTCTCCTATCCACACTCACTCCATCACTGATGTCACCTAGCACCCTGGTTTTAATATCATCTACATAGTATGAGCCCCCCAAATTGCTATCTTTAGCCCAGACACCTACCTGATTTCTGCACCTGGGCATCTCAATGCACTTAGCGGAGAAGCCCAACTCCTAGAAGGGCCTCTCCAAGATCTAGCTCTGTTCCCACCCTCTCACTCTGCACTATCCACACTGGCTGCCTCCCCCAGTCAGAAACAGGTACCTGTGCCCTTACTACTCTCTCTGCCTGGAAGTTCTCCTGCTCCCAAAATCCACAGGACTCAACCCCTCACCGCCCCTTCAGTTAAAACAAGGTTTTGCGGAAGCCTGGATGGCTCAATTGGTTAAGTGTCCGACTCTTGATTTTGGCTCAGGTCATGATCTCTGGGTTGTGAGATCGAGCCCCGAGTCGGGCCCTGAGCTGAGCATGGAGCTTGCTTAGGATTCTCTCTCTCCCTCTCTCTCCACCCAGCCCCCAGCCCCCTGAACACATGTATGCGTGCTCTCTCTCTCAAAAAAAAAAATGTGTATACACACACACACACACACACACACACACATGGTTTTTCCCTGTCTACTCTTAAAGCTTCGAGGCACACTGTGCCTTCCTAGGCCTGCACAGCCCAAACCCAAACCTTTGTCAAGTCGTCATCTCTGGGCTATTGCCAAGATGTCCTAAATGGCTTACCTGCCTGGTATACCTCCTCTAATTTACTTACATTCCACATAACTCTGTGGTGAAGAGCTCAGGCTCCAGAGCGCTAGTCCTTAAACAGCCGAGATTATGCATTTCCAAAGTGTTCTTGGTGGTCTGGGACCACTCTTAAAGAACCACTGTTGTAGAGGCATCGCCTTGGATTAGACTCCTTGCTTCACCCACTCCCACCACAGGGCTCTATCACCTGGGGCAATTCTCTTGCACTCTCGGTACCTTACTTTTACTCATACAAAAAATGAGGATAATCAGAGTACCTACTTTAGAGAACTGTGAGGATTAAATGATTACAGTGCCAGCGCCCAGGAAGCACAGGGAGAGCTCAACACAAGTCACCTGAGTTACACTGCTCTGATTGAAAAAGGCCCATTAGAAAATTCTTCCCATCAAGCCTGAAACCTCCAACGGCAGAACAAAAGTCCAGTTTCACCAGCTGCTCTGACAGCGCAGAGAAACCCACTACTCCAGTCACACCTGTCTCCTACTTGTCTGCCCGGAAGCTTTCCTCACCTTCACACCTGCTTCCTTCTCCAGAACTTCCTCATTACTGTTAACATTTTTTTTTAGAAATGTAAATTTTTTTAAAGATTTTATTTATTCATTGGACAGAGAGAGAGACAGCCAGTGAGAGAGGGAACACAAGCAGGGGGAGTGGGAGAGAAAGAAGCAGGCTCCCAGTGGAAGAGCCTGACGTGGGGCTCGATCCCAGAACTCCAGGATCACGCCCTGAGCCGAAGGCAGACGCTTAATGACTGAGCCACCCAGGAGCCCCATTACTGTTAACATTTTATCCATCCTTCAAGGCTCATCCCCTCTTTGAAAGGTTTCTAGCCACCCCCTCAAGTTCTTCCCATCCTCCTAACACTTGAATCCGAACCACTTGGTCCTCAGTTTTCACACACTGCTCAACTGTCTTTAAAGTGGATTTTGGACTGGTGGGTGGGTGGATGGATGGATGGACAGATATGTGAGAAAGTCAACATAACAAAATATTAACTGCAGAATCCAGCCGATGTGTCTATAGGTGTTTAGGGTAAAATTCTGTCAACTTTCTAAATGTTCAGAAACTTATGTAATAAAATGTTTTGTTTTAAAAAAAAAAAGTTACCTGCAAGTCACAAGTCCTGCCTTAACTCGGACTTAAAGAAAGTACGTACGGTGGGCCTCCAGCAGCATGTGTCTCCACCCTACCCCCGCCCCTCGCCCCGGCCCTGACTCCTCGCACCTGAAATAAGCTGTCCAGGCTATATGCACCGCTTCAGCAACGAAACGAACAAAAACAAACCCGGGCCAAGAAAGAAACGGCGGTGGTCGGTGCCACCCTCACTAGATTTCACTCGGATACAAATGAACCATCAGCAGGTGGGCTGCCCCACGTTCGTGTTCTCAACAAACACTTGGCTGTCGACCTCGCAAAGGCCTCCGCGGCCGGCGCTTCTGGGCCCACCACCGCACAGAAGACGAAACCGAATCACCCGCCCGGACACTGGCCGCAGGCGGCAGAGCCATTGCTGGACTCAGTCCGCTCTCTCCCACCTCCTTCCACCCGCCCCGGCGCATCGCGACAGCCACCGCGACAGGTCGCCCGCGCGCTCCCCCGGCTCCGACGAGCACGAAAGGATGAGGGATGAAGCTGCAGCGCCTCGGCCAAGGTCAGCAAGGAGGTCTGCACGTCCGCCCCGGCCCCGGCCACGGCTCCGACCTGGCGGCTCCCAGGAGGTGCCAGTGGCGGCCGGCGGGGGTAGGTCCGCGGGCCCGGGAGAGGGGACACGGCCACCAACGCCGGCCCTGGGCGCTTCACTCACATGTTGTTGAAGCGGAACAGGTCATCGCACGTGAAGGCCCGGAGCGTGGTCATTGCGCCGCCGCCGCAGAAGCCGGCTCAGGGGACCCCGCGCCCGCCTCGCCGGAAGTTGTCCTGCGCGCGGTCGCCGCGGGGGGCGGTGCGGAGAACTACTTCCGGGCCACAAGTTGCTCGGCAACCACGGCAGCGACACGGCTCTCTCTGGCGGCGGCGTCTGGAATTGCAGGATCATTCTTGTAAAGTCATAGGGGTCTTACCATTTCAGAACCTCAAAACTCCTCCGTGGCCGTCACTGAAGGAAGGAAGTAGTGTGATCTCCTAGTAAGGAGACAGAAAGCTGCAGGGGTTAGGAAATCACAGTAGAGAAGCGGGGTTCAGGAACACTCGAGTGGCCCGTAATCAATGAGAAAGGCAGTGGACCAGAATGGGAGAATTCATGGTCCAGAGCTGCCTTTCCCAGTGATGCCAGCCCAGTATGTGATCTCAAATCTACGATCACTTTTATAAACATAAAGAGAAAGGTGAGATGAATTGTAACAGTATATGTCATTTTACCCCATATATCAAAAATATTCTCATTTTACTTGTAATTAATTTAAAAAAATACTAACGGAATGTTTTACTTTTTTTTGTTTTGGACTAAGTCTTTGAAATCTGGTGTGTATTTTGCATTTGCAACATATTTCAATCCAGGAGGTGATTTGTCATCAGAAATACCTGTTCTGGGGCGCCTGGGTGGCACAGCAGTTAAGCGTCTGCCTTCGGCTCAGGGCATGATGCCGGCGTTATGGGATCGAGCCCCACATCAGGCTCCTCCACTCTGAGCCTGCTTCTTCCTCTCCCACTCCCCCTACTTGTGTTCCCTCTCTCGCTGGCTGTCTCTATCTCTGTCAAATAAATAAATAAAATCTTAAAAAAAAAAAAAGAAATACCTGTTCTGTATTTAGATTTCATCAAATGCATACATAAAATGTATAGTTAAAAGGTAGATTTGCATACTCAAATGGTTCCAATCATACTGAATTTTCAAATAACTGAACAGAACGTTGGTTTTCACATTTAAACTTAAATTAGTTAAAATTAAATGAAGTTAAAAATTCCATTCTTCAGTCGCATAAGTCACATTTCTAGCACTCAATAGCCCCATAGGTAGTGGCTCTGGACAGCATAGGTCCAGAAGCTAAGAAATGTCTTGCCTGCTTTTGCAGCTTTCCCCTCACTCCTTTGCTAAGCAGTCACTGAAGTGGTCTTGAGGGACACATTGCAGAGGTCAAACCAGCCCACATAAGTGCTCAAGAAGATGTCTAAATTCCAAGGCCCTCACATCTAACTGCCAGGGGAACCCCAGTTGCTCCACAGGGATCTTCAGCAGCCCCCTGCCCAGAGATGTAGGCCAGGCATGGAAGGAGAGAGCAGATGGCTGAAGAAATAGGTAGGCCTATAAGAAGGATCTCCCAAGGTCTAAGTTAATTGGCATTGTTTCCGAAAACCTCAACAATAGGGGCACCTGGGTGGCTCAGTCGTTAAGCTCTGTCTTCAGCTCAGGTCACAATCCCAAGATCCTGAGATCGAGCCCTGCATTGGGCTCCCTGCTTCTCCCTCTGCCTGCTACTCCCCCAGTCATGCTTGCGCTCTCTTGCTCGCTCTCTCTCTCTGTCAAATAAACAAAACCTTAAAAAAAAAACAAAAAAACACCACCCTCAACAATATAGGTGAGTGTAAACACACAGGTAATAAAGTCCCTGGAGCATGCAAACCCATCCTAGAAATGCACCTGGAGGGCAGAATATGACCTCATGAGCTCAGCTTCTGCCTGCCAGGTGTTTAAACAGGGAGACAATTTAGAGGCATTGTCCTATCAGCAAAACTAAGGTGCCACTTTGAATGAATGTTAAAGGATAATTTTTAGAAAAGGTAAAATTGTGATTTTCATATAAAATGAGCACATGACCAAGACTGTAATTGATTAATTAATGAAAGAACCAGTAAGTTGTTACGACCACTTCAAGGGAGAACTTAAAGTGCACAAGCCAGGGCGCCTGGGTGGCTCAGTCGGTTAAGGGACTTACTCTTGGTTTTGGCTCAGGTAATGATCTCAGGGTCCTGGAACTGGGTTCCGTGTGCAGTGGGGAGTCTGCTTGGACTCTGTCTCTCTCTGCCCTCCCCCACACGTGCACTGGAGCTCTCTCTAATAAATATTTTTTTAAAAAACTGAAGTGCACAAGGCAATCAGGAATGCTGAAATGTATGTACCAAATAAATGTGAAACTGGTTGTTCTCCTCAGAGCAGTAATCTATTGCATCATCTGGACATGTATGATGCATTTCTATTGCTGTGGACAAGAAACCAATTTCTTTACTATCAGTGTTCTGCAGCTTATAGAGCTAACCTGGAAGGGTATCCCCGACAGAACACTTAGTCATCTTTTTTTTTTCTTTTCTTTTTTGGTCCTTTAACACTGAATTAAAACCAAAGAGATTGCTGAGCACCATAGCAATACGGGTACTTAAAGGTTTCCTTTAAAGCTGAAGACTTTGTAAACGTCATTACTCCATTGTTTTCTGGTGTTTAAAGTTTTCTGGGGAGAAAGAGTAGGCCAGCATGATTTTTGTTTTCCTTTTTGTGGGTGACTTAGTTTATGTTGGAGTGTCATTCATCATAACACTTCCGGAAGTAGAACGTTCTTAACAGTGCATACATTTTAAACCTAGTGAATCTCTGGAGTGTATCTCCTCGTGAATTTCAGCAGTTTAAACACTGAAATAAAAAAAAAAATCAAAGCTGGATCGCTCCCATATAGCCAGTGAGAATGTGAAGTAGTGCAGCCTCTCTGGAAAACAGTTTGGTGGTTTCTTTAAAACCTAAATATGCAACTACCATTTAACCCAGCAATTGCACTCCCAGGCGTTTATCCCAGCGAAATGAAAACTTATGTTCACATAAAAAACCTGTATACAAATGTTGAAGCCAGAGTCAAAATTCTGTGTATGGTATAATTCCATTTATGTGACATTCTGGAAAAGGCAGAATTATAAGAACAGAAAACAGATCGGTGGTTGCCAGGGACTGGGGTGAGGGGAGCAGAAGGGAATTATGGGAGAGTTTTATGCGACTGATCATTACTGTTTCTGTCAAAATTCATAGAATATACACTAAAGAAAGTGATTTTTACTGTAAGTTATTCCTCAATAAACATGACTTTAAAAGAATAAAATCATCAGTTTTTACATTATTGTCCCCAGCATTTCAGTAAAAAGCATGAACTACATTGAACCCATAAAGTCTCACGGTCTTTTGAGCTCCTGGGACATGCTATTATTGATTTCAGTTTCAGTGCATTCAATTTTATTTTTAACATGCAGGAAAAACACTGTTTCTGTCCTGGCTGCACGTTTTCCCCACATTAAAGATGACTCATAGAACTTTTTATTTATCATTTTACATTGTGTAATTCCTTTTACTGCTTAGTTGGAAAAAACTACAAGCTTTTACCACATTTTATCACAAAACATTTTCCTGCTCATTGAGACAAAACACCATGTGCTCTTCTGTAAATAGTGCTGACCCAGGTTCGCATCCACCATGGCAGAATTCCACATTTAAACAAGCAAACAGCTTGGTGTCTCATCTGTTGTTGCTCCGTTTCTTTCCCTTCAGATCATGTGGAAAGGACAAGGAGCACAGTAAATATATATATATATATTGACAAATCCTAGGCAATGTGCTTGACAATGAAACAGCTTGGGTGGGTGGCTGCCTTTAGATAACGAATGTATTTTTTTTATAAAATAATAACTGAGCAGGATAGATACATTGACTCTGACCATCAGTGTAATAATCTATGTTCAGTCCTGCTAACCAGGTTTTCAACTGTGCTCACCACTCATATTAAAAGCTGACTACAGGTTTCCATGAAACAAGACAGACTGCATACATCCACCCCCTACCAATACCTCACTAAAATGAGAATTAAAAAAATTGTTTTCAATGTATAAATCCATAAGAATATAAAGAATGAAGGAAGAAACAATAACAGCAAGAAGTGGCAGCAAAATTATGGATGCTAATAAACGCATTTAGCAGATAGAATAAAGCCAAAAGGTCAGTGACTGCAGGAGGAAAAGCCAAGAGGCAAGGCAATTAATTCTGGAAGAGGCTCGGGGAATTAGACAAGCCAAGTACCAGAAAGGGAGAAGATGAGACCCTTACTCCTTGGAGAGACACAATAAGCCATGTCCTTGAGTTCAAAGCACAAGCATGAAGGGCGAGGTTAAGACACACTACCAACAATGGGGATTAAGTAAAAGCTAGCATCCTGAATGATGAACCCCTGTAAACCCTTTACCTGCTTTGCTCCCAGAATGCTGGCAGCTAGACTGAACCCCACCCTGCCACCCCCAGTAGGATGACAGAGAATTTTTTTGTACGGAAACTGCCTGACCCAAGAGGAAAGCCCCACAGATATTTACACTTTTTCAGCCCTCTGACAAAATGAGCAGAGTGCCACGTAGCCATTCTAAGAGAAGGGACACCAATTCACAAACTCTGCCCAATATACACGATTTCCAACAAGTTTTGTGGTGCTTTACATTTAGTTATGAATAGTTAAAAGTCATTGAGCATTTGAGTAGAGACTCTAACCCAAAAGACAGAGATCAAAACAATCAAACAAAAATAGAATGTCATAAACAGAAAAACAAACACTAAAGGAGGTCTTACTGTAATATCCACAGAGAGGTAAGAAGATACTGTAGCCATGGAAAGAAAGAACAAAATGTTATAAAAATTACATTCAGAAACAAAAAAAATTGGAAATTGCAAATATGTTATTGTATTTAAAAAGATTAGAAATCGAAGCAATGCCCCCAAGAGTATAAGAAATAAAAACAAAGAGACAGAAAGCAGGGTTTAAAGCTAAAAAACAAAACAAAACAAAACAAAACAAAACCCCCAAAAAACCCCACAAAAAAAACCCCTCAATCTAGTAGGTCCAATATTCAAATAACAGGAATTCCAGAAGAAAAAGAAAATGGAGAGAAGAAATGATAATTGTAACAATATAAGAAATGTCCTCAAAATTTAGAAATATGAGTCTCCAGAGTGAAAGAGACCACGGATTCTCCAATACAATTGATGAAAAAAAATCCACATCAAAGCACATCACTGACATTTCCAAATAGTCGGGATAAGAAGAAGATTCTAAAAGTTTCTAAAAAGATTCTAGAAAATGGAAGCAAGATGTATTACCGATAACAAAGCAGAAGAAAGAGAGATCAAGGAATCAATCCCATTTACAATTGCACCAAAAACCATAAGTACTGAGGAATAAACCTAACCAAAAGATCTGTACTCTGAAAACTATAAAACACTTATGAAAGAAATTGATGACACAAAGAAATCGAAAAACATTCCATACTCTTGGTTGGAAGTACAAATATTATTAAAATTTCTATACTACCCAAAGCAATCTACACATTCAATGCAATCCCTATCAAAATGACACCAGCATTTTTCACAGAGCTGGAACAAACAATTCTAAAATTGTTATGGAACCAGAAAAGACCACGAATAGGCAAAGTAATGTTGAAAAAGAAAAGCAAAGTAGGAGGCATCATAATCCCAGACTTCGAGCTATATTACAAAGCTATAATCATCAAGACAGTATGGTACTGGCACAAAAACAGACACATAGACCAATGGAACAGAATAGAGAACCCAGAGATGGACCCACAACTGTATGGTCAACTAATCTTCCACAAAGCAGGAAAGAATACCTGATGGAAAAAAGTTTCTTCAACAAATGGTGTTTGAAAACTGGACAGCGACATGCAGAAGAATGAAACTGGATCACTTTCTTACACCATACACAAAACGAAGTTCAAAATGGGTGAGATACCTAAATGTAAGACAGGAAACCATCAAAATCCTAGAGGAGAAAGCAGGCAGCAACCTCCTTGTGGCCACAGCAACCTCTTGCTAGACACATCTCTAGGGGCAAGGGAAACAAAAGCAAAAATGAACTATTGGTACTTCATCAGGATAAAAAGCTTCTTTTTTTTTTTCAAGAGAAAGAGAAAGCATGCATGCAAATTGGGGGGGGGGTGAGAGGGAGGAGCAGAGAGAGAGGGAGAGAGAGAACCCCAAGTAGGCTCCATGCCCAGCATGGAGCCCAATGTGGGGCTGGATTCCATGACCCCGAGATCATGACCTGAGCTGAAATCAAGAGATGGATGCCCAACCAACTGAGGCACCCCAAGATAAAAAGCTTTTGCACAGTGAAGGAAACAATCAACAAAACTAAAAGGCAACCAATAGAATGGGAGAAGATGTTTGCAAATGACATATCAGATAAAGGGTAGTATCCAAAGCCTATAAAAAACTTACCAAACTCAACACTCAAAAAACAAATAATTCAGTTAAGAAATGGGCAAAAGACATGAATAGACATTTCTCCAAAGACATCCAGATAGCCAACAGACACATGAAAAGATGCTCAGCATCACTCATCATCAGGGAAATACAAATCAAAACCACAACAAGATACCACATCACACCTGTCAGAATGGTTAAAATGAACAATTCAGGAAACAACAGATGTTGGTGAGGATGCAGAGAAAAGAGAACCCTCTCACACTGTTGGTGGGAAGGAAAAGTGGTGCAGCTACTCTAGAAAACAGTATGGAGTTTCCTCAAAAAGTTAAAAATAGAACTATCCTACAACCCAGCAATTGCACTAACAGGTATTTATACAAAGGATACAAAAATGCTGATTAAAAGGGGAAAATGAGGGGTGCCTGGGTGCTCAGTCAGTTAAGCATATGCCTTTGGCTCAGGTCATGATCCCAGGGTCTTGGGATTGAGCCCTGCATCGGGCTGCCTGCTCAGCAGGGATCCTGCTTCTCCCTCTTCCACTCCCCAGTGCTTGTTACCTCTTTTTCTCTCTGTCAAATAAATAAATAAAATCTTTAAAAAAATAAGATAAGAGGGGCAAATGCACACCAATGTTTATAGCAACAATAATAGCCAAATTATGGAAAGAGCCCAACTGCCCATCAGCTGATGAATGGATAAAGAGGATGTGGTATATATATGGTATACACACACACACACACACACACACACACACACACAATGGAGTATTACCCAGCCATAAAAAAGAATGAAATTTTGCCATTTGCAACAATGTGGATGAAACTAGAGGGTATTATGCTGAGCAAAATAAGTCATTCAGAGAAAAACAAATATGATTTCACTCACATGTGGAATTTAAGAAAAAAACAGATGAACATAGGGGAAGGGAAGGAAAAATAAAATAAGTTAAAAATAGAGAGGGAGGCAAACCATAAGAAACTCTTAAATATAGAGGACAGACTAAGGCTTGCTTGAGGGGAGCTAGGTGGGGGATGGGCTAAATGGGTGATGAGCATCAGGAGTGCACTTGCTGAGATGAGCACTGGGTGTTATATGTAAGTGACGAAGCACTAAACTGTACTCCTGAAACCAATACTACACTATATGTTAACTAACTTGAATTTAAATTTAAAAAAAGGAAGGGAGGTGTATTAGTTCCCTTTTGCTAGTTATCATACCACCCAAACTTGTGACTTAAAACAATTTGTGGGTTGGTTGGGTAATTCGTCTGGTCTGAACTGGGTGCATGGCTTAAGACTGCCTTGCTCACATGTCTGGAACTTCCTGGAATGGGGGGACTGCTCTCCCCACAATCTCTTGTCTTCTAGGAAACTAGTCTGGATTTGTTCACAAGGGTGATGAGAGGGTTCTCAGGAGCAAGAGAGGGCCCAATGCACTTTTCAAACATTTACTTGCCTATTTGCTATTCTGCTTTCGATCAAAGTAGGTCATATGCCTGGGCCCATAGTCAAAGTGGAAGGAGGTTATCCAGTGTTATAAAGTGAGATACGATTCTTTGGAGGTCATTATGACAACTGTGTAAGGTACACACAAGGTATATCTTGACAGAAGCAAGGATTAGAAATCAAATGGTATCAGACTTACCAACAGCATTTCTGAAAACCAGAAGTCAAATGAAGGAAAATGATTTCCAACCTTAAAAACTCTGAGAGACAATTTCTACCGTAGAATTCTCTACCTGGCCAAATGATCAAGCACTAGTAAGGACAGAAGAATCAGAAGAATATGTAAGGTCTCAAATATTTCACCTCCAATTCTCCTGAATAGTGTGCTTCAAAAAACAAAAAAGTGAGGGAAGAAAGAGAAAAGACAAAATAAGGGATCCAGATATAGAAAATAAGATGTTTAACTCCTCCATAGAACGGTAAGGAGAATTCCCAGGATGACAGCTCTATCGAGTCCTGGAGACCGACTGGTCCATATTAGAACAGGAGCTCAGCTCTAGGAAGATAGCTCCATGCAATAAATAAATAAATAAATAAATAAATAAATAAGCAAGCAAATAATGGATTATTCCAAATTCTTAGGTCATATTGCAAGGAATTTCTAAGCTCTGGAGTAGAAGTTTAAGGAGGAGTTAGTGGTAGGTACATGAAAAGTAAGCAAGCCAGAGGGAGAAAAAGGAAACAACTCCAAGAAAAACAAAAACTTGTACAGAAAAGAAATACAAATGCATTGTAGGCTAGCTCTTAACGATGTTTACATTGTGATAATAATAAAAAACAATAATATATCCAAAGTGTTTTGTAATTATTTGGGGAAGATAGAGAAGAAAATGTGCACGTGTATATATATATGCGGTAAGGATGAGAATATGGTATAAGGAGATTAAATCCTCACCTTCCATAATAGGGACTGAGTAATTAATGTCTGATATTGGAAAATAAATCAATATACATCCACATCCCCGTGCTTTTAGAAATATGGAGCCCAAGAAAGGAAGACACAGCTGGAGAAGTTGTTTAGGGGAGGAGGCATCAGAAACGGGTTGTGGGGAGCTGCTTTGTTATGTACCAGTGAATACTTGACATTGTAAACTGTGAGTTGTGTTTATTTTTTATTTTTTTATTTATTTATTTTTAAACATTTTTTTTAAAGTTTTTATTTATTTATTTGACAGAGACAGCCAGCGAGAGAGGGAACACAAGCAGGGGGAGTGGGAGAGGAAGCAGCAGGCTCCTAGCGGAGGAGCCCGATGTGGGACTCGATCCCGGAACGCCGGGATCACGCCCTGAGCCGAAGGCAGACGCTTTAATGACTGCGCTACCCAGGCGCCCCTGTGTTTATTTTTTAAAACAATCCCTCCCTTTCCCACAGAAAAGCCAGGGCAAAATCATGTGAGTGAACCAACTTCATGGAGAAAAGTGCAGGAGGGCTCAGTATTGTTGGGAATGATGGCCCTAGAGAAATGAAGATCAGAAGAATCCGAAGGATATGGAAGGTCTCAAACATTTCACCTCCAAGTCTTCTGACCCTTTCCTTTTGCAATCGTTGGTTGGTGAGGCCAAAGGAACTCACTCTTCCAAAGACATTTTGAACAATTCACTCCTTGGTCACCAAATACATTTAACTAAATATATCTTCCATGTTTTTCAAGATTGATGTGTAAAATGTCCTTCTTAATGAATGCATCCTGAGGGGATGAAATGCCTTTAACAGCAGTATGGCCGTCCTTTTGGAGAATTAAAAAACTCGTGAACTTCCTACATCACGTGCAGACAGTGTGACCAAATTCTCTGGACTACATGGTGATGTCCCTGCACACACACGTGCATGCCCACACACATGCCCACATGCATGTGCCAGCAGCTGGCCCAGAGAGAACTTGCCAAGTTTCTGTTTGCCCTCACACAGTCAGAGGTAAAAGAAGACAATACCCAGCAAAAACAGCAAAACTAGTAAATCTGACTTCATCAACCCATCTCATTTTTGTTTTTTCCCCAGACCCTTAAGCTCTCTTCCTACAAAAGCAAGAGCACAACGAGTAATCTTAAGGTTAATATTTACTTCCTGACAGCTGTATTTTAAACCTTTTGTAATAATGCAGGTGATTTTAGTGAGGCTATGCCTTTTTATAAAGTGAGCCTCACAGGGGCACCTGGGTGGCTCGGTCGGTTGAGTGTCTGACTCTTGGTTTTGGCTCAGGTCGTGATCTCAAGGTTGTGTGATGGAGCCTCGAGTTGGGCTTTGCACTCATCGGGAAGTCTGCTTGAGAGTGTCTCTCTCTCTCTCTTCCCCTCTGTGTGCACTTTCTCTGAAATAAATAAATAAATCTTTAAAAAGAAATAAGTAAGCCTCACAGCCATTACCTTCTTTCCTCTGGTGTGGTAACCGCAGCATGCCTACATTTGCTTAAATATATTAGCTGCTCAAATGCCATTGCCCCAGACACACCTGGAACTAATACTTCCCAATCAAAGTACAGTGTGCACACACACCATCTGTGGATTTTGCTAACATGCAGGCTCTGCTTCAGCAGGTCTGGGAGGGACCCAAGATTCACACCAGCGCCCGGGAGATGTGATGCCTGGCCCATGGACTATATTTTGCAGCAAAATGTTAAGCTATCTGTGTAATGAGATTTTGCAATTTGCCAAGTATTGGGCTGGTAAAAACCCAAGCCTTCCAATGTCCTAGCCAGTCCACATATATTCACTTTTGATTGGCTAAAGCGTCTTTGTCAGTTTATTGTTCTTTGCAGGTTTTCGTCCTTTCTGTTCAGAGTAGATGCATGTCTGTTGACTGCAAAGGTGAAAGCAAGTGAGGAAGAGAAAATGAACTGGAAGTACAATCTGATAAAGTGAGTCCATTTTCTCATGATTTGTAGAATGGGCAAGAGATGGGAATGATGGTCATCAGAGATAAAGAGCTTCACATGCTAAAGCATATGCTATTAGGTGTAATCCTAATTTACATATAAATATCTAAATAAACAAGTGAAAATAATAAATAAAACAAAGAGTGGAAAAGCTGTCAAAATAATCACTGACCAGAGTTACACTTCTACTGAGGTAATAATTCCTTTCTGGGAAGGGCTGCTGTGGACTCTGTGGGGGCAGAGATGTTTTCCTCTCGGCATCTCACTCAGACTGGGAAGTGGACAGACTTTGTCTTTGCAACCTCCCTTCCTCGCCTTCGCCCTTCTTGGCAAAAATCCCCACTGGCTATGGGCCCTGTTGATACTCTCAGTCAGTAGGGAATACTGAGAAAATATTCCCAGTTCTCACACACGTGCACACACACGTGCACACACACACGCCGCCATCACCATCGCCACTCTCATCAGCACCAACAGAGTTAAAGGATGGCATTCGCTTCATTTTTTTCCCTTAAGTGCTAGGTATCTCACCCCAATATATTTTGCTTAAGCTTTTGAGACCTGCTTACTGCCCTTCTTCTATTCCACCAGAAACTTACCAGCAGGTAATAACCAAAGGGGGTAGGTACAAAAAACAGTAGTGGAAATATTTCGAAGATGTCGATCACATCATGATAATAGCAACTAATATTTAATATGCATGCAGGGTGCCAGGCACTGTTCTGACATGGCACGGATGAATTCTTGCTGATAGGTGGCACTTGGAGGAGCCAAGATGCTGTGATGACCTCAGCCAGTAAGAAGTATGTGTTTGATAGCATGCACGTGTGTTTTCTAATGGAGGTAAGCGGTGGATGCTTTTTAAATTTTATATACACATACACTCATATTTTTTAGCTTTTCAAACTTTTCCTCATTAATATGCTAGAACTGCACTATCCAACATGGTAGCCACTAGCCACGTGTGGCTTTTGAGCATTCGAAATTGGCTGGTGTGAAACGAGCTGTGGAATGACTGTCAAACATACGCAAGATTTTGAAGGCAGTGTAAAAAGAAAATGCATCTTTAATATTTAAATTAATTGTTGAAGTATGATCTTTGGGATATCATGAGTTAAATAAAATATATTACTACCTTCTTATTAAAATAAATTATTAGGAGCCTGGTAATATATTACTATTAATTTTACCTATTTCTTTTTCCTTTTTTTTTTTTTTTAAGATTTTATTGATTTGACAGAGAGAGAGAGAGAGAGCACAAGTAGGCAAAGTGGCAGACAGAGGGAGAGGGAGAAGCAGGCTCCCCCCTGAGCAGAGAGCCCGATGAAGGGCTCGATCCCAGGACCCTGAGATCATGACCTGACCCGAAGGCAGATACTTAACCGACTGAGCCCGGTGCTCTCTTTTTCCTTTTTTTAAATGTGGCTACTAGAAAATTTACAATTACCTGTGTGGCTTGCTTCGTATTTCTCTAGATGACACCATACTAGAACTACCTATTTCATGGTCTACTGACAACCAAATAAGATCGAGAGCCTCCACTCGATTAGGAGTTCGTGGCCATAGACAAGGGCTTACCTCTCCCAGGTGTGTTTGTATCTTCAGACCTGCATCTTGATCTAAACTGGTGTTTCTCAGGCCTGACTTCACGGTACAGTCACCTTGAAAGTTCTAGTAAGAACGGCTGCCTGGGCCCCACTTGCAGAGATTCTGCTGGTCTGGGTAGCCAAGGCATTAAGAGTTTTAAAGGCCCTCAGGTGTTTTGAAAAAAGCAGCTGAAGCTGAGAACCTGATTCCAATAGGACCAGTGGACCCCAAGTCCTGGTGCCAGACAGGGTGGGTGGATGACATTTGCAGCGGGGCCTGGGTCACACTCTGAGGCTCTGGCAAGAAGAGGGGAAAGGACGTGCCCAGCCAGAGCCCCTGGTTGGCAAAGTCTTGGGATGGCCCTCACTGTAGTCTACTGGAGGAGAAAAACCCACCCTCTGGAACCATGGGGGAGAAATGGGAGGAAAGGGGAGGAACAGAGCTAAATGGGGGCAATCGTCTTCACTCTTGGGAGGTGACACTCCCTGCGGGAGACCGAGGGCTGCTCACAGAGGGGCAGCTGCTCCTCATCTCCACCGCATACTCCAGAGGAACACCGCAGCCCTGCACAGAGGTCAGTCACAGCCTGGACCACCCTGGTTTGTGGGCTCTGGGCCCCCTTCCCCTCCAGACTGGCAGTGAGAGACAGGAGTCCCGTGTTTGGTCAAGGAAAATACCGATTCATTTCTGTAATGCAATTATAAATGTCTGTTGTGTGGAGTGTCTCAGAATTCAGGCATCTTCCATGGTGGGAGAGTATCTTCCAATCGAGATGAGAAGCTGCCCCCAATCCCCAACTGCCTGGGTTCAATAAAAAATGGAGATTTTCCCGCTGGGTTGGGGGTTTGAGGGCAGACTGTGGGGACCACTCTATTAAACCTCCACCAGATCTTTCTGAGTACTTTTAAAACTTCCCGTGACTATTCTTCTGGCAAAGTCGGTGTTCACGTGGGAAAAGCTGGTGCCATCTGCCACCCATCCTTTGATATTGGAGAAAAATAGAACTTTCTCAAATAAAAACCTGTTCTCTGACACAAATACCAGATAGTCTCCTCCTCCTTTTGTTCTTACCGTCTGCTCATTAATCTGCAACGTTATATACATTTTTCACATTTCCAATTTGGTTTGGGTGAACTAAATAACCAACAACACGTTTGGGTTCAAATTCACCATCATTAACATGGTCTGGAAAATGATGATTTTTAGGATTTTACTATCAGATACAGCCAGGTGATTAAGAAACGTGTGCCCCATGTATTATGCCATTTCTCTCTGACTTTTGGGGAGTAACCAGGCAGTGCTGTTAATAACCAGCATGCTTTCATTTCTAGTCTCTTCCAGATGAAGGTAGGAGCTGCCCAATGGAAGCGAAGTCACATTTATGAATGAACGCATTCATGGTTGGGTTTCCTGCCTTTTGTTTTCCAATAGACCTAAAGTTGTAACTTCCACATAATACTGAACTACTTTATTAAGTTTCTATTTCTATTCTGCGTCCCTGAGGGGGGAATCTTTGACAGTGCCCACAATATAAAAAAATTTAAAAATTAAAAAAAAATCTTTCCTTCTGGCTAGCGTTCAACTTTTATCACATAATTTTAGATTTGGAAATACATTCTCTTCTCCCTCCACCCATCATGTGTATTTTTACTCTCCTCTTATTTCTTCCAAACTTCACCAAAATCTGTTTCCTGGCAATTTGAGAAGTGAGAAATGTCTGCGTGGGGGAAAAAAATCAAGACACATGTTATGTTGTAATTTTAGCAGGGAAGCATTGCCCAATGACAAAACCAGGGGCTGTCTTGTGATGTTTTCTTCTGCTCACACGAATCTGTCCTAATTTGATCTCTCTCTCATCTCCCTGAAGGCTGCCTCCCATTCAGACGTTGGGGTTTGCTTTAAATTGCTGTGCACTGATTTCTAAGGACGAGGACAAAAATGACCTGAATTTGGAGGGTGGGGAGGACAGCAATGTGGATTCAACTGTCCCCATTTTTAATTCATTGTAAATATAAAAAGCAGGCAGTTCATTCAGCTGTTGCTCTGATCTTTAAGTATCCATCCTACTGAGGGGTTAGAAAAGTTCGTTCAGTCAACAAGGACTTATCAAGCACTGGCTATCTGCCAGGATAGTTCCAAGCATAGGAAAATGGCGGCAAAAAGGAGCGCCTGCCCTGTTGAACTTTGAAAGAGCACTCAATTCTTGGACAGGACACTTCAGAGATCACATAAGAATGGTGGGCGGTGGTCTGTGGGGCCCTTCTGATTAACAGCGATTTTTCTCTAGGTCCAACTAAGCCACGAACTGTCATAGATAACACCGGAAATCCTTTCAGATTGGAACACTATTCTTTTCCTTATCCTCCTGGATTTTTGGGCTCCTGCAAAAATGCAAACTTTTCCACTTCCTCTTATCGAACCACAAACCCTGGTGTGCATTTCAGATTTGCATAACACTGGGTGGTGCGTAATTATCCTCTGCTTCTTGAAGGAGAAAAAAGGACAACTCAGTATTTCAAAAATCTTCACACATGCTTATCATACAGTATTACAATGTATTATGTGCAAAATTCCATTTAAAAAATCATTTACAAAAGGAAGTACAACACAGTATGTGCTGAGGGTTCTAGATGTACAGCAAAAGCTAAAACAAAGGTACAAAGTACAAAGCCCACCAAATTAGATGACGATGCATCTTTACACAGTACAATAACATGTTCTTGTGACTCCCTGTGTCACGTTGAAACAGGACCCTCATACTCTGTGCACCCCCAAACAGGTCTCATAAAACATGAAGTTAACTTCATCATACATTCTTATAACACAGATTGGCTTTTGGGTGGCATCGCGAACTCTTTTCCAAACAGCATCTTACTTCACTCAATGGAAGTCACATTATACACACGTGGTTTCTGCCCCCAAATAATCTGATGCTGTTAGTTTTGATTTATGTGGAAAAGGTGGGGCAAGTGTTATCCTTATTTTTTTCCCCCTCCTCCTGGGGTTTTCAAAATTGTTTCCAAAAGCAAATAACGTTGGATAGATTTTGCCAAATCTCAATGCATATTTACAGTATTTTCAGCGTAAGTGGATCCTTCCATTTCCTTTTACCACTTCCTTCAAGGAGTCTGAACCAGCAGACTACATCCTTAGTCCTCTGTTAGAGTCTATTTTTCTCTCTCAGCCTCTCTCTACATTCATTTCTCTCCTGATCCTCAGCATCACTTGGTTAAAACACGAAAGAGCACAATACCACTGAGCGCGAACAAGGTAACAGTACATCAGATTTCCAAAGGCATTCTGTGGCCAGTGTCAGTAATACATTGCTTTAAGAAATCCAGCAGTCTTTCCCCACAAAACATCCAGTTACAGAAGAGAGACATTTTAAAAATGCAATACTCTCAAATCCAGCAAGAGATTTCTTTTTGAATATTAAATGTTAAAATCACATGCATAATTATAGAATATTTTAAAGTTACAAAAATATTTTAAAAACCAATCCTGACAGTTTACCTGCAACTGCTATAAAAATTTCTATGAAATATATAAAAACACAAAGGCTCTTTGTAAAAAAAAAAAAAAGAGAGAGAGAACAGAAAGAAAAGAAGGAAGAAGGAAGGAAAGAAGGATAGAGCCATCCACAGAACTGAGACATACCTGATGCACTGCATCGGACAGGCTTGGCAAACACCTGCTGTTGAACTGAAGAGAAGAGCTCGCACCTTAAATGTTTATTCAGGACATACACGTACATGTGAGCCGACCTAGAACCTGGCCGGGGCGTCGGTAGCAAACAATCTCGGGACAACTAAACTATCGAATGCAATTCTTCCATCTTTGAAGGAGCATCCTATCATTTCATGAACCTCAGCTACCTTGCCTGGGCAACATGGATAAGGATGCCCTTGGCCAAGTCAGCCCATGGACGGCTTAGTCACTGAACCGAGGGGTCCCCGAGGAGGTGACTGACTGCTTTTCAAGCACAAGCACGTGGAAGCCAGAAGGCAAGGTTCCTAACCCCCCTTTGGATGTGCCACGGGGGAGTCTCGTCTCTTCTATGAGGTGGTGAGATCTTCTTCCCCATTCTGGAAAATGACACCATAAGGATCGTTCTTGATGCGCTTGTAGACAAAGTGGAAGATGTGGGGTTGTGGCCGGCTGTGCAGCTCAGCCTTGATTTTCTGAGGGTAAGTGTCCTCTGCCAGCTGCTGCCACGTTTCGTCAACAAAGAGAAAGAGGCTGTACTCCTCAGGGTCCCCCACCTTGAACTTCTCAGCACAGAGCTGGCACACGTCCTCGGTGGTAACGTAAGGTCTCACGAGGAGGGTCTTTCCCGTGCAGCCACTGTTGACCTCCTGGAACGCAACTCGGAGGTAATTCTGCAGGTGGAAAAAAAAAAGAGATGTGGGAGACCAATCAGAAGAGAAAACAAGACAGACCAATAAGCCAGCACGATAATGCAAGGGCGAGATCTAACTCATGAGCCAGGCCAGGCTCTGGCCTGGCAGGACCGACCTGTCAGGACGCGAGGCCTCGGGTGAGAGGAAAGCAGCTGCTCTGAATTTGGACAATGGAGGGGACAACTATACGGACTGAGTGGCTGTATCCTGATGTGCTGCAAATAAATACAAGCAGCAGGAAGGCCAGCAGGCCTGCTCTGATCTTAGCGTCCCTCAGAAAGCCTGACTAAGAAAGCTCCGGCTAAGGGTGGGAACCGGTTCCAATGCTGGATTTATCCCCAGCTTGAGAAGAAAACCAACCAGCAGAAGAGCCCACACCAGAAGTCACATTTAAAACATGAGGACACAAGAGCACGTACTGGGCTCACTTTGGACACTTTTAATGACGCCTAAACAAAGGCAAGAATGTTACACGGGACCACAAGACACTGCGGATGTTTGACCATTTTTTACCTCCTCGAGTGGCAATTTCATGTGGTTCAACCTCATCCGAGGCTCCGGGGGGATGACGCTGATTCAGGGCAGGGTGTTGTTGAAGCGAAATGATTGGGAATTCTTGGGCTGGGCTCTGCAAACAGCACCAGGCACCTGCTATCAAGACATACCGTAAACCTGCTCCTCGCACGCGCAAAGCCCTGGTGAGCTATAAAGAACCCTACGCTCAAACCAGGCTCTCTGGGACGGTTCTCATTTTCCACTTCGTCAGGAATGAGGTGACCAGATAAAACTGCAAACGCCCAGACAGAAAACAAATACGTTTCCCTTTTCTAAATCTGGTGCCCCAGCTCAGGAGTGAAGGGAAATGGTGCTCTCGGCCCAGATTCCCACGTGGTTACCTTGAGGGTTTACTACTGGGTGGATGGGAGGAAAAGCGTTGGGAAAAGACAGTGAACTATGCATGTGTAAGAGAGCTCTGACGATCTTGAATGTGAACACCCTAGAGAACACACGTGATCCATGTTACCAACCCCCTCCTCTCCCATCCCACTGCCCCCAACACTTAGCTCACACGCTGGGTAGCATTAACCCACTGACTCCTGAAGAGAACTTTGTAAGGAAGTCTACACCATCCCCATTTGACCAGAGAAGAAACTGAAGTACAGAAGAACTAAGTAACTTGCCTCAGGCCACACAGCTTGTGAGCGGGAAAGCCAGTGTTCTAGTCTTCACCACTGTGGTGTGCCATCTCTCCAATGTGAGGAGACCACTGTGCATGTCCATGACCCTGATCTAGGAGTTCCAAGTGGAGCTTCGCCTCTGCCTTTTCACTTTTACAACCAAGCTGAGCACTGACAATTCCTCTCTCGGGTTATATTCTTTTTTTTTTTTTTTTTAAGATTTTATTTATTTATTTGTCAGAGAGAGACAGCGAGAGAGACAGCACAAGCAGGAGGAGGGGCAGGCAGAGGGAGAAGCAGGCTCCCTGCCAAGCAAGGAGCCTGACGCGGGACTTGATCCCAGGATCCTGGGATCATGACTCTGAGCGATGCTTTTTTTTTGTTTTTTAATATTTTATTTATTTATTTGACAGAGATAGAGACAGCCAGCGAGAGAGGGAACACAAGCAGGGGGAGTGGGAGAGGAAGAAGCAGGCTCATAGCGGAGGAGCCTGATGTGGGGCTCGATCCCATAACGCCAGGATCATGCCCTGAGCCGAAGGCAGGCGCTTAACCGCTGTGCCACCCAGGCGCCCCTCTGAGCAGATGCTTAACCGACTGAGCCACCCAGGCGTCGTCTCGGTTATATTCTAAGCAGGTGTGTATATCCCAAGGGAGAGAGGCCAGTGGGGAGGAGCTCTGCGGAATCTGGGGGGCTCCAGGTTAGAAGCTACAGATGGAGTGAGGGGCTGGTGGCAGGCAGGGAGATGGAAACATGAGCTTTTCTCATTTCCTTTGTGCTTCTCCTCAGAGGCTGTAGGACCTCAGGAATCCTCTTGACACCCAGCCAATATCACAGTATCCCAAGAGACTGCACATGCTAAATCATTGAACACATGGACAGTTCTTCAACAATCCGTTCAAGAGGGTTGGGGAAGGGAGTACAGTAGGCATTCTTTTTAGATTTATGCACTTGGGAATGTATTTCTGAGACTGGTGCTCTCTTGGAGAAAGACTTGCTGATCTTGCCTTTCCACAATGGGCTGACTTTGAACCTCCGAGTATTTTCAGAGCATCAAGAAGAGAAAAAGGCAAGGAAGGTGATTCTGAACATAGAGACTAATCTGTCTTGCTTTGAAATTCACCACATGACACACAGAAACAAAACCTCGTCAGGTTTTATAATTCAGTTTGAAACTTTGAAAATACTATTCAAAGACATTTGAGGACTTATTCATAATGTCACTGACTACGAGCAAATCAAGAGTTGTGTTGGACAAGAAGTCTACAGCCTTAATCTGCCTTTCCTCCCTGAAAAACCAGGTCTTTGGGAATCCCACACTTCCAGCTCATGGCCATGAAAACTCCGGATGGGGATCCAGGCAGGATTTGGCTCAGATGCTTACTCTGAAACTCTGGCCCCGACTGGCTGCCAGAGCTGAGGCTGCCAATGAGCTTCTGGAGTCTTCCGTCTTGAGGGGGCGGGGAGAGAAAAAGAAAGAACAGGGAAGACATCACCGCACCTCTCCCTCTTCTCAGAGAGACCAAGTCAACTGCAGTGCCTAACACTGCTACTTCCACTTGGCCAATCTCATAAAATAAAACACCCACCACCTGTGCCAAGGGCTTCCTTCTTTTTGATTTCTTGTCTGCTCAGGTGCTCCGCATCCATGCGGGACATTCTGGGAGAAATCGTGACTTAATCTGGCTTTGTTTTCTTAAGGGTAGCAAAACTTGGGCCAAACCCACATGTATTTTTTTTTTTTAATTCAAAGAAAACAGAGAAGTGAAACAACAAGGTCAGAGGGTGCTTTAAAATATCCCTTTTCCACCGGATGATCTGACAACGGGGGACCTCAGGCGCCCGGGCTGTGTGTGCTGTGTGAGCCAGGACTGCCTCCCCGGAGAGCAGGGTGGCACTCGGCCCCGGTCGTCGCCACAGCCAGCCACGTACCTGAAAGTCGTCCACCGAGGGGATGGTCCGGTTGGTGGTTCTCCGTTTGTGCCACTGCCTCAGGGTGTCCCTGGTCTCTGAGCTGAGCAGTCGCGCGGCTTGTTCTTCTTGGAAATTCTTTATCAGAGAAAGTGCCCCATAGGCGCTTGTCAAGTAGTAACCTCCTGGGAAGGGCAGAAAGAATGAGTTAGTTATCCAGTGATTTATACTCTGGTGGTAGCCGGTGCGGACAACAGAAGCAGAGGTCATGCTTCCTATTGTCTCCATATGCATTCCTTGTGGGACCAGAAGCTGGTGTCCAAGAGCGCGAGTACTTCCCACCTTCCTCCCTCCATTCATTCATTCATCCTATGGAAGTACTGGAGGACCCCGGCATGGGCCAGCGCTAGGCGGCGCCGTCGGGCCAGGCTGACAGCGCCCTGTTTTCACTACCGGAATTTCCATTCTGATGGGTGAGACATACAAAATCTCTAGATTATTTCAGTGCAATTGTGAAAGTGCTTTGTCGGGAAAGGTCAGGGCCTGATGAAGGCGGGGAGACACATGAGGATAGTGGGGTCCAGCACTCTGGGCTTAGAATCATTCACTTCTTGAGCAGGAGTCCACGCATCTCTTGGCAATACTTGCTTTGGGGCTTTTCTTTTAGGAATTAATATTTTCCAAATTTTAAGTAAACTATACACTTTGAGAGAACTGCACAGTATACAAGCGTGTTCGCCATAACATGGATTCTCCAAACTTCCTTCCTGATTCCCTTTCTTATCCTTACTTGAGGGCTAACGTAACGTGACATTTAGGAAAAAATAATTCACAAGTGAAGGCAAGTATGTGCACTTACGAATGATTTCTTGTGTTTAGTGAGTGTTAAAAGACTCGCAACACCGTGAGATGCATATAAGTGGGTTCATACCTTGGTCCTAAACTATATTTAGATGCCTTTGGTGAACTTGTAAGCTCCATGCTAGTGGACCACTAGGGGGCGCCCCTAATGCTTATGAAAAATTCCCTACTTGAGCTCCGCATATTTTAACTTGAGAGACACTTTTCTCAAAGTATCTATTGAATTTCTATTGTGAGCCCAAACCGGGTATAGAGCAGGGGGTAGGTTTGTAAGAAACAGAATCTGAGTCCCAGCTTTACAGAATTTATGAATTTATTAAAGAAAACAGGTATAGCGGGTTTATTCATGCGGATTCCAAGTTAGTTGTTTTGTTCATGGCCAAAGTGTTTAGCTGCTAATGCAAGACTCTCAAGAACTCTCTCTCTTGTCAACAAGTGACAACATTTGAAGTGGCAACTGGTCTACCATCCGAGAAATGAGCACAGCCCCCAGCAAACTGTACCGGACATGTAACTTAGAAAGGAACACACCTTTGTGGTTTTCGGGTCACTGACAGAGATATGGGGGGTTTTGTTTCAGTGTAGCATCACCTAGCCCACTCTGGGCAATACAGGTCCCATGCACACAACAGGATACTTGTTTCAAGTTCCCTGAATAGCTCAATGCCCACCCCCCCCAACTGGGTGCAAGTTCCCTATGGAACTTCCCACATGTTAGTACAGAGTTCTGAGTAGCTGATTTTTACTAAATATTTGCCCTGAGAACAAATCAGCACACAGCTGAGTGTGAAACTTGGTGGTACAGAATTTTTTTTTTTTAAGATTTTATTTATTTATTCAACAGAGATAGAGACAGCCAGCGAGAGAGGGAACACAGGCAGGGGGAGTGGGAGAGGAGAAGCAGGCTCATAGCGGAGGAGCCTGATGTGGGGCTCGATCCCATAACACCGGGATCACGCCCTGAGCCGAAGGCAGACGCTTAACCGCTGTGCCACCCAGGCGCCCCTGTGGTACAGAATTTAAATGCTACACACAGGATTTCAAGAGCAATCAGCAGGGACTTAAGTATTCAAGTAAGGCTGTGTGGAGGTGCCAGTTTTGGAGCTGGGGCTTGGAGGGACCATTACAATCAAGTTTGGGAGGGAGGGTGTTCCCTTTGGATGTCAAATTTTAGACTCCATAGCTCTGATCCGTCCAGGGCACTAAGGAGAAAACTCAAAATTCTGGAAGCCCAATGTTGACCACACTTCGAAACATGTGGATGCAATTAGAAGAAGGGTTACATTTCAGCAAAACTGTAACCCTCCCACAAGAGCTGTGCACTTAAGAGGAATTCTATGACGCCTTTTCCGTAAATGAAACTACCTGCTTAAACTGCAGAAAAGAGATGTGGGCTGCTGCCCCGAAAACCAAAGAGGGCTTTAGGCAGGCCGCAGAGGGCTGGGTTAGTAATGTGTGTCTTCCTCCTGGTCTGCATAGCTTCAGGTCCCTGACGTGCAGGCCTAGTCTGTAACCACAGCCAACCCGGCTGGGCCAGCCTGTTTTCCCAAGGAAAGAAGCCAGGAAGCCTGAGACAGTTAAGTGGAGGCAGGCTCTAGTTTAAGTACAAGCTCATTGGCTGCTCCATACTTTCACTCTTTCGGGTCCTTGTCTTTCTTTCCTATGTGATTCCTGGAGGTGAGGACAGCCACCTGCCCAACTGTCACCAGCATGGTGCCCAGGGCAGTGCCTCATGCTGGGGAAATGCTGGGAAGGGTGGCAGGAAGTGGCTGTCTCAGTCCTCGGGCCACAAGATGTAAGCATAAGTTTGTCCTAAGTATACATTGCCAGCAACAGAATGGTAATTTTCTGAATGAAACTGACATGCCCTTTCCCCAAAGTCCCAAGAGTTTGATGTACTCATTCTCAGAATTAAGCATGATTAGAGCTGAAAACAACTGAAATGAAAACAATGCCCAGACACATATGAAATTGTAATAATAATGCAGTAGAAGAAAGGAAAGCAGGGCATGGAGACTAAGGTATGCTTCTATTGGTCCTTGGACAAAACCACATGCTTTCCCCTCTCCTGTTAAATCCCACAGCGGGCCAGGAAAGCTCCAGGCAGGATCTTGAAGGATCATCATGGAATGTCTGGTTCCAGGGTGAAGAATATTAGTGAAGGGAGGGGTAAACAGGGGGAGGCTAAAAGGATCAAAGAGGTTCATTCATACTCTCTGGGGGTGGGAGGAATAGGATGAAAAGATATTCATCCCTAATCCTGAGTTAGCACTGTCCCTCAAGGGGTGGGAAGCATATACCTGTAACTCGAGGGTTCCAGGGAGGACAGACCCTCTGATAAAAAGGCCAAGCACTGAGGACTTAGGGGATTAAGGGACACATTCTGGGGGTGACAATGCATTTCAGTTTCTCTCCAGGGAAAATCCTGATATGACACATTCCCTGCAGAATCCAATCAGCACATGGACCTCTTTTACTTAAGGCCAGACTAAAACTCAGTGGAGAAAAGAAAAAACAAAAACAAAAAGAGTTCTATGCAACAATTCACCACTCAGGGGCCATCTGGGCTCATGAAAATGGATTAACAGGATTCACAATGCAAAGACCCTGATTCGTTCTTCTTTAAAAAGACAAGCTCACATAAGAGCCCCAGTTATTTCTGCTTTTCAAGGCTGTGCACCACAATGACAAACATCCCAATTATTTCCAGGATAAAATACCTAACCCATGTGTAAGGAGAAGGAATTTCTGCTAAGACATGTTGGGGTCAGGCAGACACAAGAAGGAGACTAAACTGACAAGGTAAGTTGAAAGCAAACTGCCCAGATTTTACTCCACTGCATTTGTATTTTAACAGTGAGCAGATACAATTATTTAAATAGAAAAGAAAATCAATGCTGTTTTCATCTTGAGAACAAATTTTTTAAACAGATGAAAACAAAAGGCCAGCCTTCACTGTTTCACTGATAGAACAGCAGGATATTTTTCTGGTAGTGAACATATTCTCTCATGAAAGTTTATACCCTTCTTATTCCTCAAGGAAACCATTTCTTTTTAAAAAGGACATTTTTTTTCCATTCAATAATTTTTTTATCACAATTAACCAATCTCAGTGAAGTATATTTATGGCTGGGTTCTATTTTTGTGGTTTTCTGACTTTTCTATATTTTCTACAATGAATATGGATTACTTTTATAATTAGAAAAAAGTCAGCACATTCTTTTAAGTCAAAAAAGAAATTAAAACCATAGTTAACCCTTACAATGTCAAAAAAGCACCCACATGACTGCTGAATGGGCATGGGGTTTTACCTTGGCGTGATGAAAACCTATTATTTATTTGAGGCAAAAGAGAGATGGTGGATCGCACAAAACTCTGAAGGTACCAAATGTCACTGAATAGTTCATGTTAAAATAGCTAATCTGATGCTATGTGAATTTCATTTCAAGAAAAAAAAAAGGAAACAAAACCAAAAAAAGGCACCCCCATTCTTCCCATATCTTCAAGCGATTGTTACCTTCTCCATGTAACAGTGACGGGTCTAAGAGCTCCATCATGTACTCAATTTCAGTGTCCAGTTCCAACATGTCACACTGAGCTATGACGTAGGTCAGGACTGGTAAAAAATCGTCAGCTCCATACATCCTCCCTGGGATCGGAAGAAAGGGGAAGATGGGAATATTTTTACCAACACTTCTTTCTTTCATATCCTACGCATACTGCTTTTATTAGGTAGCTAGGAGTCATCTGGGGAAATGTGCTATTCATAAACAGAGGTGGGTGTTTCTGGAATCCTATGCAGCCTGTGACCCTCCTGGCTGCTCATGCCAGACACCAGCCCTAACATACAATTTCAGAATGAAATGTCTGCGAGTCAATGGACACATGAAAGATTTTCTCCATGCTTTCATGATATGCATCAAGTTATGCAACAGAACAGAGTACTTGCAAATAGTTTACCTTTCAGCAAGTAGTATTATAAAACATTTACTAAGTATCACTTATTAGGTTAATCCTCTGTGAATTCTACTGTGTTCCTTACTGCTTTCTGCAGAAATTAATCATCAACATAATGACAGAACCAAACTCTGACCAGCAAAAAAACTTTGCTCTGCTCAATGTGAGCACACAGTTAATTTATTTAAATGTGCAAATTCACTCTATGTCAAATAGATACATACGATTAATACATGGCAAAACAATTTTTTTAGTCTTTATTGCTACTTTTCATTACATAAGTGAGTCTCAACTCGGGGTGACTGTGCCCCCCCTCCGAGGGGAATTTGGCATTGTCTGGAGACATTTTTCTTTGTCATGATTAGAGGGTGGGGTGCAAATGACATCTGGAATGCCAATAAACTCCAAACAGGAAGCAGCCCCCACAATAAAGAATTGTCCATTTGAAATGTCATCAATTCTAAGGCCGAGAAACTGTGCATCGGAAGAACATAATCCTGTGCAGACACCATTTTAGAACTTACATAAATGTTTGTTTGTCTGAACCACAGAAAATATACTTCCTGTACGTGAAATATGTTTGCAAATTTCAGAGGTGATGCTATCACGACCGGCTCAAGAGCTTACATTTTAATGTCTTTGCCCAACAACGTGCAAAGTGCACACACATTCCCATCTGCATAAGCGGTGGTTAATACAGCCTGTGTTTGCTGTCTGTTGCTTCTCCATGAAGCAATTTTACTTAGAGGAAAAGTGGATCACGGGCTCACCGAAGCCCTGATACTACGCAGGGCCCAATCACTAGCCACGAATCATGGTTACTCCTGAGTCTATAAGAAGCAGAACTGAGGTAATCCGAGGACTTACTTTCAAAACCACGTAATTCTTTTGTGAATTCAATTACACTGCTTCAGCAAATAAGGGAGAACCAATGAAATGGTTGTACTGAAGCCATATCATTATTGAATGCTCCTTGTTTGACCCATGCCGGACGTAGATCGTGGACACAAACACTCATTTGCCAAAATGTAGTAATGACAATTGCTAATATTCCCATCATGGTTGGGGCTATGCCTGCATTGCCTCATCTAATCCCCGCCTTACGGAGGACAGGGTCAGATTCAATGTCAGGTATAGAAACTTCAGTTTAGAAGTAGATTAAGGTAGCCAAAGCCCCATACTTAATGAACTCATTCACAGAGCAAGGATTTGACTTCAGTCTCCAGAGACTGAAGCTGCATCCACTTTCCTGAACTAAATCTTTAAAAAATTGGTATCATACAAGAATCTCGTTGCTTCGACCACTTACTTTTCTTGGTGTTACCCATCTGCTGCAAGTAACCCATCTGCCAGACACCAGCATGACACTTGAATTTTTTGTGAGCTGCTTGGCGAAATCAAGAGATGAAAACAAAGAAGAACTGGGAACTGGAGAGCCTGACATGTCCCCGGCCATGCCGGCCACATCCCTGGCCCTGGTGGGAAGTGCAAGGAGCCTGGACGACTCACCTGAGTTGTTCTCCATGACAGTGTAAATAAGCTTGCAGACCCTCAGCAGCAGCATGACCTTCTTCTCCGGCGAATACATCTTCTGCATGGTCATGAATTTGACTTTGATCTTCTCCACATCCACAATATCAGGGGTTGGCGCGAAGACCCCCAGCTCCTGGGGGTTCCTCTGCCGCACAAGCTGCAGGTTCTCCTTGAGTTGTTTCCACGAGCCATCGGCCATGTGGAAGTCCCTCAGCATGGCCTCCACGTGTCCCTTGAGGGGCTTTAAGATGCACTTGTGCATGGCTTTTTCCAGCACCACATCTGCCAAAGAAAGTGCAGCTACTGTGACCATTCTCTGAAGGAAGAAGAAATGCAAGGTCTGCTTTCTCAGAATGGACATCTGCAACTCTGCATGGGCTACAGGGCAGACGGGTTATCACTTCACATCCACCCAACCAACAACATAGCAGCACCATCGCTCCTCACTCTCCAGCACATTTTCTGGAAAGCCGGGGAAAGTGAATCTTCCGTAATAAATTCTTACAGTTCTTTTTGCAGACAGTCAATACAATGAAATAGATTTGTTTTAACTACTTTTATGACCCCTCCCCCATGAGCACAGGTGACTATTCTAGAAGACATTCATTCTTTTGACGCAGTCCCTCCACTGACCATCTGGTTGACAGGTAAGTAAATATGTTTTTGTTTTTTTTTTTAAAGGAAAGACTGGCTAAGAGAAGATTCAAGATTCCTTCAAATATTTCCAGAGAAAATAAGCTCACCTAAATACACACGTTATCTTAGATTGAATTCTGGACCCCAAATTCTTTATTTCATTTGCTATAAAGAGCATTTTAGTGGGACACTGGATGCAATGTGAATATAGTCTGCAGGTTAGGTATGTCTCTGTTTTTAGGAAATACACACGGAGCATTTAGGGATAAAGGGACACAATGTCTGCAACTAACTCTGAAATGTTCAGAAAAAAGAAGGGTGTGTGTGTGTGTGTGCATGTGTGTGTGCATGTGCGTGTGCATGCGTGTGCATGTAAGCAAAGAGAAAGGAGGAAAATGAAACATGACGAAGGGCTAATGTTCAGGGAATCAGGATAACGGGTAAACATGATTGCAACTTTTCTGTATGTCTGAAATGATTTCAAAATAAAAATTTTAAAATTTGAAATGTGTTTCTGGCCAGAGTTTAGAAATACCTTTAGGTGTGGAAGGCGTTATTTTTCCCTCTTTCTTTGAATAGTTGCCCAATGAAGTAGCTTTCTTGGCTGACAGTAAAGTGACCATAAATCTGGAGATCCAGATTGAAGATGCCTTATATAATCATAATCTCTCTGCTTTTTCAACATCAGCTTTCCAATGTTTGCCTGTTCTCAATCAAGACTACCCGGGTAGCCAGACCTCATCTATGAGACTTTAATGTGATTCCATTTTGGAAGCCCATGGATCTGCTTCCTTATAAAACTGGAAAAAGTTGAGTTATCTCTCTGGCCTTGGGAATTCCTGACGTTGGATCATATCATAATGCATCCAAATTGCCACCTATTATTAAAAGGCAGGAACAAAGAGAAATCTAAGCTGGATGCACAAACACCAAAAACAGTTTTCCCATAACCGAGAATTAAAACTCATGCCAAAGTTAATGCTGACCCCACAATGATCTGCTTCTCCAGCCCAAGTTTTGTTTTGTTTTGTTTTTTTTCCTCTGCCTCTATATCCAGGAGATCTTTGCTTAAATTTAGAGCTTTATATAGCTATAGAAGTCAAGGTTTAAGCAAAAGAGGTTATAAAGTAAGAAGAAAAACAGAACAACATTTTCACTTGACATCTGGCATTGAAACAAAATACTTGGTCTATATTGGTTCTGTTGTGTTAATAAACCTGTGTGATGTTATAGCATCTTTGACTTTACCCTAAATGATCATTACATTGAAAAACCAATGATAGCGATTAACACTGAGCTTTCAGCTGGACTAGGCTCCAAGTGCTTTATTTTATTATTTATTAGCTCATCTAATTCTTACAACTCTCTTATTTTTGCAAAATACTAATGTCATTTTACAAAAGAGGAGGCAGAGATTGGGAGATGTCTAATGGCTTGCTTGAGGCTGCACAACTATTTTACACAAGCACACTGCTTTCCGAAATAAATGATCTCTTAATTCTCTAGTTCAAGGCGCTTTACAAACATTCGCTGGTTTATTCCTCTCTATCTAAAGGTCACACAAGCCCCATTCATGGTTATAAGTGACCACTACCCTGTTAGAATGCGGTCACCAAGGGGGGCAGAAGTCATGCGAATCATTAATTAGGACTGTACATGAACATGAATAGCGGTGTGATTCATAATTGCCCCAAACTGGAAACCATCCAAAGGCCCATCCCAATAGAATGGAGACAAGAATATATTCGTAGAATGGAATTCAGAAAATGGAATTAGACGATGGAAGATTTATTCCCTGAAAAAGAGCACCCTGCTGCTCCAGACGCAATGGGATGAATCTCATAGATACAACGCTGCGTGAAAAAAGCCAGACATAGAAGAGTATCTCCTTTAGCACTTCATTTATATAAAGTTCAAAAGCAGGCACAATTGAATCTGTGATGACAGAAGTCAGGACAGCAGTCACCCCTAGGAATAAATGAGGCTGTGGGAGGACCCTTCTGGGGAGATGGAGATGTTCTATATGTGGATCTGAGTGGGGGCTCCCTGTGTGTGCTCATATGTGAACATCTGTCAAGCTGAGCAGTTAAGATTTGCACACTTTATGAATATAAGTTACAATAATTCTGCATAAATCAAACCAACGGAAAACAACTCGAGACCAGTTTGAGATTTTCACCTTGAACCCCAAGAGCAACTTTTAACCTCAGGTGAGCCCGGTCATCTCTGAGCCAGAACGTAGCACAAACCATCAACATAAGGTTTTGTGCTGTTCCTGGGGCGCAAGGGTAGAAAGCCCATTACCAGTGAGCCAGGGACCCTCATGTAACTCATCTTTGCCACCAGGGAAGGGACGCTGGTCTTTGTGCCACAGATTCGCACCCTCAGCAATGGTGCTGCAGAAATCTTTTGTTAGGATGGTTAAAACCTGAGATCCATTGCCAACTGCCCATTCTCTTAAAATCCAAAATGAAAACAAAACAAAAGACCAGTGTTAGATTTTTTTTTAAGTATACTTTTTAAAAGTCATAATTTAGAAATAAGACTGTTCTCTTTGCATTATTTTCTAGAACTTTGCTCCTAAACTCTGCCCTCCTGAAATCCTTAATAAGCATAAGAATAGAAAAAAAAATAAAGCTCAAATAACAGGGATTTGGAACCCATTTGGTTCTTCCCAATAGGAAAAACAGATTCTGCTCACAAAGCAAGAGGGAAAAATGATTTGGGGAAACAAAAGGAACAGAAGATCTTTCAGAATGTGGACTAGCCCAGAAAAGAAAAAAAAAAGAAAGAACAGATGGGTCACATTTCTTATAAATTACTACTACCTGCTGTTTTCTACTATCTGTGGTTGCTCAAAGTCCAAGAAAACAAAATCTTCTAAACTGTAAGAACAATGATACTATTCTAGACACCTTATATACACCGACTCTTCAAATACTCAAACAAACCCCATGGGGGGAGGATTATTATGTTTTTCATTTTCTAGATGAGGAAACAAACCCAAGGAGATCAATGCCACAGAGCTAGCAAGAAGGCGAGCCAGGATCCCAACCCAAGGAATCTGGTCGTGTCAATTGCACTTATCCACAAACAAACAAACATACAAAGGACATGAAAATACTAGAGAACTGTTTAAACTACAATGTTTTAAATTTTCGAAACCAAATGTTAGCTGAATGACGAAACCTGGAAGCAAATTTTCTGAAAATATTTAGATAGATCCTACCCATTGTTCCCAAGGCTCATGTGCAAGGGGGAAATGGTGAAGGGCATGGCAAAGGCTTAGGTGCTCCTTGCCTTACTGAGACCTGATGTAGTGATGTATAGAAACGTCCAATGTGCTGGCCTCTGGTGCTGTGAAGCAGTCACTCCTTATCAGGAATGGAAGACAGAAGCCCCGTCTCTGTTGCTTCACTCTGACCGACAGCACAGATACCAGAGAAAGTCCGAGTTCAGACAGGGAACCATCACAAGACTGGCTCATGCAATCAGCTGGAGTATTTTCTGCTTATCCACTGCTGCCTAGGGGGAAGTGAGAGCCTGGAAGGTTAAGGTGAAGTCCAGAGAAGGCGCGTGTCTTTGAAAGAACATTAGGAACAGGCAGCCTGGCAGCCAGCCCGGCTCTGTCTTTCTAAGTGGCTTTGGCCAAGTCGCTTCACCTCTCTGTCATTGCCTCGAACTTCTGAACTGCCATCCGCCTCATTGCCCAAGGAAGGCAAGGTGGAACTAGCACCCTGAGTGATGGCCAAAACAAAACAGAATAATAATGGCCATTCTCCGGGAGAGTCTAACAGTACCCAGAATCTCAGCGACATAATGTCCAAAATGTACAGGCTGCAACCTAAAGTTAGTTGACAAACATAAAAGATGAGGTCGCATGGCCTCTCGGTTTATTTGAGTTCTGGCATTCTGTGTTTTTTTTGGGTTTTTTTTTTGTCTTTTTGTTTTTTTTTGTTTTGTTTTGTTTTTTTAAAGGAAAGCGACAGAAATCAAAGCTAATGTTTGAAATTTCAAATGGTGAAGTTACACCTGGGTAATCGCTACAATCTGTTGGGCTTCCTCTGAGCAGTTCTTATCCCAAGGGGATTCTACAAATGACCCCCGCCCCTGTATGTTAACCCTCATTTCAGCGGTGGGAAGCGGGCACTAGGGCCATCCTCGTTGTGCAGGGGCACACGCAGCTTAGAAGTCCAATGACTCTCCCAGGTGGCGCAGATGCGCTGCAAGCCTATCGCTGCTGCTGCCAAGTCAGACAGCACAAGGGCCTCCCTCTGGACGAGAACAGCGAAACGAGCTGGGTGTTTTCTTTATGCGCTAACCTCTCTTCCTTTGACTGCTTAATTGGATTAAGGATTGGAACTGACACTGACTGGGTGCCGGTGTGTTCCAAGCACTGCTACGCACTTCACACAGATTTAGAATTTACACCACCCTTGACCGAAACGAGTACATAATCCCTATTTGTTTTAGCCTGGGTTCTTCCAGAAGCCAACCTTGAGACGAGGACTCAGGTGTGAGTAGTTCATTTGGAAGGTGAGCCCAGGAAGCACCGGTAGCAGACGAGGGAGTGAGATGGGAGAGAAGGCAGGCAACATTGTGTGCTCTACAAAGCCAGTTATTACTGGAGGCAGCTGGAGCTCAACCAGCTCAACCCTGTGGGAAGTCCAACACACAGTGTACAGCATGCCTCAAGGGGTATTTATACACCTGCTCCCTTAAGGTTCCAGGAGAGAAGAGAGGGCATTCGTTTCCCAGCCATTCCATCTGCCCAGGACAAGACCTCTGGTGGCACGTGAAACGTCAGGCAAAATGTCTTAGGCACCAGCAGTTGGGAATCAAACAGGTGAGTATCAGTGGGGCAGACACAATGGCGTCTAGTTCATGTAACATATGAAGAAACGGAGGCACAGAGATGTTAAGACACATGACCAAGCACACACAGCTCATCAGTAGCAGAGCTGGGATTTCAAACCCAACGGTACCGCCTGAGCATGTACTCTGAACCACCACACGCTCCTGCCTTCCAGCTCAGAAATTTATCCATCCCATCTTAGCAGAGCTGGGATGGGACACCCAGGCAGCCACAGCAGAACTTTGCTAATCCTCTGTACCAACTACCCCTAAAAAGCGGACCGCCTGGTGTTCAAGCAGGTCTCAGGTTACATGTGAAGTCCACATGAGCCATTTTCTACTTTGCGACCTTGAGGGAAGAAGATGACCTTTCTAGGCTTCAGCTTCCTCATCTATAAAATGGGATCATTCACAGCTTCCCAGTGGGATTGTTGGGAACATCAGGTGAGATCCCACGTGGTGAGCACTTTCTATGCACCTGTCGCCTAGTCAACGGGCAAGAATCACTGGCTCCCCTGTTCCTTTCGAATGCCGGGTGCATACCTCGGGATAGGGACTCCAGGTTTAATGATTCAGACCTGCTTGGTTTTGTTTTCTTCTGTGTTAACTGTGGTTTACTTGGTTGGAAATGGGAACTGAAAGTGCTTTGATAAATTAATTGAAAAGCCGCCTGGCTTCCTGTACATCTTTCTCCCTTGCGCCCTCTTACTCTCCTCAGCCCCTCCCACCCACAGGTACAAAGACAGCAGATCTGCAGTCTGGCCCTCTGGTTTTCCTGCCCCGAACTTGCCACGGTTTTGTCACAGCCCCATTCTGTCCCCGTCTAACAGCTCAGACGCCCAGATGAGCTGAGCACTTGGGCAGTGGTGTGTCTTTCTCTCCATCTGAGAGGTGGAGACCCCAGCCCCACTTGGGATGAGAAAGTGTGAGAGATGAAAGGTGGATTCGGTTCATCGCTGACAATTTTTGGTCTACTGATTAGGAAGGCTGGGGTCACACTGCTGTCCCTGCTCTGTGTCTCTCTACCCCACGCCCCTGGCCTCTGGGCTTGTCACATTGGCCTGCAGGTGTTTATGGCCAGTGTCTGATTTGATTGGTTGGCACCTAGGCTACAGAGATTGTTAAAGAGTTTGACTCTTACTCTGCCTGGAGTGATTTTTCTAAAATGCTTCCCAGCACCCTAAAGACAGCTTCTGGGGGTGCCCCCCTGCTTTGCTCTCCCTTCTTTGCTCCATATCCTCATGAAGAAGCAACCCATGTTCTCACTGAAGGCAACAGTACTGTGGCCCCTCTGTGCCTCTGCACCTTTCCACATGCTGTTCCCTGTGGCTGGTGGGCTCCTTGCTTTTCCCAACATGGATTCCCATGCAGCCTTACCTGCCCGCCTCCTCCCCACTCCCTGGGTGCCTGGTGTTCTCTGTGACCTCTGCCGTAGCATAGAGCAAACTAGACTTCTCTCCTCAGAACACCAGACCTGGGGGTGCTCACCTGAGCCAGCTGCAGTCCCCAGCTAGAGGCCCACAGGTAGCATGGGCTCCAAAAGTGACTTCTGAATTGAACTGAAAACGCTTCCTTTGGGTGGCTACATGAAAATTACGTTTCTTCTCCTTACCCCTGCAGAATACAGGAAGCGAGACTCTGGCAATGAAGCCATCCCCCAGGTGTGGGGCAGTCACCCCATCCCTGAAGTCTCCTGTCACCGCAGGGATGTCCTGTAACCGGGTTTGCTTTATGTTTTGTAAGCAATGCATGCTTTGGCCCATAAATAACACAGGGCACTTCATCATTTAGAGGAAGATCCCAAAATAAAGATGGCAAGCACTAGGGGATGACTCACGCGTATTTTTGTTCATTTTGCTGGGCTTCGAGGAAAGGCATTATGGAAAGTATAGGTTATATTCTCATCATAGTTTATGTACAGGATCTGTCAGACTGATTTCAGGACCTTCTAGTAAAGGCTGGTAAAAACCAAAGCAGTGGAGGGGGCACTTGGGTGGCTCAGTCGGTTAAGCATCCAACTCTTGGTTTGGGCTCAGGTCATGATGTCAGGGTCCTGGGATCCAGCCCCGCATTGGGCTCTGTGCACAGTGGGGCGTGTGCTGGAGATTCTCTCTCCCTTTCTGTCTCCCTCTACCCCGGCTCTCTCTCTCTCTCAAATAAATAAATAAATAAATATTAACAACAACAACAACAATGCAGTGGAAAAGAGCCCAATCTTCCTTACAGAAAAATTCTAATTAATTTCTGCAGCTCCTCTGGCCTCGGGGAGGCGGAGCTGAAGTCTAGCCTCATCTCCTGGTTGTGGGCAGTGCTCAGAGTCCTGCTTCTGCAGAGTACTGAGGGGGTGGAGGGAAGAGCCAGCATTTTACAGAGCAGAACTTGGAGAGTCAGGGTAACAACATCAATGAGAAGCAGGCCCCTCTGGTACAATGACTTCGCCATTGCAGTCTTTCTCCTCATAAAATGGCCCAGAAAGACAGTATAGCCGCTCTGGGTAGTGTGAAAAGCCCACTACATGATTTGGTTCAGTCCCATTTGCACCCGGGCTTGACTTCACTAAGCTTTTGTTTCCTCATCTCTAAAAATAAGGATAAGGGGACCCCCCCCCAAGGCATTAAGGGGATTTAAGGGGCTTCTATGCATAAAATTGCTCTGTAAACCATCAAGAACCACACACCAGTAAGGGATTATGGGGACTTTGACTTGCTTCTATTAAAAACACAGTATGCATTTAACACATACTCTTGGATTTGACAGATGGGCGGGCTAAGACTTCTGGTTTCTAAAAGAAGCCCCCGACTCTGGCCAGTAAGTGAGGGTCTCCAAAGTGGACATTGTCCTTGAGAGGTAAGGTGGGGGTGTTCCTGCCCTGGCCTGTAGACAGACTGAGGGAGCAAGGCAAGCCTAGGGGTGGGTCTCTGGATGGTGAGGGCTTCATCTACAGGTAAGACAGCCAATCGGGGCCATTCTACTGGCGGAAGTAGAGTAGAGGAAGACGTGTCCAACTCTTAAAAAGATTCTGATGCCTCCATTTCAATCAACATTGACTTTCAAATGTCTCCCTGCTCATGCTCTCAATTGCTGTTAAGATTCCTCTTTTGCCTGGTGATGTTTCCTGCCCAGCAGGTGCTGATCTCTCTCTTGAGATAGAAGATTCTCAGGATATAGTCAGAGAACACTAGCACAGACATCTCCATGAGCCTTATTTTGTGATGCCATCCCAGTTCCCACCTTGTTAGCAAGGGCTCTCTTTCTCTGAATTACTGAGCTACCCATTTCCTTGCACAGAGTATCATGGAGTTGGGGACTCTTAACAGAGATCCTAAACTCCAGGGTTGTGACCCTTCTTTTAGTTGATATAATTAACCCAATTTTTGATGTCCCAAGGCAAAACTGTACAACAAATGATGTCCCATGGGAAAAAAAAGAGATGCTTCCTGCTGGGGTCTTCTATTTAAACTAATTTTCAAAACTAATATAAGCATTCTCTTTATATCTTGCAAGAGGTCAATCTTTCTTCTTTATCTCTACCCTTTGCTAACTGTACAAGAACATTCCCTCCTTGCAGGTGTTATGATCACACGGTCTAGATCAGAAGTCAGATTTGAGGTTCTAACCTCATTTTGGCACCAATATGCTGCTCTGGTCACATCTCTCAGAATGACCCTTAATCTAAAAAAGAACAGATAATTACTCAAGGGCTTGAACCAAACTTGAAATAAAAATTAAAACACAAGTCACACTAGATATTGAAGCTTAAGGAAGTAAAGTAGTTGTACTTGTTTAACTCCTAGGGAGTCACTTCAAACCCCCTTTCTTATTCGTGCTATGTATGCTCTCTGGTGTCTAACCACTTTTCAGTATTGTTTCTCTATTAAAAAAAAAAATCACATGAATAGGAATTGAGTTTAAAGATACCTTTTCTTTACATAATTAAAATGTTCTTCAGAGAAAATACATATTTTAGCATACACCAATTAAATAAAGCAGAACACTACTGTCCTGCTTTTTTTACTATCAACTTTTAGGGATACAAACACTTGGCTTTCTTCTACTGTTGCCGACAGTCTGGTGGGCTGTTTGAACGAAATAGAAAATTTAGGATGACTAAGATTTTTGGAGTTGGAGAAATTTTGTTTTTCTTGAAACAAACCTTGGAAACAGAGGGATTTCCCAAGATTAACGTCAGATCAGAAATAAAAATTCTTTTGCTTGAATAAAATCAAAACATCGACCACAAAAAAGCAACGAGTTCTGCAGAGTGGAGATTTCACCATCAGAAATTTCTAACTAATCTCTCCCATTGGTTGAAAAAGACTGGAGAAAGACTGGTATGCTGGGCAAGCTCACCAAAGAGGAACACATGATAGAATAATGAGTAATGTCACACCCTGTCCCTACTTTACAGGGTAGGACACACCAGTCATGGGTATACCTCACTGCTGATAAAGCTACTGATCCCAGGACTTTCTCCTAGGACCTGAAAGTGTGTACAGGTTTTGTTAAAGCATCTGTTTGTCCATGTACATGGAGAGCTCTCCAGAAGGGAAACAATATGTGGCCCTGGAAGGAATAGGGGGCTTGACTCACCTGGGAACTCACCATGTCTTATCCCCACTGGCTTCATTCTTCAACCAGAGAGTGAAGCTGATGTCAGTCAACTAATATTTATTCAAGACCCTTGAAATGGCAGGGCTTTTGGGTGACAGTGCTTTAAAGGGTAGTCTAAACAGAATGTAAATTCTCCATACTAGGATACAACCATTTAGAGTGGAAGTTTTTTTTTTTTTAATATATTTTTTTATTTTTAATATTTTTTATATTTATTTTATATTTTTTAATTTTTTAATTTATTTTTGAGATTGGCTATTTATCATTTTACACTCACCTAGAAAGTGCTGACCGAAAGGGCTATGACAAGAGTATGAAGATAAAGTGGCAGTGAGTGAGAGCTGCTTGGTGCTTTCATTGGCTTTTCTCTAGACACCTGAAGAACCACTCTCTGAAGAAGACAGATCAGCACCATCTCCAGATACTAAATGTAGACATGTATGTGTTCATACGGTCATTTTTCACATTTGAATGACAGCTCTAATTCTACATGGTTAAGCTAGTGAAATGCCTCCTCCATCTTCCTGGATTTCAGGATGGACATCTGTAAATGCAGGCTTTAAATGTAAATTCCCACCTCCTGGTTCAGAGCTATCACCTTCAGAAGTTGTGGGAAAGGACAGGACTAGACTGGCATTCTTGAAAAGCCTTAGGAGCATTAGCAGACACCTGTTCAGAACAAACTTGAGGCTTGGTATTCCGGAGATGGCATTCAAAGTGAACTCATTAAAAGTGAATTACTTCCTCCCAGGAAGTGAGATATGGTAGGAATATGCAAACAACTGAGAAAAGATCTGGGTTGAATCCAAGCTCCCCTACTTATCAGCAGTGAAACCCTCTGCAAGTCACTTTTTATGTCTTGGCCTCTGTTCTTGAATTTGCAAAACATGAGCAATATCTACATAAATGTACCAACCTTCAGTTGGTTATGAGGCTCAAAGGAGTGACTGTATTAACCAGTCTGTAGTAAACTAGTGAGCACTTCACTCATGAATATGGAAAACACAGACAATTAGACTAAGTCCAATTTTTTGTCAGAGTCCTACTGAGTGACTTACACATTGAAGGGGATCAGTTTTCTGATCATTAGGGTCACCTCTTTCTTTCCATTTGGGCAAGTGTTGAGTTTCTCAGGTGACCTCAGCTCTGGTTCACCTTCCTCTTAATTTCAAAAGTCCAGCGCATTCATTGTACTTCCAACACAGAATGATGCTTTCATGCGGGAAGGAACATGTGATGAGGTGCCTGTTCTCATGCAAAAGTTTAAAAAACCAAAACAAACAAGCCAATAAAAAAGTGGGGCAACACTTAGTTGGCCACACCCACACCTCCATACAGAATTATAGCTTGAGCAGCCTCAACAAAGGGTGAGCTATTCTTCCAAATGCTGCACCTGCTAGTTCCTAGCTGGTGTGGCCTGGGGACAGAGGGCTTCACCTGGCCAAGCCCTGCGTTCTGCACCCCACAGGGGATGGCCGTGCCTGCTTCACAGGGGTGAGGCCAGGCCCCGCTGACATCACTTGGACAGAACCCTGGCTCACAGGAGAGGCTCCAGAAATGTCAACGTCCCTTCTTGTCATGACCTTAGATTAAAAGCCGCATCTCTCCAGTGCAGCAAAGTGTATGTTTGTTTTTGGAGAAAATGAGCCCTTGTGCTGAGTACGAATAGCATATCTGAACTTCACTTCAAAAGTAGCTGGCAGAAGAGCCTCCCAGGGAACAGCACTCTGGTCTCAGCAGGGAAGGCAGGGAAGGCTCTTGTTCCCTCGGGACCCTTGTCTCTGTGGGCTGGTTGGCGCTGTGGCCACATAGCTTGGTGCTGACATCAGCGCGCGCCTGGCTCCCCGCATTGGGCTCCCCCAGAGGAAGCTTCTTCCACCGTTCAGCACCCCTGTGCATATGGCAAGTGAGCTGGTCTCCCCTGAGGGGCAGGCTGTGGCGGGACAGAGGACAGGATAGCCTGGGTGGCTATTCCGCCTTCCCCTAGAAACCTTTTTCAGTTCCAAGCACACCACAAGGGCACATTCCTTCCAGTTTCTCTCCTCAGCAACACCCGGCTCTAACCCCGCCCCGTCAACCAGGCTTAAACCACGAGAAAACAAACAAGGCTTTGATTCCTTTGTGAGAAAATCAAAGAGCTGCTGAAACTTACTTAAAGGAGAAGGAGACAGAGAGAGAGAGAGAGAGGAAGGGAGGGAGGGTGGGAGAGAAGAAGAGAGAGAGACAACTCTCTACCACATAGTGTTTACTACTTTCAACAAACAGACCCAATCAGAAAGAAGAAATCTGGGTTTAGCTTTATGAACTGCCTGGAAATATTTGGTAGCTCTTTCAGCTGTGGCTGCCCAGTGAATGAGGTCCCTGAAATTAGCCTTTTAGAGTCAACCTTCTGAAATTTAAAGAAAAAAAAAATCCTTGCAACACTCTTGCCCTGGAAAAAAAGATGCCCTGCCAAATTCAAATTTTCCTTGGCCAAAGAAACTATTAACAATTCAGCCCTTCAATGAGGTTATAAAGAAAATATTTCCCCTGACTTTGGAGAAAACACCTTTCATGTGACCTCCAAATATGTTACTTATTTGAAAGGTACACAAAATAAACTTGTCTTTTCTTTTTTTTTTTCTTTTTGCTTACTCCAAAACCATGTTGCTTAAGGAATTCTGTGGCATCAGAAGCCAGCAGGGCGGTTACCCTTTTGGTAGAAGGGGGACAGGGTGGTGGTCCCAGGGAGCTTCTGGATGTGGGTCTGTTGTGGTTACTGAGCTGTCACTTGTCACACAGGTGTGGTCACTATGGAAACGAAATCCAGCTGCACACCCGTGATGGCTGCACTCTTGCGAAGCACACCGTCCCTCAGTGAAAGGTGTCCTTCCCAAACGAAGCAGAGGAAAACACCCTCCCAGAAGACAGCACAAATACCTTTCTATTCATGCACCGCCTGCAGAGACGCACTGCGGGGAAACAGGCTACAGCTATGTCACACACACAGCCCAAAATCAGGTGGGCCCCCGGACCCTCAGAAGGCAAACTTTACCCCTTCACAGTACCACTCTGGGGTTCCCATCCGTGGCTCCCCAAAACACTTGCAAGGGGAGTCAGGTCTAAGGTGAGGGCTGCTTTGAGAAGCTACGGTGCCATTCCAATGGGTGGAGGGCATGGAGTGTGCTGTTGTTTTGAACTCCAGAGAAAACTTCAGCCAAGAGAACTGCCACGGGATGATGCACTGTTCTACAAGGTTATGGGACTCTTTGTGTTTAAAAGGAAAAAAAAGGCCAAGTGGGGACTTACCGATTTGGTCTTCGGGGATCAGTGACTCGATGGGGGGGTCCAGCTCTGAGCTCTGAGCCAAATAGTTCTTCACCTGGGTCATGAACTGCCGGATGGTCTGCAGCATGTCGGTGCTGGACACGTGGCACTCCTTGTTCTCCTGCAGAAAGCTCACGTAGTCCTGCACCAGGCAGCCGAAATAGGTGCACTTGTCCCGGGATAGCTCCGCGATCCTCCTGACCATGCGCTTCTCGGGGGTCATGAAGGAGCTGAACACCCCACTCATCTTGCGCAGCTGGGACTTGACGAGCTTGGGCAGCACGAAGGAGCTGTTCCTCTTCTTTTTGGACTTGATGGGGGGGGCCATGGTCTCCTGGTCACTCTCTTCTTCGCAGTCCTCCAGGCTGCTGTTGGTGTCCGCCTCGTAGCCAAACAGGGGCATGCTGCGGTCGAACTCCAGCGAGTCGGAGGAGGAAGTGGAAATGCTCATGTCGCTCAGCCTCTGTCTGCCTCCATGCCACGGGGGCCGTGATTCAGGGCCGGCGCTCCTTGTGCAATCCCGCGGGGCCTCCGCAGGCGGGGCCCCACCTGGCCTGCCAGCTGTGCCCGGCTCCGGCTCCTCCGGCTCCGGCTCCTGGCCGGGACGAGGCCGGCCGCCGGTCAAGGTCTTTGCGCTGCCTTCCGCCTCGAGAAAAGAAGCCTGCTTCTTCAGCCGGGGTGGAGGGATGGGGGTTGGTTTCGTTCCAAGCAGAGCTACGTTCCCATGTTTGTTATGGTTGACTGTTTCTGGCATGCTCGCCCGGGTTTCAGTCCTGGACAGCTGAGGGCTTGTGTGGAGACTATTAATAGCGGGTGGCGGGGGCCTGGGTGGGGGGGACCGAGGCCTCTCGGTGCCATTCGCGTTGGGAGTCCTTGTGCAGGGCCGTTTCAGGCCTCCACTGAGGTCCTGGCTGTGCACTTTCAAGAAAAGAGGATTAATAAAACACAGGGCTCCGTTGGTCTGGCTGCACTCCAGCTCCGAAGGCGTCCTGGTTTTTATAGAATGCACTCCATTTATAAGGCAGAGCTGACGAGAGGCAGGACAAACACCGTCTGAGGAGAGAGGCCTATGGGGAGGTGGAGGGTTTGGGGGTTTGTTGTCAGCTGGAGAGCTCCAAAAATCTGAAAGTCATTATCAGTGAACACAAGAATGTAAATACAGTACTCTCGGGCCATTCCTTCACAAATTAAAAAGAGCACACTTGCATGACAACACACGTCTTTGAAGGGGGAGGCGCCACACTTGGGTGTTTTTTTTTTTTCTTTTTCTTTTTTGCTTTAACTGCATTCCCTTACTGGAAAGGGTAGAAGTGCTGCCAGGCCCAACTGTGGGCTCACAGGAAGGCTCCAGGGGCTTTTCACCTTCAAAGCCTCTGAGAAGTGGCTTGGCCAACATACAAAGCCAGCCCAGCCTTTGCACAGGTGAGGAAAGGACTGGAATTGTTACAGGATAAGCCTGGAAAAGGCCATGGGGCTCCCAGACTTGCTTTACAAAAACTGAGCTTACTCGCAAAGCAAGCCACCCTTTCCAAGCCACTTCTCCTGGAGGTGCCCTCCAGAGGACCTGGCAGTTCCCCTTTAATGGGCCGGACCAGCAGCTGGGCTTGGGGGATGTTACACAATCCACTTGGGGTTTTACGCGCGTTCAGCATTAAAACCCCAAAGGAGGAAAAATACACTCATGGAACCCATCAGCAGAAAAAAAGGACAGCAGACCTATGCAAATGCTAAGTGCAAGTTCAACCATTTATCTTAGTGGTTAGCTGCCCATACTCCCTAAATCCAAGCCCTCCTTACTATGGCCACATGCACTCAATACTCTTTGGAGCAGTGCACATTGCTTACTGCAGCTAAAGGCCCTATGTTACCTACACACAGGGCTTGGGTTTCCACGCAAATTGTGGGAGATGGTGATGGTGATGTCTGTTGTGATTTCCATTTGGATTAGGTTTATTCTCTCTCTATAGCTTTGCCTTGTTGCGTTTGCCTAAAATGCGTTTCTTTTCTATGGGCCCAGAATGGTTGATCATGGGGGACAATGGGGAGGCTGGCATTGGGAGCCATTGTCCCGTCCTCTGTGTGTCCTAAACATTACAGATAGTGTCACCTGCTTCCTCTTGCCCTTCCTTTCCTTCTCTCTGGCTCTGTGCTGTCCAAATCGACGAGAGCCATTGAGCGCTTAAAATCCAGGCATTGCAACAGAAGCATTTGATTTTAAATTTCGTTTCATGTCAATTAAATTTAAAAATAGATGGGCAATTCGATTACTGGCAAACTTTTAAGTAGTTTTGAAACTAGGGTATGTTATGTGAATGTAGTTTTTCAACTGTAAATTTAATGAAATCTAAATACAGGTCACGTGTTTCTGATGAAAATTTAATGCCAGTAGAGAGATGTGTTGTAAGGATAAAATACATACTGGATTCAAACACTTGGTATAAAAAATAAAAAGAATGGAGGGGCGCCTGGGTGGCACAGCGGTTAAGCGTCTGCCTTCGGCTCAGGGCGTGATCCTGGCGTTATGGGATCGAGCCCCACATCAGGCTCCTCTGCTATGAGCCTGCTTCTTCCTCTCCCACTCCCCCTGCTTGTGTTCCCTCTCTCGCTGGCTGTCTCTATCTCTGTTAAATAAATAAATAAAATCTTAAAAAAAAAAAAAGAATGGAAAATATCTCATGAATGCCTTTAAAATATTGCTTTTATTGCATTAATACTTTTAAAAATATTGCTTCTATGTCAAAATATTTCAGATCTATTACATTAAATAAAATAAATTCTGAAAATTAATTTCACCTGTGTCTTTTTAATTTTCTTTAATGGGGCTACCAGAAAATTTGAGATTACACACTGGCTCGCCATATATGCATTTCTCTTGCCCAAGTGTAGGTCTGGGTGGAATGGCTCCCACCACGTTTGGGTCCATCTTAGGCTTCTACTGCCACCACTCCCAGACTTTATAAGGTTTAGTACATTTAGCTCCCACGTATGTGTATTCTCCCATATGGACTATAGACCTGGGTGGTGGGGGAGGGGAGGGACGGACACTATTAACTTTTGACCCCTTGGTGTGGAGCCTGTCACATAGCAGATCCTCCAGAAACATTTGTTGGAAGGACAAATAAATGAAGTAGAGTTGTAGAAAGTGCTGTGTCTTCACAAAATGAACAGTGTGTACACTGACAATTATAAATTGAGTATGTATTAATTAGACCTCATTTGCTTCCGGTCAGTGGCCACTAGAACAAGGTATTTTTGCATTTAGCTTTGCAGGACATAAATGCTGACCATGACAGTTCAGTCCTTCATCCCCAGCATGAAGTAGGCACTGCACATTGACCACGGAACCAGGAGTTTTGCGGATGTAGGTCAGCAGCGAAAACAGACCTGGTGCAAGTCTTCAGGAGGCCTGCGATCCAGTTAGTTACATTCACTTAAATTCAAGAAATGTCTTAAACTCTCTCCAAAGGTGTCTGAAACTCCACTGCAAGAGATGGCGTAACTTTTCAGCAGAGACATTTATCCTACCCTGGTATTTTTACCAGGAATTAGTTTCCCAATCCCACTACCTAATTGCCCATCAGACAGGCTTCAGACATATGTAGCAATTCTTTTGAAGCAATCTAAGTTTGAGAAGGGAGTCTGAATCTATCTCCAGGCTTCTCAGAGGTCCTAGGAGCCCTGGTACTTGCATTTCAGCATCTCAAATTTCCATTCCAATACAATGGCCTGGTTATTAATCTTTTGTAAGACTGAAGCCCTAAAATTCTTAAGAGAATCTCCCCTTTCAATCTAGGGGGAAAGCTCCCCCCGCCTCCAAAAGTTAAACCCACATAATTCCTGAGGGCAATGGGACAAGGAAGTGAAATTGGGTGAACTGTATGTCCTGATCCATTGTCAACCACGGTCCAGAAGCATGATGTTGCATTTAGGGGTGGTGGCAAAGGGGCGGGAGGGGAACCCAGTGCCCAGCTGGCCAGAGCGAGGATGCATGGCAGAACAGGGGACATGGCCCAGGACACCAGCACTGAAACTGAACAACAAGAGAGGAAGTGAGACAGATGTTACTCGAGATGCCTGCACGGTCAAATTCCCCAAAGCACAGAAGTGCTGTCAATGCCCGTGTGTTCTTCCAGAACAAAAGTAGTGCACATGAGATGTACTATTTGCTGGCCATGGAAGGTCTTTCTCCAGTAAGACGCCACAGAAAGGAAAGACAGGACCCACTAGAGAAGTTTGTATTCCATTAGGACTCAGATATTTAAGGTAGCTAAACCCATTCATGGGAGACGCTGGGGAGATGTGGGGGTTACCCAGGCAAACGGAGGACTTGCCTCTGAGAGTCAGTTCAGTGTTTGACTTAGAAAAAAGACTCTTGGCAGGTGTGATTCAGGGGCCTCATGGACCTAGAGGCCAAGTTTTGCCATGGAGATGGGGATTGTTTCTCGATGGGACAGTGTATCACCAGCCAGCCTAACACTGACTCTGCTCCATAGATTCATTTCAGGAGAGACCTGGGCAGGGGCACCCACTTACTTAGTCCCAGCTGGGCTAGTTCTTCAAGCCGAGCCTCAGTCTTGGCTGTTGAAATGGCATAAGGCAACTTCAAGGTAAACGGCAGAACATCCCTGATTTTTCAAAAAAGAGAATATTTGTAATTATGTGTCTTGTTTCTATCTCTTCTTTGCATTTCCACCCTAGAGATGTTTTAGCTTCAACTGAAATGTCCTAAGGAGACACTACATCATACCTAACCAGACCTTGTGTTTACTGGAGATAGGACCGCAGGATTACTATTTTTGCCTCTAGTAACACACTCGGACAGCCTGAGAGATAGGCTGACTGGTTTTGGTTATCTGTAACAAGGATGAAATTTCCTTCCTGGGGTAGCTGACATGTACCTAGTGTTAGTATCAGAATCCCTATGTTGGTGGATCTTACATATACACACATAAAACATTACGTACTAATTTGCCACATGTTCTGTACATTGGGCCCCAACTCACTGAGCAGGAATGCATAATCCTAAACCAAGATTTATATCTCACTTCCTTACACACGGCAGGTTCTCCACCATCTGTTGGTTTTACTTTGACATCTTCCAGCTAGAGCCCATGCATTGTGCTTTGTGTGCTGGAGACAAGAACTCCCTCTGGTATTAAGGTAGGGCTTCTCTATCTGTTATGTGCACACAAATCCCTGGGAGTCTTGTTTTACTGCACACTCTGATTCAGGAGGTCTGGGTGAGGCTGAAAATTTGGCATTTCTGCCATGCTCTCAGGCGATGTTGCTGCTGCTACCCCTGCACCATGCTGAGTAGGGGGGCAAATGGAAAGGACTTCATGCAACAGCCTGCCCCCAAGCAGCATGGCACCATGGGTGGACCAGCAAACACATGCACCCAACATCACAGACCGACAGGACCAACAGGAAGACACAAGGGTCCTTCCATGGCCAATATACAGTGTCACCACTAGTAAATGCATGGACCATGGCCTCCTGCTTTCTCCAAAAGAACAAAAGCAGACCTAGCAAACAGCTGTTCATTTTCATATATGTGGGATAAGCATTGGTGATTCCCCACCCCCCAGGGCTCTCACAACGCCTTGCCTGATACAGACAGTGAGAAAGCGTGTTTTGAGTAAATGAATGAATGAATATACAATAACAATAGTGACTTATCCAAAAAGAAATTATTTTTTTCAGTGGTGGTACTGGTCTTACAAAAAAAGACCTTGGGGGCACCTGGGTGGCTCAGTCGGTTAAGCGGCAGACTCTTGGTTTCGGCTCAGGTCATGATCTCAGAATCCTGGGATTGAGCCCTGCTTCAGGCTGAGCGCAGAGCTCAGTAGGGAGTCTATGTGAAGGCTCTCTCTGCCTCTCCCCCTCTTTTTGCCCCTCCCCCGCTCATACTCTCTCTCTCAAATAAATAAATAAATCTTTTTTAAAAAAAGGAATTCATTCATTCATTTGACAAATGTTTATGATCATCTATGATGTGCCAGACACTGTTCCAGGTGCTGAGAACAAACAGACAAAAGACCCTGCCTGCCTGCATGGAGTTTCACTCCAGTGGACACCGAAAGACAAAGAACAAATATGCTACTTATAGAATACATGAGAAGGGGATGTGTGTGACAGATTTAAAAAAACATGCAAAAGGGGAATAACAAAGAGTATTCAAGAGTGAGAGTTGGCCAGAGAAGGCCCCGTGAGCAGGTAGCATTTGACTGAAGATCTAAAGGGGGCCAAGGCGTAAATCATGAAAGAAAGAACATTCTAGGCAGAGGGAGCAGCAGGTGCAAAGGCCCTGCAGTGCGAGAGGGTCTGGCATATATGAAGAACAGCAAGGAGGCCATCATGGCTGAGGTGGAGTAACTGAGAGACAAAACCTAGAGCTTCTGCCTATATTTTGTCTACACAAGATGCTGTGAAAATTTCCATTGAAGAGAATGACTATCCCAAACAACTCCTTGTTTACAGTAAGATTAGGCAACATTCTAAATTGAATCAGATTAAATCTGGATGACTGGAGAATTCTGGAACCCCTGAAGCTGTTGACAATGAGTAACAAATTAGTAAGGTCAATGAAAAGAGCAAAACATGAATACAATGTAATTTGTCTCATGGCCTCGAATATACTGCTCACATAAATACTAGGGGTGGGGAGGTCAGGAGGCGGCTCTTTTCCGAGTTGTTTCCAGGGACCCTTTCGTCTGCCTCCAAATGTTGTGAGCACCCCCTTCTTGTCCACTTGCTTCTGTTCTGGATGAAGCAGGTGGAGCCTCAGGGGACGGCAGCGTTTGTAATAGCTGCTGCCTAACTCGGGAGAGGCAATGACTCAGATTATAATCTTAAAGAAGATTAATGGGAAGCAGAACTTTGTAACACCAAAGCATCATATAAATATATGTTTCTACGGCTGTACAAACTTAATTAAAATCTTCTTTCTTTAGATGATTTGGGGGAAAGCCACATATGACAAAACCAACCTGTTTATTTTAAGCTTTTACCTTGCCTAATGCCGTACCTGGAGCCTAAACATCACATGGCTGGTTTGGGTTTTTCTAAAGGGCACGTATGGCAGGAAAGCACACCTGTATCTCACTAATGGCTGGTTTTCGGCTTTGATCTACTGGAAAATTAGATGTTGCACATGAGTCCTTTTCCACTGCACCAGCTAAGGGTATAACATAGCACACACACACGGTTGCTTCCCTCTCATTTTATCCTGTTAAGGAAAGGAGCCCTGATTCTAAAACCTACATAACAGACAAAATAAAGCCAGCTTAGGTATAAATGTTTCACTCAAGAGGTTTAGGACACACATAATCTACTTTTTAACCTTTGCTCTATATGTCACGTTTCTAAAGAGACTAACTAGTGAGCACTTACTATTGCACCAAGCACTGTAACTCACAAGGGACCCACACGGGCCGCTGGGAAGAGGCTCTGATGTCCTCCATCCTGTGGATCAGGAGCACAGGATAGCATAGATGCGGAGGTCCTGGCACCCACTCACAGAGCTCATGTGGAATTAAGTGGGGCTGGGAACCCAGGTCCTTTGGACCCCAAGGTCCATGGAGGGGTGCTGTACAGTAGCAAGATATGGGCTCTGGCACTGAGGCAGGTCTGGATTTAAATCCAGTATCTGCCACATATTAATTGAATGATTGTGGGCAAGTGTCTCACTCTCTGAGCCATGGTGTCTTCACAATCCTAATTTCAGAGTTGCCATGAGGATGAGAAATTATGTATGTATGGTACCTAGCACATTTATAGAAAGCCCCTGAAATTATAATTATACTTAGTCAATAATAATTAAGAATTATTATTTCGTCTAGCCCTTTTCTACTCAAAGTGTAAACTGTAGGACCAGCAGCATTGGCCTCATGACCAGGGAGGCTGTTGGAAACGCAAACTCTCAGACACTGCCCCAGACCACCTGAATCGGAATCTGCGTTCTAACAAGATTCCAGGTGATTTTAGCATGCTCCAAGACACTGAGGATGCCGAACTGACAGGGAGCGACCAGGCCTTCATGGCCAAGGTTTGTGTCTTATTTGTGTTCTCAGCCTGACTCTTCATGGACGTTCCTGATGTAGCAAGCCACATGCTGACTGATTCAGGAATTCCCTAACCTAGTGCACCTGTGCATACGCATTCCAGGGGAACACCGGGGCTGACAACCCAACCACTTCCCTATGTGGATACATTTACATACCAGTAACCAACTAGAACATTTCAAAAATATTGTGGTCAGACCGGGTCAAATCAAGTACTGATGACTAAGAACATCGATTTGGGTAAACGAGTAGCATAAAGCATTAGAGGAGAAACAAAAACATGAAGAACCTTTGCATTTTGAGGGACAAAACAGGCTAATGAGTCTCAGGGGTCTCTGATCACAGAATGTCAATGTGGGGATTTTCCCATCAGCACCTTATATTGGTATCTTGTTTTGTAGTGTAGAGAAGGCTTTCATGTGCTTTATCTCCCTCAACTATCAAACAGCCCTGGACAGCAGGTATACCAGCCTATTATGAATACTGAGGGGAGAGATGGTATCTTTTGTGTGCTACTGCCAAATACTGTTTTATAGGTGTAACAATTATTCACAACAACAGGACAGTCAACAAGCCAACTCTGAAGAGTAAGCATTGGCCAACTTCACCTCCGATCAACATGTGAGTGTTGAAATTCACTTTCGGGAACTGGTTGGCCTCAAACCAGACCAGGTGTGGATTCCTGGGGCTGGTGAGGGCTTCTGCACTGCACTGGCTTCTTCTTCTATCTGGGCAGCAGATATTCTTCCTTACACAGGCCAAGGGCTCTTGCCCACGGGATCCAACTCTAGATGAAGCCCCTTGGTTTCTTCCTCCGGGTTATCAGCCCTGGATGCCCCCACTGAAAGTGCCTCCCCACCCTCAGGGCATTGGCTGTGTGGCTTTGCCGGCCTGGGGATGTCTAGGGATCAACAGCTCAGTGCCTGCCCCTGGGAGGGTCTAACCCAATAGGTACAACAAACGTCTAACTCCGTCTTTGAGCCAGGCTTGATCCTTAAATTGACATAAAGGAAAGGAACCCCAAACAAGCTTCTTTGTTTCACACTGGGATGGCTGTGAGACATGATCTTTGGAAACAACCCAGGAATGCATGCCTGTCTGCGCTCTATCGTCTGTAACAGGCACACACAGAAGCCAAGGGGGCCAACTGAGCCCTGCAGCCCTATGTGGAAGCAACATCAGTCTCTGCAGAGGAAGAGCCCTGCGGCCCTATGTGGAAACAACATCAGTCTCTGCAAAGTTGGATTCTGAAGCACCAAAAGAACATTCCATTTGAAAAACTATGATGGCTAGCAAGGAAAGAAAAGAGGAGAGCCTTCAACAATTCATAGCCTCCCCACACTAACATGGTGATTTGGGGCTGACCTACTTGTAGTCTAACACAGTTGCTTTAGTTACAAAAAGGGCATGAGCACCAAGTGGGCCCGCAGGACAGGGATGCAAGATTTATGGGCTGGTTTACGGAGCCTGTATTTCTAGCATGAACTGCATCCCTTGGAGAGTTTTCAGAAACATTATCAGGGACCTTTATGTTACAGGTCTGCATCATGAGTCCCTTTCTGTGTGTTTGTGTATGTGTACATGTGTGTGTGTTTCCCCTGCTTGATGGGTCTAGGTGAAAGGAGCCCTGGGAATAGCTTGAAGACACGGACGTATTAATTTGGAGGGGCCAGGGTAGTATATTGATCTTAAGCCTGGCAGAGGGGACTTGGTGACTGTTTTAATTTCGTAGCCAATCCTTCCAGGGAAATCTCATAGGCAGTAAGCCTCCCAGACCCCTCTGCCCAGCTTTCATCAAGAAACCCCAGGCCCATTTATCCTGCACGCATTAATCAGGTGCTTGAAATCATAACAGGTGAGGAGGTCTTACCTGCTGATGCAGTAGAAAGCAATGAGCCGGAATAAATCCGCGAAACTGATTCCTGAGCCTTCCAGGGAAAAGGCTGCAAAAGAGAGATTTCAGAAACCAGCTGAGTGTCCTGGAGCATTGTTCTGGGAAAGAAAAGGCCCTCTGGTGTTGTCTGCTGCATGTGTAGGACCATCTCTGTGCTCTCGAACCAACTACTACTGTGTGGCTTATCAGAACCAGCTGTGGGGAGGATGTGTGTCACCCAGAATGAGGCCATTAAAGAGTCCATGGCCTAGAAGTTCAGGCCCTGACTCATTCGGAGCACATGCTCCAGTGCTTGGTAAACAGACCAGCACAGGCTCAAATTGCACAACTATCTTTTTAAAAAATTCAAACACATGGGGTGCCTGGGTGGCTCAGTTGGTCAAGTGTCTGCCTTTGGCTCAGGTCATGATCCCAGGGTCCTGGGATGGAGCCCCTGCCTTGGGGCTATTCAGCGGGGAGTCTGCATCTCCCTCTGCCCCTCCCCCTGCTTGTGCACGCGCTCTTTCTCCGTCAAATAAATAAATAAAATCTTAAAAAAAGTTCAAACACAAAGTTGAGCAGGGGACAAGGGGCCACTCAGGTCAGCATGAGAGGCCATGAGCATACAGCGGTGTTGGGGAAACACCAAAGTCCCCACTGCCACTGACCCTCCTTGGGTGGATCTACTGGACCACATTCCTCTTTTCCAAAACAAACCACCTCTGGTTAAGACACCCGGCGAAAGGAGTACAAAGCTTGGAGGAAAACACAAGGTTCCAGTAAACTGGCTTTTGGATAAATTCAGTAGGGAAGATTCTAAAACCCACTGACCTCGAGCACCCCACCTGCCACCACTGCCACCACCAAGGGCACAAGCTTTCCAGCGACCATGTTCTGGCAAGATGTTGAGCCATCTTGCACATCTTCCAAATGGCAGGACAGTGAGTGATTTGACTTCAAATACTTCTGTATTTGCCAACCACTCCTCATGCCGTGTCGGCCAAAATGCCACTCAGGCAGTCATTCTTCCAAAAACATTCCAAATAGCCTCGGCTTTGTGAAGATTTCCTCTATTCCTCAATCAGATGAGTGTTTCTCCCTCTTATTACACTTCATATCCTCATTTGTGTTGCTTGTGATTTGCGTATGTTGTCTTAGTTGGCTTATTTAGTATCTCGATAGCATCCCCAGACACACCTATGCCTCTGCACATACACCATGACAGACAGACAGAAACAGAAACTTACATGTGCACCACAATTTAATGAGTTAAGTAGGAGGGAGCCGGTGTGGGGGAGGTTAACCTCTCTGAGCCTTGGTTTTCTCATCTGTACAATGGACAAGAACAGTATTTTCCCTCTCTCCCAGAAGGGTAGGAGAGGAAACTGAAATTTTTTAAAAAATGGAGTAATTGTATGTAAGTGATGAATCAATCGGATTCTACTCCAGAAACCAATATTGCACTGTATGTCAACCAAGTCAAATTTAAGTAAAAAAAAAAAAAAGTTAAAAGTAAACAAACACACACCAATATCTGGGCATTAGGTGTGCTGGTTGCTACTGGGGTATTGTTTCTTTTAGGTGTTATCTCTCAGCTGACAGACCAAAGAAATATATGAGTGTATACTAACCTGTGTAAATACATCATAATTACAAATATTCCCTGTATGTAACCACCTGTATCTATATCAAGAGAAACATGGGTTCTTACTGATATCTCCAGCACTGATCCTTACCACATGGATCATTCTAGTCTCCTGCTCTTATTTATCTGTCACCTCCCCCTCCAGCAGTGAGAATCATGGCTCCCACCACCTGCCGTCACTTACTTCATTGTAAGGTCCAGTATACATGTATAATGGCTTCAGAATTATTACCTGTCCCCCTGTGGGAAGCAGCTTTTATAACTACAGTATAGTACTCAAGTGCCTTTAGTCTTACAGACTTGTGGGGGCACTTTCGATTGTCATAATACCATTTATGCAAGTAAAGTCTGTTTATTATCTTAAAAAATAAAATAAAATACAATACAATTAAATTTAAAAATGGAGTAATTCCTGTGAAGGCAGTCTATACAAATATGAGCTGGTCTTTACTATTAAACCATATTGTCCAGATGTTATGACAAAGTATCTGTTTTCCTAGCAAGTCCTTCCTTTCTCAGTCCACCTCCGTTCACAGAAAAGCCAGGCCCTGGCCAGGAAGGGGCCATCATGGCTGCACCAAGACCTGTGGTAACTAGTTACAAGGGAATGCTTCCTCAGACTTTTTCAACCACTGTAAGTCCCCAGATAGGAAGAGGGAATTGATTCAAATCTTGACACAATAGGGAGGAAAAATCTTTAGTCAGGAGGAATCCAAGATGAATGCCAAGAAAGCTTTAAAGTTCAAACACTAACTGTATTTACCGTAGGGGGCAAAGAGGGGACTTCCAGGCTAACTTATCATGCTTCACTTTAGATATTAGAAGGGATGTAAAACTCAGGTAGATCTATCACTTCTTGGCTAGCCAACTTCCAAGAGCCACGTCAGCACTGCTTCCCTCACTTAAAATTTGATCCACTGTCTTTAGAATGGAGGGTTTGCAGTCTGTCTTGTGATCACCCCATGCAAGTAAACCGGTATAAGCCCTGCACCAGGGTCACTCGTGGAGGTTTCCCTGGGCATCAGTGACCTGCAGAGCCTGGAGGAAACACATCACAAGGCCCAGGTTGACAGCTGAACCTGAGGCTGACCACAAAGAGGCCGCAGGTTTCACTTTTGCTGGAAATGTCCCCTCTAGACTCCATGAAGGCCATTTGGTTCAGTGAGACTATGAACTCTGGGCTGAATACAATACCTTGCCTACCCTTAAACTGACCTCAGTACCTTCGGTTTCTTCAAACACAGGGACTGAGTCTTGCTTAGGTGGAAATCGGAAAGCAACCGAACGTCCTGGTCTCAGTCTTGCTACTGAGAGAGTTGCCAGGCTTCCAAACTCACCTCTCCTGGCCTTCCCTCCTCAGCTTGCTAACCTGTGCTTTCAATGAAGCTTTCCCCTCTGGGGCACAGAGTCTCTATGGATCCTTTCCTGGAGGCTGGCATACACCAGCATTGTGTGTTCCCTTTTATATTTAAAACGTGGCCTCCCGGGGCGCCTGGGTGGCACAGCGGTTAAGCTTCTGCCTTCGGCTCAGGGCGTGATCCCGGCGTTATGGGATCGAGCCCCACATCAGGCTCCTCCGCTATGAGCCTGCTTCTTCCTCTCCCACTCCCCCTGCTTGTGTTGCCTCTCTTGCTGGCTGTATCTATCTCTGTCGAATAAATAAATAAAATCTTAAAAAAAAAAAAAGTGGCCTCCCAAGACTTCACATTTTCAGTGATTGCGGAATAGCAGAAGAAAACCAAAGCCACCACTCTCCCTTCAAAACCTCTGCTGGTTGATTTTTTCAGAGGGCTGGATTCTGCCTTTGATTAGCTGCATTTCATAGATGACTGAACAGTGATTGTCTGGAGGGAACACGTCCATTCAAGGGTAATTCACAAAGACGGGCAGACACATGCTTTCGCATGACATCCCATAAAAAGGCCCAATCGCTGTGGCTTATTCTGTGGGTTAGTCATCAGCAAACCTAGGAAACAAATCCATGCTCTTCTTAACTGGGAAGGTAGCAAGAAAGCCATCCTGCCATGTGCCAAGTAGTGGGCTGCACGCTTTGCAGGCAGGCTGTTTAATTAAACTGTTAACAGCTCCCTAGTGTTGTGATCTCCCCATTGTTCTGATAAGCAAACCAAGGCTCCTAGGGTAGGCTACCTGCCCAGTCACTGAGTGAAGAAGTAACAGTGCCAGGACTCAGACTCATGTCTGTCTGTCTCAGAGCACAAGCTCTGTCCACTTCCACTTGCTCAGATGACCAGAGGCCCTCCCGTCAACCAGGACTTCGCCATCCCGTGACCACTTACTGTACGTGCTTTCCTTTATGGCAAATTCCTTGAGTGGGACTCCAAATTCACAGGGCAGGCGAAGGGAGAGAACTTTCTTCTGCATTTTGGTGGATTTACGAACCAGGAAGATCTAGCAGAGGGAAAAAAATTCAAGCTTAGGAAATATCTAGAAGGTGAGAAGCTGGGCATATGATTTCCTGCACACCTGATGTCCATGACTAGAATGCCCTTCATAACTAAACCACAAGGCTCAACCCGGGACTCTCCCCTGCCAGCAAAAGGGACTCTCAACAAACAAGCCACAGCTGCCTTCCTTTGACAACTGGCTTCCACAGAATCCTACTTTCCCTTTGATGGAATCTTCTCCATAACACTAATGCTTCCTTAGACTGCAGTAGCATTTTCAGTTTGGTGATTGTTTTATAGCTCATGTTACGTGCTCTCTAGTCCGTGTCTAAATGGGCATCATGGTTGATGAAACCCCGATTCTAATCATGGGTAACATGGTTAAACCATAGGAGGTGAGTTGTTGAGTTCACTGGCTAATTTGGCTGATGAGTGTATTTATGAGAGAAAATTAAATCTGTGGGGCACCTGGATGGTTCAGGCAGTTTCTCTCCCTCTCCTTCTGCCCCTCCCTGCACATGATCTCTCTCTCTCAAATAAATAGAGAAATCTTAAAAAAAAAAAAAAAAGAAAAGAAAAGAGAATTAAGTTTGTTCCAAGAGTGAAAAAGCAGGTTTTAAAAATCTGAGTTTCTAGCTTCTCTTGGAAAACAGGATGATATGGCAACACCAGGTACGGTGACAACTGCTGGAGCTAAAACTGGCTGCCCTCTTAGGGAGGTGGGGAGGTATGCTCTGAGGTTCACCGCAGCCAACACTGGAACTACAGGTCCATTTACACCTGACTTGCCCCAACTTGTGACAATCTCCCTCCAGGTTCTGATACTGTTTTCAGACATGTGCTTTAAACCAACCCAATTCTCACTGTCCATTTCAGGCCACCATTCTGGCCTCCAACACTGCAAAGCCAAGTATGCCCTGTACCCCTAGGCACTGCACAACTCCAGGGAGGCACCAATTACCTAGGCCACAAATCAAATGGTGCCTCCTACAGTGTGCAGTGGGACAGCCTGGCTGAGTTCTGGTTCCCTTCTGGATGGAGTACATGGTCCTTCTCCAAGGATCCTATCCTGTATTGTTTCTCTAACCACTTCTCTTCCCTCTGCATTTAGACACCATGCTCTCCACTCTCTTAACTCTTATTATTTCACCTAATCTTCACTTTCCTCCATATGTCCAGTCAATAGCTTCTAAGAAACTTCTGGGTGGAGGGTGGGAGTGTGGTTATGGGGATTGGGTGTCTGCTTGGAGGGAAAATCAGGAAGACCGCTGAGTTCTCTATTCTCTCCCAGCACCCACAGGGAGGCAGCCATGGAATAGAATACATCTGGGAGTTAGTGTTTCTGGGACACCCGAAAACTGAAGCAGATGTTTCCTAAACCCTATCCCAGTGGGTACAAAAGCCCAAAGCACTGCTGGGAACCAGCTGTTGGTTGGCGGAGTAGAAGTATTATTCCCTTGCACAGGTGGGGATCTACTTGAACCTTGGGGATCAGAGAGAGTACAACCTTATTTCCTGAATGTCTGCAGCTTTAGAACAGGGGTTGGTAAAGTTGGGCCTGCAGACCAAATCTATCCTGCTGCCTGTTTTTATAAATAAAGCTTTATTGAAACAAAGCCATACCCATTCATTTACATGCTGTCTAAGGTGGAGCTGAGAGGCTCTGACAGACTGTATGGCCCACAAAGCCAAAAATATTTACACTTTGGCCTTTTACAGAAAGTTTGCTGATTCCTGTCCTAGGATGTAGATGAATTAAGGATGGTGGCACCCCAAGGACCCATGATACCATGGCTGGACTTTCAAATCTTCCTTTGTCTCAAGGACAAAGAAGATGTGGTTCATATATACAATGGAATATTACTCAGCCATCAGAAAGAACGATTACCCAACATTTGCAACAACATGGATGGGTGTGGAGGAGATTATGCTAAGTGAAATAAGTCAAGCAGAGAAAGACAATTATCGTATGGTTTCACTCATTTGTGGAACATAAGGAATAGCAGGAAGATCGGTAGGAGGAGGAAGGGAAGAATGAAGGGGGGATAAACAGAAGGGGGAATGAACCATGAGAGACTATGGACTCTGGGAAACAAACTGAGGGCTTCAGAGGGGAGGGGGTGGGGGATTGGTCTAGGCCGGTGATGGGTATTAAGGACGGCACGTATTGCATGGAGCACTGGGTGTTATATGCAAACAATGAATCATGGAACATTACATCAAAAACTAATGATGTACTGTATGGTGAATAACATAACATAGTACAAAATTAAAAAAAAAATCTTCCTTCGTCTCACACCTGCTTTTCCTTCTCTTCAGCCTTCTTGCTTGTGGTGCCCTCTGGCCTCTCTAGATCCATGCTGCTCCTGTCCTCCACCTGCCCTCAGCCTGCCCTCATCTTGCTCTATCTCGTCAGGCAGGTCCTGTCCAGGGATCAAGTAGGTAGACAGACAGAACTTTCCACCTGACTTGTTCCCCGTGGTCTCAGCAGGAATGGACGTGCCCTGTGCTGGGAGGGAAGCCATGCAGCGAAGGGAGTTGTTGCCTAGCAACAGGGCAACCTCCCCCTTCAGAACTTGCAAGCAGAAATGCAGGAGCAGACAACTCAACCTCCAAAAAGAAGGGGCCCCACAGACATGGCTCCTGATCGTACAGACCCAGACTAGAGGCAACGACCTGGCATGCTGGCCAAGGAATATTCCACAAAGATGATCAAATATTGCACCTCGTCACCCTGAGCCTGTTCCAACAGAAGTCTCAGTCTTGTCTGTTTCTGTCAGATGAGAAACAAAGACTCAGTTATGAGTCAAAAAGTGATAACAGTGAGGCTCTGGCTGATAGGAAACTCAAAAGTTTATTTTTGTGCCCAAATGCAACAACATTCTCAGCAAGCTACGATGGAGTTTGTTTTTTTTCCCTTTTTTTCCCTTGCTTCGCCATCTATTTCTTAGTTTCTATCTCTTGTCATGAGTTGTTCCGAGTCTTACTTTATCTATGACTTATTGTATTCATCCTTTTTTGGGAAGCAGATACGGTACAAAGGCGCTGTCCAATACAACTTTCTGTGCTGGAAACATGCTATGTTCGGCACCATCCTATATGGTAGCCTCCAGCCATCCGTGGCTAGTAAGCACTTCAAATGTGGCTATAGTGCAACTCAGGAAATGAATTTTTATTTTACTTTAATTACTGCAAATTTAAATAGCCACATGGGGCAAGTGCCTACCATACTGAACAGCACAGGATACACCAATCACTGAGTGACATTTTTTGAGGAACCTCTAGAGTCGTGGAGTAGTCTTGATTAGGAGACTGGTGTTGACTGGTGTTGGGTAGACAGTAGCTGAAGAAACATAATTGGGCACTGAGCCCTGTGGGAAGCCACTGAGGAAGCCCAAGAGAAACAGGTTTACATCAGCAGCGAGAGCAGACAAGCCTATGGACACAGAACTTTGGAACTTTTGAAGTCCCAAGTTGCATGGCTGAGCCCTGGCAGGGTTCCCAGGCTCAGAATAAAAATATCAGGGGCAACTGAGGACCCCACAACCAGGCTCACCTTCAGTGTTGAGGCCCAAGAAGTCAGCCCAGGCCCTTCAGCCAGGGGCCTTCCTCATTACTCAGATGCCCGGTCACCCTGCCCAGTCCTGGACCTCCCTCGGTAACTTAGCCAATGAAGACAGAAAGACAAACTGTGAAGGGCTTTTTCCCTTGGAGCTGCCTCCATACATCCCACAACCCCCCTGCACTGCAACCCAGGTGCACATTGGAAGCTATGCTCCCTACAACCTAGGAAGAACTTTCTGGAACTCCAAGTCTTTCTCTTTAACAAAGCAGCACCCCTGCCTGTCTCAACATGTTTCCCTGAGATTCTGAGTCTTACCCCTGGAGGCTGGGACTGGAGGACTTCCGCTGCCTCCTCCTCACTCAGACTCAGCTGGAGCCATATCGGGTGGGTGTGGAGAAGCCGGTCCAAAATGCTGAGCCTGTTGGAGAGGCTGTCATAGCCAGAGTCCCGTGGACAGGTCTTCACATCCTTTTCTTCGGAATAGCCATCATCCTTGTGTCTTACCATGCTAGGATAAAGAGAATTGGCAGGAGTTAAATGGCCACAGCCCCATTTCTCTGAGGAGGAGACCATCCTCCAGTCTTTAGGCTAGACCTGTCCTCGCACATACTCCATCTTTCATCTCCACCTCACTTGTCTTCCCCTCCAGCCTGAAAGCTTTCTGGGGTCTGATGCCATATTAGCTCTCACTCCCTATCTATACTATTAAACAGAATACTGGACAGACCGGACAGACCTTCTATTTCTAACCCAGTTTCCAAAGGTTCTAAACATCCTGAATGCTGTTGAGTCTGTCTCTGGCATAAACCATTTAGCGCAGAACCCTAAATGCTATGTCCCATATGGTAGCACGTGGTCCTGTGGCTCAAAAGCATATATCATAAGCACAACCATGGCATGCTCTTAAAGCAAAAACAAAACATTCACACTCACTCATGCACACTCATTTCGTACCCAAATGAACTGGATCTTGTTTCTTTTCACACATCTAGGCATTTTTATTACTAATATTATTTGTAATAAAACCTCACAGTTGAGTAATGCTGTGCTATTTATAAAATTATGCTAACATAAGTTCATAATTGCCATAAAGTGGAAACAGCCCAAATTTCCAACACCTAATGAATGGATAAATGAAATGTGGTCTATCCATACAATGGAATTTTATTCAGTCATAATATTCATTCTTTCTTTTTATGAATGGAGTACTGAGCCATGCTCCAAAACGGGATGAACCATGGACTTCATGCTAAGTGGAAGCAGCTAGAGACCAATATCTTGTGATTCCACTTACACAAAATATCTAGACTAGACACAAATAGAGAAACAGCAAGTTTAGTTGTGGCTTGGGACTGGGGGTGGGGGTGGGATGGGTAGTGGTTGCTAATCAGTATGGAATTCCTTTTTGAGGTAAAGAAAATGTTCTGGACTGGGATGTGCTGATGGCTGTACAACTCTGTGAATGTGCTAAAAACCAGGGAATTATGCACTTTAAGGTCTAATCGTGAATGAAATCTCAATAAAAAAAATATATTGATTTCCATAGTTGCCTTTGGTGCCAACACTAACCCTGTGACTGAGTACGTAATCCCCCTTTTATGAATGAGAAAACTGGAGCCCAAGAAGATATTGGGCTGTCCAGAATTATAAACACCCATGAAATGGCAGAGCTAGAAATTCAAGAGGTCTGGTGTTCTTCCAACTTTGCAGGTAACAAGTAAGATCATGAACACAGGAGAGCTTGTATCTATGTGGTGTCTATTGTGTGCCAGGCCCTTTGCAAACATTCTCTCATTTCCTTTAAGACAGCCCCCAAAGGCAGGTACCGGGAATCCAGTGTTAAAAAATGAAGAGGGGGGTCAGGGAAGCCCAGACTGCTTGAGTCACTTGCGCAAGGCAAGGATACGCCTCTGGTGAGAGTGAGCAGGTGCGAATTCCAATCTAAGAGCGTTTGGCTCTGGCATCTCTTTCCCTCTACCACACCCTGGCTCTCAATGAGCTGGACATCAACACCGGCCCTGGAGTGGCCAGTGAAAAAGATCAGACCTGATCATTCACATTGGAAGGGGCAAGCTCAGGTTAGGGTTCAAATGGTCTTCAAACATCTAAACCCAAAGAAACGCAAATGTGTGGCCTGAATGAAGTTGTCAACATTGAGAATGATGGTGATAAAGCCAAATGGTAGGCAAGAGTGGGAAAAAGTTAAAAAAAAAAAGTGTGCTCTTCCCATGTGGACCACTCCACCCCTAAGAGGAGGGACTGAATATAGAAGAAGCCAACCTAAGGCGATCATTTTTGGGTAAGCAGGCTCAGGATCAATACCCACAAGGACAGTGCACGGGCTAGCCAGAGACCCCCATCCTAATGTCTTCCCTGCACGTTCTTGACTTTCTACATATCTGAAGAATCTCATGCTTCCACTCATGATTTACACTTGGTTTCCCCTTAAAGTTTCCCTTTACCTTTGCTACAACTTTCCAGATGGGAGAATCTGTGCCAAAAAAGAGCAGTTTCTCATTCTGCAAATGCCATTCCAGGGCCTCCAGGTATTTTGAAGTGAATCTTTACAGCTGTAAGAGCACACTCTTCAAAATGAGTTGGTGTTAAAATTCCTTTCACATGAAGTAAACGAGGCAACTGTAGAGCAGTGATTCTCAACGCTGACTGCCTATAAAAATCGCCTGGAGCTTAAACATGTTTTGATGGCCAGACTGCACCTCAGATCAAATAAATCAGACATCTGGGGTGGGACAAAGGCATCAGAATTTTAAAAATTTCCCTAGGCAATTCCAGCTTGCAGGCAAGTTTACAACCACTGCATTGGACTGGTGCTTGAGCCTAAGAGAGAAATCTCCTGGGGCTTGTTGAGCTACAGATTCCTGGTTTCAGCCCCAGAAGGTCTGATTCCGCAGCCCTGGGTGGGGGTGGGGGAGGCTCTGCATTTCTTTTTTTTTTTTTTTTAAGATTTTATTTATTTATTTGACAGAGATAGAGACAGCCAGTGAGAGAGGGAACACAAGCAGGGGGAGTGGGAGAGGAAGAAGCAGGCTCATAGCGGAGGAGCCTGATGTGGGGCTCGATCCCGGAACGCCAGGATCACGCCCTGAGCCGAAGGCAGGCGCTTAACCGCTGTGCCACCCAGGCGCCCCAGGCTCTGCATTTCTAACAAGCCCCAGAGATGCTGATGCTGCAGTCTGAGAAACATTTGCTTGAGGTCTAAGAGCGAAATGCACACTTGAACTCAGAACCAATGAGGTGGGGTGGTTTTTTGCAGGGGGAGGGGTGCAGTGGTAACATGCCCCTGAAAGAATTCTCCAAACCTAAGTAAACCCTCCATCCCTGCCGTCTCAGCCTGTTGATATTTTACCAAGAGCAAATTCTACCATCTCTAACGCGGCAATCCTAACACTCCTGTGTGCGGTGAGTAAGTATGTGGATACTTCTTCCTTCCTTAGAAGGGCACATCCTGTGACACCTCAGTTGTTCAAGAGATAAAGTCTTTGTCCTAACAACAAACCTCAGCCTAAAAAACCCGGGCCCAGACAGGAAGACAGTAAATAAGATTCATGAGGCTTCATCAAGGAGCAACCATAAATTAGGTCTTGTCTTTGCAAATGACTAAGCTAACACCTTTCTTTACCAGTCAGACATTTGAGGTTTATAGTATATTATTATAAGAGAGATTGAAAGAAAGAACAAAAAAGACAGATTGGCATTTCTCAGAGGCAACCTTCAGCAAAGAACTAATAAGGGAAATAAATCTGTATTGGACGCTGTTGATGCCCTGCCCAGTTCCCCTTTACCAGACTGGGGACCCAAGCCCCCGCTGCCGTGGGTGCTGGCTGCCCCCTCGTCCTGGTCATACCTGGAAAGTTCCATGCTCCCCTGGGAGCGGATGCACTGCTAATAACATACTGAAACAGGGCCTAGAGGAACGGCCTTCCTGCCTGAAGGTGAGGCAACCCCGGGTGCTGTTTATGCGGCAGAGCTCCCTGTGGGATCTGGCTGCAGTTACCCTCCAACTGCCCTCAGATCTCCGCCTGGTTTCCTACTCATCCCAGACTGCACTGCTCACTCCTTCACGGGCTGCGTGTGAAGAGACCCTATCTCAGTAAATCATGGCACAAGAAGCTACACCTTGGGCTCTGCTTCTAGGGAATTCAACCTAAAACAGAAGTTGATGAGATTCATAGAAACCAGTGATTCTGAAAACAGATGCCTGCCTGCACATATGAAGGGGGTGCAAAGAATGAGCAGTTTAAAAATCATTGTGATATAATTCAGGAGATTCTAATGATGACATGGTCATGGTTGGCCGGCTGGTGAGACCCACCTCCCCTTCTGAACTTCGTCTTTCTAATCAGCAAGTGGTAAATAATGCCTCCACGTGGTGTAGAACTGATACAAGAAAGAATGGGTGCAACATCAGTTGGTGAAAGATTATTAGGGAACAGAACATTCACAGTCTTCAAATATCTGCCCACAGATCACTGATCATGAAGAGGAAAGGTACCCTGACAATGCTGAAATCTGTGAGACACCATCTTTAAAAAAAAAAAAAATTTATTTATTTATTTGAGAGAGAGTGAGCTAGAGACACGGTAGAGGAAGAAGCAGATGCCCGCTGAGCGGGGAGCCTGCCATGGGACTCAATCCCAGGACCCTGGGATCATGACCTGAGCTAAAGGCAGACATGTAACAGACTGAACCACCCAGTCGCCCCTGTGAGACACTATCTGAATCAAGCCATCAGCATTAACCCTTCAATGAACAGGCACTTGACATCATGCATCCCCCCCCCCCAATATATGCTCAGAGAAGGTTATAATAACATCTAGGTCATCTTCCTGACCCAAAACATGTTTAACCTGAATCTATACAAGAAAAAACAACCAGATAAATCCAAATTCAGGGACTTCCTGCAAAACCACTGGCCTGAACTCTTCAAATTATCAATGTCATGAAAAATTTTTAAAAGGCTGTGGGATTATTATAGATAAAAGGAGAATAAAGAGACATAAGAGAGATAACTCTATTGAGTACACAGAATTGATCACATATGGCATCAGAATAAAAAATAGCTATAAAGGACAATTGGGGATATTTGAATAAGGGTGTATAACAGATATACTGTATTAATGTTTAATTTCCTGAGTGTGATACTGTTATTTATGCAGGAAAATGCTCTTGTTCTTAAAAGATGCAAACTGAAGAATTTAGGGTCAAAGTGTGAAAATGTTGGAAAGTAAGTGTCAAATGGTCAGCCTCCCATTCCCCTCCAAAAAAGTGTGTGTGGGGGGGAGTCTCGGAGGTAAAGGAAACGTGGCAAAATTCAACAACTGGTAAATTTGGGTGAACAGTACTATTCTTAACTATCCTATAATGTTTGATATGTCTCAAAATAATAGGTTGGGGAAAATGTCTACCATCTCCCTGGGTTTACGAGTATAAAATTCATTTATTTATTCAACTGTTATTACTATTTCCAAGCATCTAGCCCTGCTTTTATGGGGAGATAAAGCTCAGGTATGGATTCAGTGAGACCCACACCCACATGTGAAAATACTGGGCAAACCACAGAATGTCCCACCAATGTGCCTCTAGGAGCAGAGAGCATTCTCTGGGCAACTCAGATACTGTTATCTGCCCTCATGCCAACAGACCGAGGCCTTGTGGCTCTGAAGCAGCCCCGTGGATATTACACCTAGCCTGGGGGACAAGGCTCTCCCGCAACACCTACATTCTGGTCACACCTAATTTAAGGATCTTTTGAATGTGGGAGGAGAGCAGGCTTTCCACTTGGCTTTATTCCCTTCATTCCCAGGGCCACATGTTAGTAGCCTAGACAGGAGCAAGAAACTGCAGAAAACGTGTTCTAATACAGGACGGGCAGAAAGGCACGAGTTCTATTTTTATTAAATTTTACAGAATCAAATTCATCTCAGAGAAAAATAATTTGCAGCAGACTTTTCAAATGATGCTCTTTCTTGCCCTAATCCACAACTCCAGAGGATGGCATGACCTATCAAAGCAGCTAAAAATGACCAGGGTCCCAAACATCACACAGGAGGACTATACTTTGACATTACAATCCAGTCTTTTTTCAAACAAATGACACCAAGAACCAAGAAATATATAAAGTACAAAAACTTAGATGTAGTTTGTCTCTGTAGGAAAAAACACTGGTGCAGTAAATACAGCTAGCAACCTTCTATACATCATTCAGCCATTGAATAGCAAAAATGAAGCTTTAGGGGACTAGATACAAGGCATAATGCCAAGTTTTTACCATCAACAAGGTGGCACCTTCCATTTCACTAATGGTTCTCAGCGCAGGTGCAGCACTATGGATGGTTCTATGCTCAGGCAAGGGGACAAACAAGTATACACAAAAAACAAAAAGCCAAACCTTCCCTGTGCACATTAAAAGCACACCTTAATTGTTCATTAAGCTGAACAATTATATTTTTTCTTTTTATTTTTTTTAAGATTTTGTTTGTTTATGAGTGTGTGTGTGAGAGAGAGAGCACATGAGCAGGGGGAGGGGCAGAGGGAGAGGGAGAAGCAGACTCTCCGCTGAGCAGGAGGCCCCACTTGTGGTCTCATCTCAGGAGCCCGGGATCACGACCTGAGGACCTGAGCTGAAAGCAGCCACTTAACCGACTGAGCCACCCAGGTGCCCCTGAACAACTGTATTTTTTAAATGGACAATTTACATCAACCTCCATGATAGGATATCCTTGATTATTTTTTAAAGACAAAAGCCATTTCAATTAAATACTTAAAATGTACTATGAATTTGTCTTTCTAAAGCAGACTGTTAGATCAGTGGCAAGTCCTCTGGAATTAAATAAGGCCGGCGGTGACTCTAATCAAAGTAATCCTTCCCTAACCCACTTCTTACGGTTCCCTGGCTCATGCACAGGCATGTCTGCACATGTGCGTATGTGTGTCTCCCCACAAACATCCTCCTGCCTGCCTTGGAATCTGGTACTACTAAATGCGGTCTGCCTTCATGGAAAAGCCACTGCTATGTTTTATCTAGGTATTCTGTTTTGCTTCCACTTACAGAACTAATGACCTTGTCAATTGGGACATCTGGAGATATTTAGATGACCAAGTGAGCAGGATAGGTTGAAGGAAGGACTATCATGACCTCCTAAAATATAGCTTGGCTTTTGACTTTTGTCTTCTTCTCTACTATCCAATTCCTGGCCCCACACTCCTTCCCTGGTCTCCCGTATCAGGCTTTAGCAAGGCGTATCAGGCTTTAGCAAGGTGTGGAAGGTGATTCTCTCTTGGAAGGGGATTCCCTGCTTGCTTTGCTGGCTCCTTCCAGACCAATCCTGGCGATGCACTTGGGACTGAATAACCCAAAAAGGCCACCTCGGATTTGGATCTGAAGTGGTGAATAGCAGGCTCCACCCTGGTCTTACCTGCATTTCCAGCAAAATGCTCCCTGATAGCTCAATCTTTAGGAAGACTTGGTGCTCTTCCTGCAGCCTGAGTGCTAGGTCCCTGAAGGACTCCAATGGACCCTCCCAACTTTTAAGAAAACTAACAGTTTTTCCTTGTTTACATAGTAAGCGTCTAATAAATAGTCATAGAATGTATCATGGCAAATTGATGGGGTTAATTATAATCAATAGGATGCTGAGCCCATCAATAAAACACAACAAAACAAAAATCAACAACAAAAGCAGAGCCTTGGCTTCCAAGGTGCTTTTGTCCAGGACTTCATTGTGGCTTAAGATTCATCACACTGCCTGCCTCCCTAACAAAGAGGCCCGGTCCTGCGACAAAGTGAGGAGCTCAAAAACAAAACCAAACCATATTTGGTGGGAAAAATTTTGATATGCTATAAATTCTCTATGGTTTATTAAAATTGACAATATTTCCCAAAGAACATTGGCTACACCAAGGTCACACATGGAGGCACAGTTTTTATTTTAATGTCTAGTACTTATTTAAATTGCTGTTGTATTTAGTGTAGTTCCCAATTATGGCAGAGATATTAAATTTACTTCTTTTTCCCTAATTTTTTTTATTGTGGTAAAATATACACAGCATAAAATTTACCATCTTAACCATTTTTAAATGTACAATTCAGGAGGGTTATGTATATCCATATTGCTGTACAACCATCACTACCATCCACCTCCAGAATTCTTTCCCTTTTGCGAAATTGAAATCTATGCCTAATTAAAAAGTAACTCCCCCTACTTTGGGAAACCACTGCTCTATTTTAGGTCTCTATGATTTTAACCCAAGTACTTCATATAGGTGGGATCATACACTGTCTTTTTATGACTGGTTTACCAAATTTACTTTTTAAAATATATGTCAAAGGTGAGTCAATTTAATGACAAATGTTAGGTGCATAATAATAGGCAAGATGGTGCAAGAATAAGAGAAAAATTGTGTCACAGTGGGTGGAATTTGGGCTGAGACAATCTGGATTAAAACACAAGAATATTTCCCCTATATTAATGTTTATAAACCTTGCTCTTGGACTCAAGGGGGAAAGGATCCCCCAAAAAGCATCTATTTGCCATTGCTCAGCTCCATCCTTGACTGGGGTCAAGCTATTCTGGAGTGCCCACTGGACACTGGCTCTAGCCCCCTTGTCAAAACGAAGGTTGATCCTGTTCCCTCGCCATCTCCTGCAGCTGCAACCAATCTTTGGGCACACTGACTTCCTTCACCCACTGTGTATGCACCTCTGGGGCACTTACCCCATTTTGCTCTGCATTCCACTTATTTCTTTCACTAGCCTAGCTTCACCCCCAGGCAGGCATCGATCATATGCCTGCTCTATGCATGATGGGGAACTAGGTAGGAGGTCATCTGCAAACAACAGGTTTATTCCTTGTGAGTGAGGAAGGGGAGAAGCTCAGTGGGCAACGAGAAACATCATGGGCGCTAGGTCTCTCCATCAGCTTCTTCCTGGGTCCCCCATGCATAACCTCTGATTCAGGCCTTCCCTCAGCCAGGCCCAACAATAGAATCCGGCTCCTCAGCTCCAGCCTCAGGAGACAAAAGGTTCTTGTCTCTGTGTTTATCAGGAAATGATTGGCAAAAATCACCACAACTACCAAGATCCCCCTGGCCTTTGGCCATCTGAAGGCCTGGGTCAAGAAAAGGAAGCAGTCCGAATCCTTCCAGAACAACAAATCCGAAGTGTTTGCAGCTTCTTCCTCACTTTTCATGAATTTCCTTCGTGGACAGCCCCTCCACCTCCCACCAGCCGGCCGGGGGTGCGCTTTGGATATAAAAGTCAACACTGAGTTTTAGCTGACACCCACTAACACAGGCATTAGTGATATATGCTCCATTCAAGGTTCCCAAATACAGAACGCCTCATCCCAACACTGGGAATAAGATTTAATTCCAACAAAGGAGGTTGACATGTACCAGCTGGTTGAGCACAGAGAAGATAGGAGTAGAAGAGTATTGGCAGGAAAGCTACCTTCTGTTGAAAAATCCACAGCGGGAACCCCATGCACACACCTACGGGGGCTTTAGCATTCGGATCTCAACAAAGTTCTCATTTACCTGGAGTCAGAATGCATCAACATGAGAATTTCCTGCGCGTGTGAATCAACGTCAACATGCCAAGTTTTGTAAGACATGCATGGTTTAATCTGGTCAAGTCCGATCCTGGCCTCCCCTCAGTTTCATAATCTCCAGTGGTTTGGTAGAAAGAGCACTTGCAGTCAGCTGGGATTAAAGCCTCAGTTGTCTCTTCATAACTGTGAGGCCTTGGCCTGTTATTACAGGTCACTCAGACTCAGTTTCCCCATCTCTAAAGATGGAGTCTTATTGGAAAAAGGAATCTGTTAGTAAAACGGACAAAGCCTGAAAAGAACAGACTCTAAGAGTCTGGACTGTCCTGGGAGCTATGAGTAAAAGACTGTGTTCAGCAAAGTTTCCAGGATGTCTCTTTTACTGTCCCCTAATTTCCAGAAACTCAAAAAAGAACACAAAGCAACATGTTTCCATTCTAGGATACACAAAGACTATTCCATAAACACAGTTCCGGAGCTTGTTTGGTCAGCATTTAACGTGAACCTTCCTGAGGATTGCCCCTGGTGGTCCTTGCAGCTGGAATGGTCTCCGTCTGCCATTAGGGTCTATTCCCAACCTAGACTCTAGTGCTTGCCATCCTCAACTTACAGATGGGAAAAAGAAAGGATGAAAAGCTTCCTCTCTTGATATTTCTGTAATGGAGGCCTCCCTTCCTCATTCTGCCCATGTGAAGATGTTACTTCAACGGGCCTCAAAGGCAAGAAAGGTACAACCTGGGGCATGGCACTGCCCAAGGGCTCAGGCTTCCAGCTACAAGAGACCAATGCAGGAGTCATCCTAAGAATTAAGCACCAGACAGAAGTTGGCATCTTGTGTCTGCCATGGCCTTGCTCGTGGAGCAGTAGATCCTTGTCTATGTATCAATACGAAAGCAAGTACACTCCAAATATCAAGCAGTGGCCAACATGGCAGGCTTGGTGGGAGATGAATCAAGGGCTTCCTTGATCTTTTGGGGGAGAGAAGTGAGGGGTCTGCCATTGATGGTTTCTGAAAAAAATAGGAGTTGAAGAGGCCCCTTATGCAGAAAGACAAGAAAACAACAGCTCACACAGAAGAGATCCATCTGATAAAAGTTGCTTGTACAAGGACCAGTTCCAATTTCTGTTACATACATATATATATATGCACATGGAGCCAATGAAAAATTCCCAGAAAACCTGCCATTTCAAAAATACCTACTAGTGGGCGCCTGGGTGGCTCAGTCCGTTAAGCATCTGCCTTTGGTTCAGGTCATGATCCCAGGGTCCTGGGATGGAGTCCTGCATTGGGCTCCCTGCTCAGTGGGAAGCCTGCTTCTCCCTCTGCCCCTGCCTGCCACTCCCCCTGCTTGTTTTCTCTCTCTCTCTCAAATAAATAAATAAAATCTTTTATAAAAAAAATACCTACTAGTCACTGTCCAATGACATCTTACTTTTAATCATGAAAACACTTCTTTAGAATTTGTGAAGCTGAATTCAACCCCTACTCTGAAACATTTAAGTCTGGAGAGGAAGGGAGACTCAAATTCATTCTGGCCATATGTGGGGCCCTGGCTAATTTCTTGGTCAATAGAAAAATTACATGCCCGCCTCCAGGCAGGAGGAGGCACTGCCATTTTCAGAGAGGAGAAAGATCTGGACTTTTATGGCTTATGAACTTCCTGTCATTGAGTCTCCAGCTAGAGATGAAAAGGGCGGATATGGAGCCAATGCTGGCAGGGGCCTTCATTGGTTCCTGTAAAACTAAGAAATAGAAACAAAGAACATGTTGTCCTGGCTACCCTTGGAGCTGAAAACAGGAGAAGGAGCCAGGCAGGCTTTAAGTATTGGCCCGCTGACCTTTGACCCTGAGCAATGGCATGCACGAGGCTTCATGGTAAGGCAAGCATTTCATGGATTTGCAGTTCTTAGTGTTTACGTGCTTTTGGTTATACTAGTGTTATTTCACAGCTGGACTAAATCACCACTGCCTTCTAACCAAGCAAATATTTTGTGGCAGAATCAACTACCAATATAATAGCAAGGCAAGATCTGTAAAGGGTAAAACGTACCTAATCTAGAGTAGGCCATCATTAAAACTGTGTGCCCAAGGGTACTGCGGACAGGGAAGCCAGCTACTCAACTGGGAGGTGCTATCCCTCGACAAAAATGCAATCAATTTCTAGGACACACTGCATTTTCAGGATGATCAGAAACACCCTGGTTAAATCTGTGAAAATCATGCATGATCTGCCATCTAAATGCACATACAAATATTGGACAGATACACACAAAGGAAAAGAAATACGATAGTCAAAAAACAATCAAGAGTGGTTTTGTCTCAGGGATTCATGGTAATCTTTTTATTTTTTATATGATGCTTTTTCTACAATGCACATGTTCTACTTGGTCATCAAAAAGATGACTCTTAAATGTTCTTTTTAAAAGTCTTCCCCATGGGGCGCCTGGGTGGCTCAGTCATTAAGCGTCTGCCTTCGGCTCAGGGCGTGATCCTGGTGTTATGGGATCGAGCCCCGCATCAGGCTCTTCCACTGAGGGCCTGCTTCTTCCTCTCCCACTCCCCCTGCTTGTGTTCCCTCTCTCGCTAGCTGTCTCTCTGTCAAATAAATAAATAAAATCTTTAAAATAAAATAAAAGTCTTCCCCAATATCATAGATACCACCAATCAAAACAGACTAAATAGATGTTTGGGCATATTTTATCTGGAGGCTTACCTCATTCTTTACTTAAGGTTAATGTGGGAGCTCATCTTTCCTAAAACACCTCTCACTTGGAATTACCAGCTTCCTCCGTCAGGTTCCCAGAACATCTAGTATACTCCACTATTATATCCTCATTCCATTACATGATACTTGTTTATAATCCTGTCTCCCTGCCAGCTCCACTGTCCAGGTATTTTAACAAACAGCACCTACCTAACACATATTTTTTTGAAGTTGAACTTAATTGTTGCTACATTGGTAACAATATAAGCAAAGAGTTGGTTCAATCCTCATAGAATTCCTTGAAACCATATCCCAAACACCCACCAGTGGCTTCAAATCAAGAAACAGTTTAAGGGTTTGGGGGGTTGGGGATGAATCAAGCTAGTTATAGCAGAATATCCTCAATGGGCATGACAGGAAAATTTAAATAATCTCTACAGCCAACATGGGGCTTGAATTCACGACCCCAAGATCAAGACTGAGCCAGCCAGGTGCCCCAAAGAAACTATACATTTTGATAACACCGAACACCCTTTTCAAGAGACTTAAGATACTGCAAGATATACCCAATACTCTGTAGCCAGTGATTATCGTAAGCTTCCCANNNNGCTGAACCAGACAGGAGCTCCCAGGAAAGGAGGAAAACCAACCTTTGTGACAGATATGACTGATTCTAGGGCAGTGGCCCACACTCAGATGCTGTAGGCCCTGAGGATGAGCTCCCAGCCCTGAACCAATGGCCTGTGGCACATGCAGCTAAAAGGCAAAAGAGGAAATATTTGTTTTGCTGGCTAACAGTACCCATGACACAGACACTGTGAGAAGACAAAATGCAAACTGACTTCTGCATCTGATGACTTAACCTTGCTTCCCAATGACCTCATGGAGACACTCTCCAAAATCTTCCAAAGAAAGCAGGTATAGATTAACGAAGAATGATCACTTTGTATCTGACTTTTCAAGAGGAAAAGCTGGAAAGGAATAATGATGAGTGACATTAAACTCTGTGTCTGAAGTCACTGCAGTTGAGAATATATATTTTAAAGAACATATATTTTTTTTAAATACAGGAAATTGCATTGGATGCAGATATATTGAGTTTCAGAGAAGAATTAAAACTCACACTATAGCTCTACTGGATTTATGCACATGCATTTCTTAGTTATGATGCAGCTAATGGCCTTGGCCAAATTAATTCATGAGATGCTGAATATTTCTGCATGTAAGTACTGAACAAAGTAAAGCATAAAGCAAAAGAATCCAAGACACGGGGAGAATTTCATTGGCTTTTTCTTCTGTTACAAGTTTATGATCTAAGATTCATAAGCAGAAATATAAACAATAAAAGGTACACAGGTATTTACACTCATAATTTCTGTATTGTCTTCTCTTTTTATCTCCTCCCCCCAAATAATCCTTTCCATAACTTCACACTTTCCATAAATATCACCTAATGAACCGGCTGTGAACATGACTCATGACTTTAGCCTTGAACTTAAACATGCAAGAATTATAAAATGATGCTCCAAAGAGCTCCCATTCCTGGCTCCCACAGCACTGAGGTACTGAGTACATACAGGTACTCTTACCTGTCTTCAACCATCATGCTTCTAGAAGCTCTAAATCCATACATCCATCCAAATAGCCAAAATGAAAAAGCAGCCAATACCAAGTGTAGACCGGGAGAACACAGCATTCAGAACTCCCATATGCTGTTGGTGGAAGTGTGAATGACTATAATGATTGGAAAATTTTTGGGCACCATTTACTGACTGTTGAATATTTAACCATCCTACAACCCAACAGTTCCACTCCTATATTCCTTACTGAGGTGTGTCACCAAAAAACATGCACAAGAATGTACATAGCAGCATTATTCAAAATAGCACCAAAGTGGAAACAATTCAAATACCCATTAACAGTAGAATGGATAAACCAATTGTTTTGGGTTCACACAATGGAATACTACACAAAACATGGAAAGAAGTCAGAGTTAAAAGAGCACATGCTGCATGATTCCAGTGATATGAAGTTCAAAAACAGGCAAAACGAATCTGTGGCAATAGAAGTCAGAGAGTTGTTGGCGGGTTGCTGAGAATGATCTGTCTCTTGATCTGGGTGCTGCTATGTGGTATGTTTACCGTTGAAGATTCATCTAGCTGTATACTTATTGATGGCTTTTTCTTAATCATGTTTTACTTCAGTGGAAAGTTGTTTTTTTTTTTTTTAATAAAGCAGCACTAAGTGAGGATGGGTTTCTCCAGAAGGTCACAGAGCAATTATTATGGTCACCGTGGTACTTCAGGAGACTTACTGGAGTAGAACACTGAGCATCTCTTCCCCAGACTGTAAGCCACTGATCTTCTCTTCTGACCTTGTGTTCTAACATCGTTCAAGTGGAAAAAGTGAAGGGTTGTACCAGGGACCAGCAATCTGAGCTTCTTGTGGTTTGGGTATCAATGCCATTGCATAGCTGCTGGGAAGCTGAGAACTTCCTGGGGCACACAGTCCCTTCCAGAAGAAGTCAGTGGTGGTGACCAACTGCTACACACCAACTACAGTATGGGACAGAGCTGGCCAAAGAATTTTTGAATTCTGTGCATCTGATTCCGGGGTTGGGTGTAGAGTTTTAAGACCCTGGGCATCCCCGCCAGCAGTCTGCTCAGGCTGGAGTGCACTAGCAAGGTGACAAGAGGAGTGAGGGAAGTGAGGAAGAGGGCAAACAAAGGTAACAATTTGATGACCCAGTCCAGCCAGGCACCCTCCCCCCCCATCCTGCAAAGCCAGCCTGAGCCTCATCTCATGAAGTTGCTTTGTTCAATCCCTTTGTTCCACCTGAGGACAAAGGGAACTTCAGAGACTTCTTTTAGCCTAGAGGTGATGGGTCCAGATGGCAATGACAGTGGAGCACTGCCTATGTCTGGCCTACTGTACCAGCCCCAACAGAAAGCAGACTGTGAAATCATGGGGGAGGGAGAGGAAAGCACAAAGCCTTTATTTCCCCACACTCTAGTCTTGGGGCAACGAATGGCGAGAAGGAGGAAATAAGAAATAGCATTTAGAGCAGGAACAAGAAATCCTGGATCTCTCTCCTGGCTTCCTAGCTTCTTTTCGGTAAAACGCTAGCAGAGGGCATGGAGTTGATTTAAATCAGATGCTCCTTTACTGGCAGACATTTACAACAGCCCAGAACCCAGAAGTGATGGAGGAAGCATGGCTGGCACATAGCGGAAAGGTGCCCTGGTCCCTCTTCTTTGCTAGAGAGCCACCTTAGGGCCCATCGCACATTTTCAACTTTTGATTTTTTTATGCACCGGCTGGGGTCCCCTAATTGCTTTACAGGGTAATGTTTTGTTTCTGCAAGAGGCTTCTGATGCTTTAATACGTTTAGAATCTCCAAAGGGCTGGCATCTTTCATTTGTCCATTCAAATACTGAATGTATGCTACACACCAGGCACTATTCTAAGACCAAACCCACGCTCTCAGTTCGCTTCCCTCCTAGTGCTGGGAGACAGAAAATGCACAATTTAAGCAAGTGACCATATATGTCAGATCTGTACAAGTTCTATGAAGAAAAATCAAGTCAGCTAAGGTGACAGAAGAAATGAGGGTCCTAAGGTGAATACTTCCTGGAGGAAGGGCATTCCAGGCAGAGGCAACAGTAAGTACAAAGTTCAGGAGGTAGGAGCCTTCTGGACAAGGAGCTGGTGGGTCTGGAGCAGACCGATAGAGAGGGGAGAGGCTGTAAGAGAGGAGGGCGAGGGGATGTGAGGAGTTAGAGCCTGGAGCATCTCAAAAGCCATGGCGATGATTTTGGTTTTAATGAATGAGAAATACTGAAGGGCTTTGAACAGAAGTGACATGACTTGGATTTGGGTTAATGAAAGTCAGATCCTTCTCTATGCTGCTTAAATAACAGCCCAGAGAAGGCAGGATGGGTGAAAGCAGAGGCACTGGTGCTGATGGGGGAACCTTACAGGTAGAGCTGCCAGGGTCTGGAGATGGGAGCACAGGTATGAGAGACAGAAAGGCAAGAGGGATGGCTGTGAGGCCCAAGAACCTGCAGCCATGGTCACTGGGATGGGGAAGACCAGGGAGGAAGCAGGGTTGTGAAAGGAAGCCAAGGGCCCGGTCTTGGCCTTGTAAGTTTGAGATGCCAGACGGGCTGAATGGACAGCTAGATGCAAGCATCTGGATTCAAAAGAGGACCAACCTAGGGATATAAGCTGGGAATCACCAATATACACAGGGTATCAAAGCCACAAGACTGGATGGGATTAACTATGAAATTACTCTAGAGGTCTCTTTTAATAAACAACATACTGTATTTACTCACTGCCAGCATTGTGCAAAGTTCTTTACAGTTATTAACTCACTTAATCTTTCTCACCGCCCTCAAGTCAAGCTCTATTATTATCCTCATTTAACTGATATGCACACAGAGGCACAGAGACTTTTAAGTATCTTGCTCAAGGTTAGTGGGAGACAGCAGTGGGGCTGGGGAGAAGAGAGGTTATAGGCTTAAGCTCTGGGTGCTCTCGGGTTAGGAGGTGAGGGAGATGAGGAGGAACCAGCTGGAGACTACAAGCAGCAGCAGGCGAGGAGAGAGGAAACCAGGAAGTATGGTGTCCCCAAAGCCAAGCCAATTGAGTGTCCCTGGAACAGAAGACAGATCAGACGCTGACAGGTCAGGAGGTGAGAACTGATCATTGGATAGAAAAGTGACATCTTTACTTTCACTAACCTGGTTTTGAAATTAACCTCCTCCCATTTTGAATGCAGGCAACAAATCCCAGTAGTTTGCGCAGTAGCTGAGACTGTCACCAACAGAAACCCCAACGTTTTCATTGTTGGTGAGGAAGTACTGTTTCTGGCCATCTTTGCTTCCAGATGACAGTAGTTCCTAGACCTTGTTATTTAATGTGTTAATAAAGAAGTACCTATGCTATGAAATCATGCATTTTAATAATTCTGATCATTCTACTGCAATAGAATTGTTTTCCTTCTGTCCTCCTACATATTTTATTTTAAGCATTTAAAATATTAATCTGAGAAGGGGGGCCATGCAACATGAAAAGGTTAAAGATTATCTCAATATTAACCACAAAGGAGTGACCAAAAGCCAAAGCGGGTGGAGGAACAGCATTCCTAACCTAGGGCACCAGTGCGGCACTTAGCCCGGCGTTCAACAAACGAAGGGACCACAGACACTTTGTGGTGACTGTGGCTGGGGTAGGTGAGGCTGTTATCACAGCTCACACTCGCCAAGGATGCCACAAAGGAAGGTGACGTCCATGCATCTGTGCGGCCACCGGAGCGTGCCCAGCCAAGGTCCTGAGGGAGGGGAGCAATCCTTCTTCGCTCTATAGTGGTTTCACTTGAGGTGGCTCCACTGCTCACACCCCCTTTCCTTTCCTTTCGTCTGCCCTTTGGGCTGCTCTACGCCAGGCTGACCTACTGTTTCCCTGTGGCCAGAGCTCTGCTCTGCTTTCATTTTGGAAACAACAGAAAGTCCTCTTTACCCTACCCTTCCAATATCTGGCCACCCGGACATTATCGGGCAAAACAGAGGAACTAACAGCAAAGTCACGACTCCCTGCTTCGGCAAAATCAGGGAGAGACCCTAGCACAGAAACCACAGCCAAATTAGTCAGACAGCTCCTGCATCAGTAAAATGAAGACCATCCTGGAGCTTTAGCTCATAGGGTAGTTAGGAGAGTCAACGAGCTGGCTGCTGTGACGCACTGAGAACAGCGGCGGGCACATGGTAAACACCGTATGCATTGTTCAATAAAGACACGCTTGCCCTTTCTCTTTCTTCCCCACTAAAAAAAGCACCAAGTAAAATGTGTCTGAAATTTCACAAATTCATTGTTAACCAACATAGCATTCGAGAATAAGTGACATTAATCTGAAAAACATAGTATTACGGAATGCTTACAGTCATTCTTAAATTTGAAAAGAAAAAGAGATGTTAACGACAAGATGGCAGCCCAGCTCTCCCAGCCCAGTATCTACTGCAGTCAGACATCAAGATCGTGATGTGATGGCCCCTGATGTACCATCACGTCTTCCAGCAAACCTAACATCCCTGGGCCTTACACACGGGGGTGGAGGTGGAGGGGGTACTGCCACTGGTGTCTGTCTTCTGCAGAGCTTGGGGACTACCTTGCTGTGTTATGTTCCCTGGATGTGGGAGAAAGCAGCCACTAAAGCTCTCTTCTTTTCCCTTTGGCACCAACCCGGATTCCCACTTTAATTTTAGTTCAACAATGCAAAGGGGAAAGGGAAATCCCCTGGCTAAAGTTCCACTTCCATGGAGTTTGGCACTATTCTGAATGTGAGGTGGACAGTCTTTAATCAAAAATCATTGTGCATTTGTTTAGTGTATGGAGAAAAAATTAGCCATTGAGGTCCAGGGAAATCAGAGAGAATGCCAGGGTGCTGCTGCAAGAAGCTTGGGGCCCATCTGGTCTACCCCCTGGCTTTTTTGTTGTTGTTGTTGAGAAGGAAAAGAAGTGGAGGGCATGTGGCATTTCCACAGCTAAGGGGGAATACAGTTTCTCCAGAGACGCAGGAGAGTTAAAGCACCACCTTCCAGCTGCAAAATGCCTCCTTGCTATTGCTTGCTCTCCTTGCAGTCTAGGACAGGAAACAAGTTGGGCTGGTTTGAAACTTGCCTGGGCAACCAGCACCACCTGGTTCACCTGCCCTTGCAGGATTCCTGCCTGTCTCATGACTTGCAAGCAAAACCCAGTCCATGAATCTCACCCTCACACTGCACCAGGCTGCCTCAACCCATTTCCTGGGAAAGAGGGGAAAGCTAATAATGAGCCTGGCCTCCAAGGTGCCAGGCATCAGTGTCATTTTTGTAGTGATTATATTCTATTGCCTTTGCTAGTAAAGAATTGCAGCCTCCACGAGCTAAGATGAGGTTGGAGTGACCTCCCCCAGCCTACCACCCCCACGCTGACCTCCGCACTCCCATTCTCCCAATAAAGACCAGTCCCTTACAACTTAGTGCGATACAAACACAACACTTCAATGCTTAACAAGCATTGTCTATTGTATATTGTCCCCCACTTTTCTCAGTTATTTACAACCACATCCAAACTCCAACACACTGGCTCACATTTTAGGCTAATGGCTATGGTAAGCGCTGGGTTTTTTTTTTTCTGACCTGAGAACGCAAAATGAGTCCATCCTCTTTAGGGCGCCCCTTTAAACCTTCTGGAGACTGACACGGGCTACACTGAATTCTATTTTGCACGCGGAGGATCCTGCTGCGTTATTGTTTCCATCACTGTGAGTAGGTGGATACGACAGATAGAACTTTAGGTTTCCGGGTTCTGGTGCCAGGAGGTATTGAGAGGGTGTAAAGTTCAAGTGCCTTCAAAGTGATTAAAATAAACAGGCAACTGGTTCCTAGGCCACTCCCACCTCCTACAGACAGCTTCATTGGGAGAGGCCACCACACTCCCAGTTCCCAAACTTCTGAGAAGCCACCGAGATGGCAGTCCTCGTAGCTGCTAGGGTCCACTTAGCCCCCATCTGACGCCCGGCACCTGATTGTCTCTGTCACCTGTGGGCTTCGCTGGGTTCCAATCCATTCTTCAGGCTGACATCTGTCTGCACCATCTCCTGTTTCAGTTCTCCGATCTCCGAGACGATTGTGTCAATGAGCTATTCAAAGACAAAAATAGTGTGACGTCAGGCAGTGGAAGAGGCGTGCCCAGAGCCCAGAGAGCTTCAGCGGCTTCAATAGGAGCACAGAGAAGACCACCTTTTTTTTTTTTTTAATCCCGGCTGTGTGAATTTCCTCTACCCAGAGGAAAAAAATGAGGGTGGGAGCATATTTTTCTAAAAAAAAAAAAAGAGGAAGAACTTAGGTTTCGGTACTGCCCTAAGAAAAAGGATATGACACCCAGTTTGGTTTCTCAACATGAATACAAAGAGGAATAAACAAATCCTGGTAAAACCAGGCCTCCACATTCATTTTGTCAAAGTCAAAACTCAAGAGGAATTCCCTGAATTAAAGTTTATACAATCATTGTTCTGGCTCAGAAATAAGCATACTTGTTTTTGTTTTTTTAAAGATTTTATTTATTTGAGAGAGAGGGAGAGCACGAGTGGGGGCGGGGTGGGTGGAGACGTACAGAGGGAGAGAGAGAAGCAGACTCCCCACTGAGCAGGGAGCCTGATAAGGGCTCAATCCCAGGACCCTGAGGTCATGACCTGAGCCGAAGGCAGATGCTTAGCCATCTGAGCCACCCAGATGCTCCAGAAATAAGAATATTTAAAAGACACACATAGCTTACAATCAATTTCCAGACATTAAGCTTACTCATCCTATTCTTTGCTTTTTATTTATTTATTTTTTTTATAAAGAAGACTGCTTAGGGAAAGGGAAGAGAGAGGGCTACATGGGGTGGGGAGTGGGTGAACCAGAGGGGAATGCAGAGGGAGATGTACCCTCATCTTGCAGAAGGCTCATGCGTGCTTGTATCCTCTACCCACACACCTGGGAAGAGGCTACATCTGCCCCTGAAGGCTGGTCTAAACTCTTGAACCCACCTAATCACTCAGCCAACAGAATCCTTCCTGGAGCTAACTAGGCACTCTATGTGTAGAGCCCTTGTTCTCAAAGTGTGTCATTGCTCACTAATTCTAAAAAATATATATAGTTATTTTTTACATAAGTGTTACTTATGTCATTGTGTAATAGATTTATTATTGTTTCAAAATAAGTATTTTTTAAAAATTTCTCCATTTTATTTCCTAATACAGCAAGCATCTGTAGCTATAACCCACATGAACATAAGCTCTTTGGGGTCCTCCATAATTTTTAATAGGATAAAGGGATCCTAGGGCTATAAAGTTTGATAATCACTATTCTAGCTAAAGATAAGTGTTGTCTTGTCTCAAGCAGATTTATCCCACCCAAGCGCTGGCAGAAACTTCATCTGAGCTTACAGGCTGTTCTAAACTGTTGACCCCATCTATTCATTCATTAATTCAACAAACCTTTTCGGGCACCCACTTCATGTCAGGTGCTACAAGCATGGAGTGAGGTGGACAGTTCTCATGGAGATGATATTCCAGTGGAGCACAGACCACAGCCTTGAGCACTGAGAAGAGCCAGGATGAGAACAGAACAGGGTGATGCTGTAGGGGGCAGTTAAGCGGCCACCACTCTAGGTAGGATGGGATGGTGAGGGTGGATCTTTGAGGAAGTGATGGAGCTCTGAATGACAAGGGGGGGCCATGAAAAGATCAAGGGAAGATCCCTCCATACAGAGAAAGTCCCAGAGGCTGGGGAGGCACGTGGCAGGAGAGGCAGGCAGACACCAGAGCTCATTGGCATTCTAGATCACAGTACCCGTACAGTTGAGTTTTCTACATTAAGAACCATCAAAGGGCTTTAGGAGGGGAAGACATTTTCTTTGTTTTATGTTCTAAAAAGATCACTTTGGCTGCTGGTTAGAGATGGTTTGTAAGGGCAAGAGGAGAAGCAGCAAGACCAGTCTGGAGGCAACTGCAAGGATGTAGGCAAGAGTGGTCCAGGTGGCTTGGACCAAGATGGTAGCAGAGGAATTAGAAAGAAGGGGAGAAATATAAGAACAATTTACACAGAAATTGATAGAAGTTGATGGACTTGATGTAGGAGTGGTAGGAAGAGAAGGATCAAGCACAACTCCTAAGTTCTTGACTTGATTATCAGATAGATAGATGGCCGTGTCCTTGACTGACATGGGGAGGGTTAGGTTTGAGGAAGAAATCGAGTTGGATATTGGGTCATTATGTCTTGATTTTCTTATTGGCCATCAAATAAATTTGGGAAGTGGTTTTTGACATTTAGTATGGAGATATTTATACATTTGGAAGTCACTGGCATATGTGCTGGCATTCCAAAGCCCTGTGAAAGGGAGAGATTAACTGAGGGGAAAGTGGAGATGGAGAAGGGGTCCCTGAAAATAGCTTTGCATGCTCCCAATGCTCAGAGGTCAGAAGAAGGGAGGCCAGCCAAGTCCTCCATGCTTGATCCATCTCTGTTGTGTGTGCGTGGGATGCAAGCTGTAGGCAAACATTCTAGAAGCACTGGGGACTTGGAAGAGAAAATGACCAGGAGATCCCTTTTATACATAGCCCGCTGGCAAATATGTACAAGTCTGACAATATTTGAAAATGTGGGAAAACACCCCCAAATGCTGCTAGAGGAGTATTATTTGTAGAGCCCACTTTGAAGAGCAATTTGGTAATGTCTTATAGAGTTAGAGACACACAGACCTCCTAGATATGCACTCTAGAGAAATCCAGGCACATGGGTGCAAGGAGACCTTTATAAGAATATTTGCTGCATCATTATTTGTAAGAAAACCAAATTATAAGCACTTAAATGTCCATCAATAATAGAATGGGTAAACTGAGGTATGTAGCAGTTAAAATTAATGAACCAGAGCTATCGGTATCAACACACATATAAACAGAAATGCTCAAAAACTTCTCACAAAAGCAAAAAAAAAAAAAAAAGCTTGAAAAGGGTTATATCCAGTATATAAGGTTTAAAACCATTCAAATCTGTACAATACTATAGTGTTTACAAATATACACATAGATAGACAACTCCAATGTGTGATATGGGGGTTATAATCTTTTTCTTTTTTTAATAATTTCTTATTATGTTATGTTAGTCACCATACAGTATATCTTTATGGGGGTTATAATCTTAATCCAGGATAGTGGTTACCCCTGGAGGAGAATGGATGAAGATGTTCACAGGTCAAGGGGCTCAACCACCCATGAGACTTTATTTCTTAAAATGAAATGGCAAAATGATGATTTGACAGAGTTCCATGACATGTGTTTAGTAGTATGTGTGATTTTCTGTATGTTTATTCCTAATCAAGATTATTAGGAAAATAAAAGGGGTGCTATGTCTGAAAATGGAAGGAGGTGGAAGGACTGAGAAGGGGGGAGCAAGTGGGGTGAGGGAAGGCAGTCTGAGTGTCTGTGCTGAAGGCCTCCCAATCTGGGCTGGGTCACACGCCCATTCTGGGCCACAGCTATGGTCCTGGGCAGGAGAGCCACACACAGGAGCGTCACCCACAGCCTCGGGCAAACCTAGGAGAAAAAGTTCCCATCCCCAGCAAGGAGACAGGTCATGAGGCACAATCAGCCTCTCCACACCCTCAGTCACCTTGACAGCCACCATTATTAATGTGAACGTAAACATAGCCTTCCCCAGGAGATGCCTTTGATCTTCTCTGGCCAGAGTGTTTCTCCTCACACTGGTCTTGCTGACACCTTCAGTAGTATCTCAAGACCTCCACATGCCACACCTGCTTCCTTCTGTACCTAACCTAACACAAAGAACCTAGAAGTTGTGGTTCTTACGCAGGAGCACTTGGATGGCAAATCATGAACAACACCATTTATCTGTAATGCAGAAGGGTAGTGCAGTGACGCCTAAGACACAGAGGTGGATGAGGACAGAGGGCCCACCTGGCTGCATGACTGAGACCCTTCCCAGCCGGCTGAGGGTCTTGCCACCCCTCCACCTCTCCCACCTCTCCCCTCCGTTCTGCCCCTGCTTGCCCACCTGACGGCACAGACTCTCTGAATAATTGGTTGTTCCACCCACCAGGCCCCTCCACCCGCAAAAGTCATCCCCAAACATCTACTCCTCCCTGAGGTCTGCCCTGGTGTCAATGATTGGATTTGAGATGTTTCTCAAATTCTCCCAGATACACTTGTGTTTGTGTTTTTGATACCTGTAGATGTTTGATGGAACTTTTATGCTCTTAATGCTCTTTATCTTTGAGGATAAACAGAGATAATCTGCCATCCACAGGGGGGGGGTAGTTTTAAGCTAAGCTTTCTCATGTTAAAGACAATAGCAGTTTCAACTAAGTGCTTTATCAAAGTCGCAATCGAAATTTCGCCAAATCCACTTACACAGCTGAAGACCCCACCATATCCCTGTAGCTGTCCAGAATTCCTACAAAACAGGGAAGGGACTCCTTAAGCATCTGCCTATTTTGTCTACCTTATTTGTCTTCCCAGGATGTGTGTGGACAGTTGGGAAGATGGTCACGGGGCCAAGTGCAATTATTCAGTGCAATCAGAGCAAGACAGGACACCAGGGTGCAGGGCACCAAATTAGTGAGACAGTGGTTCTACCAAAAACACAGTGTCTGTATCATTTCCAGAAAAGTACAAGTCATGAGGAAGGCCCCAAACCAGGAAACAGACACGGACAAGCACTGGGCATCACAGAGTCCGCTCTGATAAAGCCAGGGCATCGTCTGTGTTTGCTACCTCCCGCAGGCAAACAGAGGTGGTGTGCTGACCTTCCCATGCAGGGACAGAGCAGGCTGCTGTGCGCAACAGGAAAGAGGAAGGCAAGCCCTGTGTTGGGTCTCTGGGCCCCTTCCTCATTCTACTCAGAAACCTCTGTTCACCCTCCTCCCTCATCTATGAGCATTTGTGCATGACAAAGCGCAGGGAGCCTGAACTGTTCACCTGGGTGATTTTCATGCCAGCTGGCATCCAGGCCAAGGGCAGGAGCAGCGTTCAGGAAGGCCTAGGTTCTTTCCCTCTGAGATCACACCCAGCGCACGGCCTGGGCAAGGCTGGGCCTGCAGCGTCCCAGGCTAGAGCCGGAGTCTACACTAATTTGTACCACTTTGCAATCATTCTGGTAATCTCCCCATAGGCGGGAACCTCCTTTGAGGGGCCACACAGCCAGCAGCAGCTTTGTACACTTTCAAGAATGTCTGGTCGCAGCAACTGCCTGGTGGTTTGGCAGCATGGACCAGTGGAGAGGGCACCAGCTTTGGGCTCAGAAAGACCTGCCTTCAAATCCCACCGGATCCCCGCCCACCGTTGGTTGTGTCCTGAACCTTGTTATTAATTGTGAGCCTTGCCATGAAAAAGAATGATACTAGAAAACACTTCAAATAGACGCAGACACCTCCCAGCCTGGAAAGAGGCCATTTCATTACTCGGGGCAAACCTGGTCTACCTGGGCAGACCAGTGTTTGTGGCATCCAATCTTCCTTTGCTGCCTAGAAGTCTCTAATCTCAACATCTGCCCACTAGACGCCCCTTTTCCCTGACCGGGGACAGAGGTCTTGATGCCATCCCTGCTCGCATGGGAGGCTGGAGGGAGGGAAAAGGGAGGGACTCTAAATCTTGTGTTCTTTCTTTTAGGGTTAGATAAAGGAGAAAAAAAATCTCTTGAAGGCCAAGTGGAATTAAAAGGAGAAAGTGTTTACAGAGCAAGTTCTGATACAGCACTCTTCAAATGGCAAGTCGAACTCAGGAATGTTATCTTGGTTTGAAAAGGGGATGTGTTGCTGATATGGGGAAGCCTTGAAACCTAGGGTGTGGGAAAAGTCAAGTGTTTAGCTCTCAGCACTGGAATTCCTATTTTCCTGGTGCATCATCTTGGCCTTGGGGTGTGATGGGCCTTTACAGCCCCATCAGCCCCGTGGGATTAGACCTACCTCCAGGTCACGAAAAACCACATCACCCAAACAATCCCTCTTCTGTCTGCTTCTGTTGAGCTGGGGGAGCCTTATGATCTGGTGGGTACATCCCATGTTTGGGGCTCTTCTAAAGTAGTCTGGAAAAAAAGGGGTTTCTCATCCACCTTCAGACGATCTTTGCCCCCAGGAACTGTCAGCATGGAAACAAACAAAATAATGAAGGCTTCTTCCTTCCACTTGCAGAAGAGGGTCTAGAAAATGATGGTGGGGCATCCCAAAACCCTGTAATTTTTTGGCTTTCTAAACTTTGTGTGCCACATCCCCCGAGGGTGTTTGCATTTATATTTTTGAAATTTTAATTGCAAACAAAAAACATGAATACATCCTCATTGAAAAACATAAATTGTCGTTAAATCTAATCTCCCTTGGCCATCACCCATAATCCTTTTCACCTACCCAGAGGTAACCACTATTAACAGTTTTGTGCACACCATTCTCGAACGGTATCGTCCTGTGCTTTTTCTACCCAATGGAATTGTACTGATGTATTGTCCTGTGGTTCCCTTCTTTTACTCAATGAAATGTGGGATTTGTTCACATTGATACATGAAGCCCTAGCTCATTCATTTTTTTAACATTTAAAAAAATTTATTTAAATTCAATTAACATATAGTATATTAGTTTCAGATGTAGAGTTAGGTGATTCATCAGTTGCATGTAACATCCAGTGCTCATTACATCACATGCCCTCCTTAATGTCCATCACCCAGTTACCCCATCCCCCTACCCACCTCCCCTCCAGCAACCCTCAGTTTGTTTCCTATGATTAAGAGTCTCTTATGATTTGTCTCCCTCTCTGATTTTGTCTTGTTTTATTTTTCCCTCCCTTCCCCTATCCTCCTCTGTTTTGTTTCTTAAATTCCACATATCAGTGAAATCATATGGTATTTGTCTTTCTCTGATTGACCTATTTCGCTTAGCATAATACCCTCTAGTTCCATTCACGTCATTGCAAATGACAAGACTTCATGTTTTTGATGGCTGAGTAGTATTCCATTGTGTGTGTGTGTGTGTGTGTGTGTGTGTGTGTGTGTGTATATGTATATATACACCACATCTTTATCCATTCATCTGTCAATGGTTATCTGGGCTCTTTCCATAGTTTGGCTATTGTGGATATTGCTGCTATAATCATCAGGGTGCAGGTGCCCCTTCGGGTCATTACATCTGTATCTTTGGGGTAAATACCTAATAGTGCAATTGCTGGGTCATAGGGTAGCTCTATTTTCAACTTTTTGAGGAACCTCCATACTGTTTTCCAGAGTGCCTGCACCAACTTGCATTCCCACCAACAGTGTAAGAGGGATCCCCTTTCTCTGCATCCTCGCCAACATCTGTCATTTCCTGACTTGTTCATTTTAGCCGTTCTGCCTAGTTCATTCATTTTAAGTGGGAATGGTTTTCCACCCTAGGGATATACCACATGGGGATATACACAGGGATATACCATGTATCCATTCTATTTTGACAGACACTTAGGTCATTTTCATTGTTTTGCTGTCACAAGCAGTACTGTGTTAAACTCCCTTGTGTACCGTGTGAAACCTCGCAGAAAATGCTGAGCTCCATTTACTTAAGAGGTTATGAGGTGGTGCTACGTGGCTCTCCAGGTGGCTGTGCCAAACTCTACTGCCTCCACCATCTTTAAAGTGTCCTCTCACTTGTCAGTGTTTGATTTTATCAAACTTTTAAGCTTTGGCCAATCTGATGAGTATATGTGGCTTCTTATTGTTTTACTGTGCTTTGCTCAGATTATATTTTTGTTGTTCATTCGTATTTCTTCCTTTGAGGAATTGCCTGTTCATTTATCTGATGCCCATTTTGGGGTTTCTTGGTTTTTCTCATTAAACTGCACGAGTTGTGGATATGCATCTCTTGTCTCAAATATTTAAAAGATTTTCTCTCATACTGTTTTTTGTTTGTTTTTTAATTTCCTTAAGCTTTTAATGTTGATAGAATCAAAATTTTTCATTATGGCTCTTGTTTATTGAGCCTTATCTAGGAAGACCTTTCCTTTATTTTTTTTAAGATTTATTTATTTATTTGAGAGAGAGAGAGAGAGAGCAGGGGAAGGGGTAAAGAGAGGGAGAGGGAGAGAGAGAATCCCATGTAGACTACACACTGAGTATGGAGCCCGATGTGGTGCTCAATCCCAGGACCCCAAGATCATGACCTGAGCTGAAATCAAGAGTTGGAAGCTTAACTGACTAAGCCACCCAGGTGCCCCTAGGAAGACATTTCTTATCTTGAAATTATAAAGTTTCCTCCCTTTTCTGCTGAGACTTACATATAGTTTTGCCTATTTACATATAACGTATTTATTTATAAGTAGGCCTTTCATTCATCTGGAGTATAATTTTATGTGTGGTATGAAGTCAGGACAAGGAGGGGAGGGATAACTCTAATAATGCCCACACTAGGTTCCCCAAAACCCTAAACCCTGCACTCTGAGATGCCAAATCTGTCTCAAGGTGTCTTCTGCAGGCCAAGGAATGTGCCAGAGGGCCACCACTTTCAAACATGCCCAAAGGCTGGGGATGGCCTGTGAGGCAGGAGATTGAACTCTGCCCTTGATTTTTTTTTCCAAATGGAGAGCAAGTGAACCCAACAGCTTTTTTGCAATAGTCCATCTTAGCCCTGCTGATTCAAAGCATCCCCTAATCACAGTCAGAACCTTCCTATTTACTAAAAACAACATTCACTATCTTTTTATTCCATTTTCTACTTTGGAGTTAAGAAAAAAAAGTACCTCCACATACTTACACAGAGAAAAAGTTAATACGCAACCCACCCTGTACCCTCCTCTGAGTAAAGTGAAACAAATGGCTTGTTGTGAATAACTTTCTGTTTTTAGCTCAAAGCAGAAAAGAGTAGTGTTAAAAATAGAAATACTAGGCCCCAAATGGAGTCACTTGTGCAAAGCCCCATGTCGCAAACCAGGACTTAATGCCTAACCTACCTGCAGTTCCAGCCTCTCCCAGGAGTGGTATTTTAAACCAGTCTGCAATTTCCTAATCAATACAGGTAACGTAAATGGAAGGACAGACCCTGGTCCTTCCCCCAGAGGAAGGTGACCAGCCTGAAACAAACCTTTCTTTTGTTTATGACTTCCTTGTCCCTACTCCCTTCTGCCTATGCACGTCTTCCATTTTGTACTGCTCCCTAGAACTCCTTTTTATTTGCCGGACAAGGCACTGCCCCATTCAGAAACTATTGGCCAATTAGACCTTCAAGTTTACTCAGGTGAATTGTGTTTCCTAAACATCAGTATTTAGAGGAAACAAACACAAGTGAACAAATCTAATATTTAAAAGCAGAATGTGGCTAAATGACTGGCTTGGAATTCCTTCGGCTCTGTAGCTTCAAGTAGTGTGTCCTGGAATAAATCATTTGACTCCTTAAATTTCCTCATCTGTGAACTGAGAACATACTGAGGGCTGCTTCTCAGGCCTGTTTAAGAGTGCATTGAGATGATGCAGACAAAGTCCACAGCAGATGTGCATTTTTAATATTTGCTGGCGGGGAGTGGGCTTACCAAGTTACATTGCCCACCCATAACATAAAAATCAGAGGTCTGGTTCAGAGGGTACTAGAAATACAGGGTGGGATTAAGGTAGCAGGATGTGTTGGCTGATTGTATCTGTTGGGGGACACAGGTCCTTGTACAATGCCCATGAGAAAGATCTCCACATGCTATGTCCCTAGAGGCACATCAATTCGATAGGGCTTTTTGGGGCCCAATATGCATGAATATTCTTAAAGCCAATAGAAACATTTGAAATTAGGAGATTTCCAGAAAATTCAGGACCTGGTGTCCTTTGTGTGCATTGGTAACTTCTGGGTACACCTCAAGATGTTGATGGACCAGGTTTTCATAGCTTTTAGCCTCTTGGAGCTTCCTCAGATCTGAAAACCCCTGCAAACATCAGGCAGCACAGTGGCCTCTCCCAAGACCAGTGTTTCCACCAGAGAGGGCCCCTAATGCTTCCCAAGAGTGGTCAGGAGAAGAAAACCTGGCCCTATACAGCCAGTCCCAAGGCCCTGGTCAAAGCACAGCTTTCAGGTAGCCAGAACCTGCTTTGTCTGGTGTACAGAGACCAAGAAGGACCCTCAAAGTCAGTCCTTGACCAGTAACAGATGGGTGCTGAGGTATAAATGCCCCAGTTCCCTCTCCTCTGGTGGAGACAGCTGAGAAGACCTATACTGTCCCCAAGATCCCTTTAAGATGGAGCCAAAGTTATCTTCAAGGGGACTTTGCTTGAAGTTGGACCCTTGTCTGCCCTCCTTCCCTGCCCCACTCCACTATGGGTTTCTCTTGGGAGCCCTTCCTGATAAGCCACTTTCATAAAAATCTTTAGCTCTGCACCTATTTCTGGGGAACCTGACTTAAGACAGCCCCCAACCTTCACTCATGGCTCTCCTCTTTCACTGTTTGAGGTGGATGGTCCTGCCTGTGGGTTATTCCTAGAGCCAGAGGCTCACTCACATGCCCCTACCTGGATGTAACTCCCAGAGTAGGAACCATGTCTTTTTGCTCCCTGCTATAAGTTTGGAGCTCAGGCCAGTCCCTGGCACACACGAGTTGTTGAATGAATGAGTGCTCTTCCTCCTCTGCCTTCCTCTTGGTAACTTCCCTGTTCATTTTCCTCCTAGATCAGGGCTAAATCAGGACGCAGAGTGGGCGGAGCTCCAGCCAGTCCATGAGAGGCTCATCTGGACATGGTGGGGAAGTCACTGACATGGTGGTAGCCACTGAAGGGCAGTGCTCAAGATTTTTCAACTATTTACCACCAACAACCATGTATGTGGCTGCACACTGGAGTACACTCTCTTCCAATCCACTGTTAAGCTCTCACAGAGCAAAAGCCTCTGCTTTAAAACACAGTCCCTCTAATGACTAAGGTGTAAACCTCTTCCACTGACCTGTAAGAGAGGGCCAAATTGGCTCTGACTCACCAGACCATCAACACCAAGTACACCCAGGCCATGAGGGCCCGGGAGGACCGCGTTGGCATAGATGCTACTCATTCTGTGCAACTTCCAGAGGCTGAGCCCAGAGTTTTTTGAGTTTTGTTTTTCAACATATTTGAAATGATTCTTCAAACACTGATATAACTTTAAATTTAGTGTATCCTTGGAAGGGGGAAGTTTTAAGAGACACACAGTGTCTGTAGTTCAATATATGAAACATGGAAGCAACTTATATGGCTGCATCTTGAGCAGTCATTCTGCTGAGGTCCTAATTTACTTGGTTAGTTGTCTGAGGCTGGTATTGTGTTATATTCTGCAATGACTTGGAAGTCACAGATTATCACCATATCACCACTCGCGGCTTTGAATTTTAAGGTTAAGTAACAAGCTAAATGGTAGAAGGACCACAAAGGACAGGGTTCTTTCTAAGAGTTGGCACTGATGTCTTCTGCAGCCCTGGTTAGTTTCAGCATTTGTGTTTTAAATCTGATTTTGCATTTGTTTCTTTATGTTTTTATGAAATGTTTATAGAGTAAGTATTAAGCATCAGGCTCTGGGTCTGAAATAGGGAAGAAAAACAAAATATAGTGTGCTCCATCAAATCAAATTAAAGATACTACTAATTATAAGGCACACTCTTATTTTATATGCCATCAAGAAAAAAAAAAGAGCTGCCAATTATAACTATGACACACCATTGACTGTAGCATACAAGTGATTTCAGAGAGGTTACATTTTGGAAATCAGTAAATCTTGACTGAAATGTGCTGATCTACGTTTTTGTGGAGCTCAAGTTGGAGAGGCCTGAGGTTGTGTTGGTCAAGAAGCCTGAGGTTGTAAGTGGTTTGTTTTACTGTCCTGTCAGTGACAAACCTGGTGCATGGGGACTAGCATCTTGGAGTTTACAAAATGGGGTCTGGCAAGATGACCAGCAGGCATTCAGGCCTCCTGGGCTCCACCTAGCATTCTCTCCAGGTGTGACAGGGCTCTCATGGAAGGCATTCTACCTTGACCATGGCTGGAACCCTGGCAAGAGCAGATTCCCTCACCCTGAGCCGGTACTTCTACCCCAGGTCCCTGGGAAATGTGAAGCTTGAAGCCCATTGCCATGGGAAACATGCACTAAAACCTGAGTGTGGTGCCCCTTTGGCCTTCAAGAATTCAGAGGAACAAGGCCAATGGAGCTTTGGCTGGATTTACCACTGAGATCAACCTTGTCCATTCATAAGTCAGTTCAGACACAAAGGGTTTGTTCCTACAGTTAACAAAACTGTGCAAAACTTGATGCAAAAAAGGTTCCCTTTCAAAGTCATACTTGGACACTGTATAATAAACCTACCTAGGGGTGCCTAGGTGGCTCAGCCATTAAGCGTCTGCCTTCAGCTTGGGTCATGATCCCAGGGTCCTGGGATCGAGCCCCGCATCGGGCTCCCTTCTCGGCGGGAAGCCTGCTTCTCCCTCTCACACTCCCCTGGCATGTGTTCCCTCTCTTGCTGTCTCTCTCTGTCAAATAAATAAATAAAATCTTTATAAAAAAACCTTACCTAATGGTCACCTGGAATGTCATTTTGTTTGACTCTTTTCTTTTGATTAAAGCCCAGCCTCCGTACAGTCAGATGTAGAACATGTGGAATATTGGTAAGTTGCAAATGATATTTGTTTGCCAGAAAAGATAAAAAAAGGTTTTAATTTTATTGCCCTGGACATCTTTAACCGCTTTTGTATCAGGTTGAGCCATATGAAATTGCAATTGTTTGAAAGTCAAAATATTGTTGAATATTAGCCGTATCAAGCTTACATCTAACCTTGCAAAGTTAGACACACAAAGCTGGCTAATGGCAGATGTTAGAGCTGGTTCAACATGGGATTCTCTTGTCCCGTGACTATTGACCAGTCTCTGCCATCTGGAATCTGCTTTAACATCCTGTTGGTTTTTCCTTTAATGAGTTAAATTGATCTTTGACACACAGTCCCTAAGTATTTGTATGAGAATTATGGTTTTCACCTTTGAAAATTATCTCTGAAGTTTTTATTATCTCTATCTTTGAGGGCCATCCATTCTAAGACACTTGCCAACTACGGGTCATAGGCCTTGTGTGTGCATGAGGGGAGGGGTGTTCCTTAACCTCTCTGGACTTCAGTTTCCTCAAGCATTAAATAGATGTAGGTATACGCAGATAGACACACACACACACACACACACACACACACACACAGGAATATTACTCAACCATCAAAAAGAATGGTATCTTGCCATTTGCAACAACATGGATGGAGCTAGACAGTATAATGCTAGGTGAAATAAGTCAGTCAGAGAAAGAAAAACACCATATGATTTCACTCATATGTGGAACTTAAGAAACAAGATAAATGAGCATGGGGGGGGGGGGAAGAGAGAAGGAGAGGCAGACCAAGAAACAGACTCTTAACTATATACAGAGAACAAATGGATGGTTACTAGAGGGGAGGTGGTCAGGAGGATGGGCTAGATGGGTGATGGGGATTAAGGAGTGCCCTTGTGATGAGCACAGTGTGTTGTATGGAAGTGCTAAATCGCTAAATTGTACAGCTGAAACTAATATTACACTGTATGTTAACTAACTGGGATTTAAATAAAAACTTTAAAAAAAATAAAGAGATCGATGAATTTCTAACGCTTCTTCTGGCTCACTCTTGTTGATAGCCAGCTGTCCTCCTGTGCCTCTCAGCGTGCAGTGGCATGAATATTGTTACATTCACTTCCCTTTTACCACCTCCAGCTTCCTACTGAGCTTCACTGGGCTTTCTACAGCCCTGGAGGAGAAATAATGACTCACCCTTTCTGGAAGTCCATCTGAATGTATACATCATCAATTTATGTATGAAAACTGTTGAATTCAGCATTTCTAGTTCTAGGAATTGACCCAAAGAAATAATCAGATATATAGCAAAGAATGTTCTTGGCAGCACCATTCATAATAGTGAACCAGGACTAAATGGCTACCAGCAGTTGACTGGTTAAAATCATGGTACGGCAATATACTAGAATACTGCACAGTCATTGAAATAGTGATTCCGCTGCTCTTGAATGCAGAAAACAAACTGATGGTGGTCAGCAGAGAGATGGGTGGGCCGACGGGTGGGACAGGTGAAGAGGGTTAAGAGGTACAAACTTCCAGTTGTAAAATAAAAAGGTCCTGAAGATAAAAGTACAACATAGGAAATAAAGTCAATAATATTATGATAATGTGGTATAAGGACAGATGATAAGTACCCTCATCGTGGTGAGCACTGAGTCTTGTATAGAATTGTCGAATCAGTATGTTGTATACCTGAAACTAACATAGCATTATATGCCAACTCTATCTTAAAAATACATTTTAAAATGGTGATTCTGTTATATATTTATTGTTATATATAATATATATCAATATAGTGATAAATTATTAAGTGGAAGAAAAGATGCAAAACAGCATGTATTCTCTGAGCCCATTTATGTGATATCTTTATCAATGGATTTATGTAATACAACAGATAGAGCCCGATTCTGGATGCCTTAGCATGTAGATACAGGGCTTATTTCCGGATGGAGCAATTAATGGTGGTAAAATATAGGTAATCTTCTCTCTCTTTATGTTTTTCAGTTTTTCTGCAATAAGCATATTTTTTCCCGTAGGAAAAATAGCTATCTTCATTTTGGGGAAAACAGAAATAAAAGAGCAGTACGATGGGTGCGATTCATATATAGAGCCTGGAGTTAACAGCACAGCAATTAGACAAGTTTTCTTGAGAGCACAGGGGCCCTGTGATCTACTACTCTGCCGATAGGGACTTATTTGCCGAACCTAGTGCCAGCGATACATCAGCTGGTTGGTGCAGGCCTTGATAAAACAAAGCAAATAAGACATCCTGCCATGGCCAAAGGGTGGAATTATGTTCCTCACTCCCTGAGGCCAGGGCTTTGCCAAGCAGAGTGGAGCCTCACACATGCAGTGCACCTTTTTTGACAAATCTACTCAGCTGCCTGCCAGGGGTTGATCTCAGTATGGAATAGAAGGCCCTCCTCATACCAAAACATCAGTTTACATACAGGGAAGTATTCTCTCTCCCTCTCTCTCTCTCTTTTTTTTTTCTTCTAGTTACAAAGAAGGGAGTAAGCTCTGAGCTATAATGTTCTTGTGCCCCACTGCTTCTGACTCAACCCATTACAAGCACCTACCAAGTTCAGATGCACGAGAGAGTCCGGGGATTTGTTCTAATTAGCAATTCCCCGGATGCTTTTTTGCTCAACACCAGCAGTGTAAGATGTGGGCAGGAGAGATTTCCAAACAGGGTGACTGCCTCGGTAACGATAACGCTGGCAGCATCCAATGAAGCCAGGCTAAGCATTCACTCAGACAAGGTCGCGGTGGGCTCCTCAGGAGCTTTAAGATGCTAGTGTGCAGTGTGGGTCACCAGGAAGGCAACGGCGTGCGGAATTCCACAGACCTGCTGCCCGAGGACTGTTTGCCGATGTCTATTTCAGCAAAGCAGTGTTCTGCAGAAACTCTTAAAGAAATGCTGACTTACCGGGATGCTGACATGGCCACTGGGGGCATTACGTGCTGTATGCAGAATTCCAGTTTCAACTGAAACAAAAGTAAAACCACAAAAAACCCCACCAGGAATGCATGGAGTAAAGATTCAAAGGCACAGGAACTGAAGAGGAAGCATGAATCTACAACTTGCAACACTAAAGTGAAAATTTTGAAATAGACCATTAAAAACCTATTTTCTGTAAGTTGAGTATGATAATGCCCTCTGAGCACATATATACAGTTTAGGGAAGGAAGACGGCAGAGGGATTATGAAAAGGGAATTTGGACTTTAAGAAAATGTGAAGATCGGTCATTTCGGTCTTGTGAAGATGATTAGTAACTCTGAGGGGATGAATCACTGAGGCTTTGAAACTTGTTAAAATACAAACGGTTGGTTTGTTCCTCATCAGGAACTGGAGCTTTGATGCACAGGTCTGCGGAGACACCCTGGCCTCATGATTTCAGATGGGGTATGCTCACAGGTATGGTTAGTTCCTTGCCCATACCCCTCGGAGGCTACCGCTCCCGCAGGCTGTGATGGTTTTCTAGTGCAAACACCTAGAAGTCTCTCCTGAAGGCTTGCAGATGCTCTGGCCAGAAGAGCTCAGAGCAGGGTGACTGACACCTGGTACATAAATACCCCAGCTTCCTCACCCTTGGAGGGACAGTGTTGATACTCATTACACAGGTTCCCAAGACCAAGCCCTTCTTTGTCCCATTCCCCTACTCTCCTGCCTGAGCCCCCAGTGATCTCCTCCCAGACTGACTACTAGCATTCACAACCTGTCTCTGAATCTGCTACTGGAAAACCCAACCAATGTTTTTCTTTTTGCTATAAATTCAGAGAAGATGTCTCAGGCTATTTCCTCCATCTTGGATATCCAGGTGCCTTCACTGGCCCTCAGGGCCTTTACGCCTCCCCAGTGTTCCCAGGTAATGAGTATATGGGGATGCCTTGGAGTATTCTTACAATCCTGCTTTGATTTAAGTTATGTGACTAGAATTGGGCACAGTGCTCCAGTGCTAACCTGGTCTCATCTCTTCTACATACACACATACACATACACATATAAACTGTGATAAAGAGGTTGGTAACTCTCTTATTATCACTATGAATAAAACTAACAGAATAATATCCACCAGACCAGCGTTTCTTAAACTGGAATGTACACATACATCACCTGGGGTCTCATTAAAATGTAGGTTCCAACTCCTGGGTCTGGGGTAGGGCCTAAGATTCTGTTCTTCTAACAAAATCCTTGGCTGATTGATAGCCCACATGTGGAACAAGGTTCTAATGGGAGCCCAGAGGACAAGACCAAGGCTTTTGATGTCAGTATATTCAGCATCTTGTCCAACTGGCCACATAATGGATGTCTAATATATACTGGTGAAATCAATTCTTGCAATTGTTTTATTAATAATTTAGTCCACTAATTTAAGTCAGCTGCCCAGTTGCAGACAAGACAGCAGCAACTGTTTAATGCAAATTCGCAAAGAAAAAACTTTCTGATGGTGGGAAAGTACCTACTGGGACACTGGTGATGTCAACGCACAGCATGGGTAGATAGGTAAATCTGACATGAGAGTCACTGTCCATGAACAGACACTTCTCCAAAGAAGAGATAGAGATGGCTAACAGACACATGAAAAAATGTTCAACATCACTCAGCATCGGGGAAATACAGATCAAAACCACAATGACATACCACCTCACACCGGTCAGAATGGCTAAAATTAACAAGTCAGGAAATGAAAGATGTTGGCGAGGATGCAGAGAAAGGGGAACCCTCTTACACTGTTGGTGGGAATGCAAGCTGGTGCAGCCACTCTGGAAAACAGTCTGGATGTTCCTCAAAGGGTTAAAAATAGAGCTACCCTATGACCCAGCAATTGCACCACTAGGTATTTATCCAAAGGATACAAACATACTGATCTGAAGGGGCACATGAACCCAACGTTTATAGTAGCCATGTCCACAATAGCCAAAATATGGAAAAAGCGCACATGTCCATTGATGGATGAATGGATAAAGAAGATGTGTTATATATATAATGGAGTATTACTCAGCCACGAAAAGAAGAAATCCTACCATTAGCAACGATGTGGATGGAACTAGAGGGTATTATGCTAAGGGAAATAAGTCAGAGTAAGACAAATACCTTATGATCTAACTCATATATGGAATAAAAGAAACAAAACAGATGAACATAGGGGAAGGGAATGAAAAATAAAATAATATAAAAACAGAGAGGGAGGCAAACCATAAGAGATTCTTAACTCTAGGAAACAAACTGAGGGTTGCTGGAGAGGAGGTGGGATGATGGGGTAACTGGGTGATGGACATTAAGGAGGGCACTTGATGTAATGAGCACTGGGTATCATATGCAACTGATGAACCACTAAATTCTACCCCTGAAACTAATAGCACACTATATGTTAACTAACTTGGATTTAAATAAAATTGAAAAAATGTGTCACTATCAACTAATTTACTGGAAACCTGCTGCTTTCAGGGTAATGGGCTAACTGGACACCAAAAGAGGTGTAAGACATTTTCCCTGTCCTGGAAAAGGCTTACAGTGTGATCAGGAAGGTAAGACAGAAATAAGGAACAGGAACACGTCTGGTGAGTGGTCATAGATGCTAGTAATACCGACATCTTGCATTTACTTGACGTAACTCACCTTACTCCCAGTATAGCCCTTCGGATCACTAAATAGGGTGCACTGTTACTAAAGCCCTTGGCCCCTTCCAGCCGGCAAACACAGGGAGCTGCGTTGTGCAAGACAGACTTGGGTGTCACTTCATCCCTAGCCTGTACTCATCACAACACACAGACACACACACAGACACACACACAGACACACGGACACACACACCCCTTGTGGGTGGTGTGCCCCAGAGAAGTTTTAATATTCTGAGTCAGGGCAAGAGAACTAAGAACATGTTCTTCAAAAACAGAATCTGACCCATGTTCGTAGCAGCATTACTCACAAGAGCTAAAAAGGGGGAAGCAACCCGAATGTCCAGATGAATGGATAAACAAAACGTGGTATATATAGACAATGGACTATGTTTGTGCCTTAAAAAGGAAAGAAACTCTGACACTTGCCACAACTGCATGAAAATTTCAATAAATGAAATGACCCAGTCACAAAAAGACGAATAGTGTATGAATCCACTTATATGAGGTATCCGGAATAGTCAAATGCACAGAGACAGAAAGCAGAATGTGGTTACCAGGCGCTAGGAGGAGGGAATGTGGAATTGGTGTTTAACGGGGTCAGTTTCAATTCAGAAAGATGAAAAAGTTCTGGATCTCGATGGTGGTCATTTTTGCACAACAATGTAAATGCAACACTGTAAGTCGTTCCATGTCACAAACTGTTCGTTTAAAAAATAGTTAAAATTGGGGGCGCCTGGGTGGCTCAGTTGGTTAAGCGTCTACGTTCAGCTCAGGTCATGATCTGGGGTCCTGGAATCGAGCCCCGCCTTGGGCTCTCTGCTCAGTGGGAAGCCTGCTTCTCCCTTTCCCTCTGGCTGCCACTCCCCCTGTTTGTGCTCTCTCTCCCCCGACAAATAAATAAATAAATAAAATCTTTTAAAAATATTTAGGGGCGTCTGGGTGGCTCAGTCATTAAGCGTCTTCCTTCAGCCCAGAGCATGATTCCAGGGTTCTGGGATTGAGCCCCGCATAGGGCTCCCTGCTCTGCTGGGAGCCTGCTTCTTCCTCTCCCACTCCCCCTGCTTGTGTTCCCTCTCTTGCCGGCTGCCTCTCTCTCTGTCAAATAAATAAATAAAATCTTAAAAAATAAAAATAAAAAAATAAAAATAAATTAAAAATAGTTAAAATAGTATATTTTATGTTGTGTATGTTTTACCATATTTTAAAAACTCAGAACCCAGAAAAGTCAGAAAACAGTGTGTCAGAGTTATTGTTTTGTGTTTTTACAAATGTATGTTGTAGAGATCATCTTCAGAGGAAATGATCTCTTAATAACCCAGCAGCACCCTTTAAACTCTGGGTTCCCCTAAGAAGGTAACAATCACCTAAAGCAATGCCCAAGATAAGTGTGAAATGTAAAGAAGAGTAACCCTCTTGACAGCGCTTTCACGGAGTCCATATAGGTATGGATTGAGGGCCAACCCTGGGCAGGCACACTCAGATGGTGCCTCAATGGGGCGGGGGGAGGGACAAAATGAAGCCCCCTCTGCCGTGCCTCTTCCACATCTTGGGGTCTCCTGTTTCCTGATGACATCAGACACTCAGGATGGAGAAGAAAGGCCTGCTGTTCACACACAAAGATTAGGAATTATCATCCTAGCAAAGGATGCTGGGAATCTTTCTAATGTTGGACCAGCCTCCTGGAATCAGATGGCTGGGCTGAGATGATCCAAGGGGTTAGACCTGGCCCACCAGTAGAAGCATCAGCCTGGAGCAGGAGACCCGAGACTGGTCCCAGAGCTGGAGAGTTGGGTGGAACCCCATGTGTCTCTCTTTTGTGTCTATAAGCAATGGCTGCACATCCATGTGCTGGGCTCATGTCCTGAGAATTGTCTATTCTGATAACCAAGGGACTGATGTGGTTTTTTGGTTGTTTTTAAAGATTTCATTTATTTATTTGAGAGAGAGAGAGAGCACGTGTGAGACAGAGCACAAGTGGGGGGAAAAAGGGGGCACTGGCAGGCTCCCTGATGAGCAGGGAGCTGGACACGGGGCTCAATTCCAGGACCACGGGATCATGATCTGAGCGGAAGGCAGATGCTTAACCGACTGAGCCGCCCAGGTGCCCTGGGACTGATGTTTTTGACATCATATATAAAACACCACTTAGAACCAGTACCAGGTAGGTTGACTTTGTGAGAATTCATCAAGCTGGATACTGATGTGAGCACTTTCTGTATGTATGTTACACTTTAACAAGTTCAACGTATAATAATAAAGTGAATACAATGGTGTCATTTGAAGATTCAAGAATCATGACCCCTAAATGCATAAGTGAGCCTGGGGTGGAACCAGAATGAGGGAAGAAGAAATTCCATAGGACATAACAGGGGCAGTCACCAAACTGAAAATGAACTGTGGGCTAGAGCAGTGGTGTAGTCACATTTAATTTCTTGGGTTTGATCATTTACTATGCGTATATATGTAAGACAATGTCCTCGCTCCCAGGAAATACACGCAGAAGGGTTTAAATGGGTGTGATGTCTCCACTGTATTCTCAAATGGCTCAGAAAATATATCACATATATGACTACATATAGAGGCAAAATTTATATATTTATGGAATAGTTACATAGTTATACAACTGCTTGTGCATGTGTATACGTAGAAAGAGAGAAAGAGCGGGTGCCTGGCTGGCCCAGTCGGTAAAGCATGCAACTCTTGATCTCAGGTTCGTGAGTTCAAGCCCCACGTTGGGCAAAAAGTCTACTCAAAAAAAAAAAAAAAAAGAGAGAGAGAGAGAGAGAAAGAGAGAAAGAGAGTGATCAAGCAAATGGGGCAAAATGTACACAACTAGGGAATCTGGAACTAGGGTAATGGGTATAGAGAAGTCACTGGTATTATTCTTGCAACTTCTATGGAAATTTGAAATTATATAGTACGTATATACATGAAATTATACATACAAACACACATGAAAGTATGTAATACAAGGAACCCCTCATGCTATTCTTGCAATTTTTCTGTAAATTATACCAATAACCTCCTTCCTCTGCCTCCAGCCCCGGGGGGGGGGGAATTAAAATGATCCACACAAGAATGAAAACCCAGCTGCCAGAAACCACTTCCCTAATTTCTGCTAGCACAACTCCAAAGCTTACTATCATATTCTTATTGTTGGGAAATCTGTCCTTTGGAAAGGTCAGTAAGCTATGTTCCTTGTCCTCAAAATTTGCGTCAATGTGCCCTCGGAACCCAAGCCAGAGGAAGTGTTAGCCGAGGAAGACTGCACCTCTTCCTGCCCAAGGCTGCTGAACCCCAACACCTGGCAGAGCCATGGCCCCTGAGCATGCCAGCCACACCCAGCGGAGAGCCCCCAGTGGAGTCAACACTCAGTGGCCACCAGGCAGGCCTGCTGCTTACTGATGAGCCCTCCAACCACACATGCCAGTTGGGAGGGCCAGCTGGGGTCTTCCCACCTGTAGGACCGACCTATGGGGCCATCTGAAAATCCTCATCTGGGAAAGGGGCAGGGGAAACTTGGTGGGAGGATAGCAGGGAAATAGTGTAAGGAAGGTCCCCAGCACATCAGTAGGCTTAAGAGCCCCAACCACAATCAGCCCATGCCAGCAGCATGGGACACCTGGCAGCACACACATACACAAAAATGCTCATCTTTGGGGCGCCTGGCCAGCTCAGTTGGTCAAGCGTGCGACTCTTGATCTCAGGGTCATGGATTTGAGCCCCACACTGGTGTAGACATTATAAATAAATAAATTTCAAAACAATGTACATCTTTGATGGAGTCACCCAGCACTTGGCTGTCACATTTCCAGAAAGGAAACAATTTAAATTTCATCAGAGTTAACTTTTGTGTCGCTTGGGAAAAATAAAAATTTGTATTTAATCATATATAAAGGGTGGTGGATCAAAATTTTTCCAGTGTCTGGGAAACTCTAAATGCATGTAATATGGTCTTAGGGGTAGAGCAAGAAGGGCTGTGGGTGAGTGGCAGTGGTGAAGGAGACAGTGAAGGGAGCCCAGAGATTACAGAACAGACAGCTCTGGTGACAGGTGTATTTGTTTTATGTCCCTTGATAGATTCTAACAAAAACATGACAGCAAGCATGGTGTTCCCTGTATTTTTTTCTGTTGCCCACACTCTAAGTCCGGCTCCTTCAAATATAGCTGACCCATGAACAACATGGTTGATGGACTGACCCCCTCACAGTTGAAAACCCAAGTATAACTTTGGACTCCCCCAAAACTTGATTAATAGCCTGCTGTTGACCAGAAGCCTTAACATAAACATCAATTAGCACATTTTGTATTATATACTGTATCCTTACAAGACAGTAAGCTAGAGGAAAAAATGTTATTAAGAAAATCATAAGTAAAAGCAAATACATTTACAGCACTGTACGACATTTATCAAAAAATTTCCACGCATAAGTGGACCCATGCAGTTCAAACCTGAGTTGTTCGAGCATCAAATGTAGTAGGTACTCGACCAATGACTACGATCTCTCCAAACGGAAGGGAAGGTGGAGTGTTCAGCTCTTCAAAAAAAATTTTTTTTATTTTAAAAAATATTCAATTAATTCAATTAATAATTCAATTAATTAACATATAATGCATTGTTAGTTTCTGAGGCAGAGTATTCACCTCTTTTGCCTGGGAGTAATTTCTGCCTCTTGAGTTTGATTCTGGAAAGCTTTGTACTTAGTCATAAATGATGTCTTTGGGTTACTCCAATTGTTCCCAGCCCTCATTCCCTTGCATGCTGGGAATGAGAGATTCATTCCACAGCGTTATTCTAGTTTCCGGTGGGTTATGTCCCCACCCCCCTTTGCTGTCCAAAGTCTTTCTAAATTTCCTACGTACAGAACCTAATGTAACACTTCTTACAGGATCCTTGTCAGGTCTTGAAAAGATCACACCATGGATGTGATGGCGGAGAAGCTGAGGCTGTCCTAACTTTGGGGAAGCCCCAGGAAGTCCGTATCACATGTCACAGGAAAGGTAAAGATATCACTCTGTTAGCTTTAGTCAATTATAGCTACCACTTAACAAGTGGCCTTCGCTGCGGCAGGTACTATACTAGGCATCATATCATTTAATCCTCACATCGTTCTGGTGCAACAGGCAGGGATTTTTGGTCCCATTTCACAGATGAGGAAACTGAGGCTCTGAGAGTTTTTCCTATGGCAAGCAGCTGGTGATGGTTGTAAGAGGGATTAGTAGCCAGGATTCTCAAACTTGCAAACCCATGACCTTTCCACAGAATTTCCCCGACTCTTTTTTAAGTTCTTATTTCAATCGCACAGTGCTCATCTCAACAAGAGCACTCTTTAACCCCCATCACCTATTAACTCATCCCCCCACCTGCCTCCTCTCTGGTAACCATCAGGCTGTTTTCTCTGTTTTTTTGTTTCTTTCTTTCTTTAGTTAAAACGTAAGCTGTACGCCCAACAGGGGACTCAAACTGAAGACCCAGAGATCAAGAGCGACATGCTCTACTGACTGAGCCACAAGGTGCCCCAAGAGTCTGTTTCTTGGTTTGTCGTTCTTTCTTTCTCTCTCTCTTTTTCCCCACGTGTTCATTTGTTTTGTTTCTTAAATTCCACATATGAATGAGATCATATAGTATTTGTCTTATTCTTTTTTTGTAGCTGAGTAATATTCCATTTTTTAATATACACCACATCTTTTTTTATTTTTATTTTATTTTTTTAAAGATTTTATTTATTTATTTGACAGACAGAGACAGCCAGCAAGAGAGGGAACACAAGCAGGGGGAGTGGGAGTGGAAGAAGCAGGCTCCCATTAGAGGAGCCTGATGTGGGGCTCGATCCCAGAATGCTGGGATCACACCCTGAGCCAAAGGAAGACGCCCAACGACTGAGCCACCCAGGCGCCCCTCACATCTTTTTTTTAAAAGATTTCATTTATGTATTTGATAGAGAGAGGGAGAGAGCACAAGCAGGGGGAGCAGCAGAGGGAGAGGGAGAAGCAGACTCCCCACTGAGCAGGGAGCCCGAGGTGGGGCTTGATCCCAGGATCCTGGGATCATGACCTGAGCCAAAGGCAGACGCTTAACTGACTGAGCCACCCAGGCGCTCCTACACCACATCTTCTTTATCTGTTCATAAATCAATGGATACTTGGGCCGCTGCCATATCTTGACTATTGTAAGTAATGTTGCTATAAACATTGGGGTGCATGTATCCCTTTGACTTAGTGTTCTTGTATTCCTTGGGTAAATACTCAGTAGTGCGATTGCTGGATCAAAAGGTAGTTCTATTTTTAACTTTTAAAGGAACCTCCATACTGTTTTCTGCAGTGGTTGCACCAGTTTGCATTCCCACCAACAGTGTAAGAGGGTTCTTTTTCCTCCACATCCTCACCAACACCTGCTGTTTCCTGTGTGTTTGATTTTAGCTTTCTGACAGGTGTGTCATGATATTTCATTGCAATTCTTTTTTTTTTTAAGATTTTATTTATTTATTCGACAGAGATAGAGACAGTCAGCGAGAGAGGGAACACAAGCAGGGGGAGTGGGAGAGGAAGAAGCAGTCTCATAGCGGAGGAGCCTGATGTGGGGCTCGATCCCGTAACGCCGGGATCACGCCCTGAGCCGAAGGCAGACGCTTAACCGCTGTGCCACCCAGGCGCCCCTTCATTGCAATTCTGACTTGCATTCAGCGACACCTACCTTTGATGAGCTAAAGGTAAAATTGGGCTTTATTACATTTCAAAAGGTTGACATGTGCATCCCTGGGACACCCCTGTTGGCCGTGCCCAGGATGAATTTAGCAGCTTCCTCTCAGATCCTGGGGCTCTCCTGGAACCCACCCTCCTCTCTGGGAGCTCAGCCTTTCTGCATTTCCCTATCCTCTTTGGCTCCTGGGCACTTCCTTCCCTCTGCAGATAAGTGGAGTCTGAGCCTGTTCTTAGTGTCCAGCTGAAGGCTTGACCGGAAGCCAGGGCTAATGGTTGATATGGAACTTTTCCTGGTGAGAGCCTAGGCAAACTCCCTGCTGTCTTATCTAGAGCAGTGAGAAATTCTGATGGTCTTTCCAATGTCCCTGGTGACCTCTGGACACACTCAGCTATGTTTTGTCCAGCTTGCCTCACATGGGCCTGTCCTATCTTTTATGGTTAAAATAGTTCCAACATTGAAACATGAAGCGTATTTCATACAAAAATCAGGAGATTTACACAAAAGCCCAGGTTTAAAAGTTCAAAGGTTTTCAGCTTTTTGAAAATTAGAAACACAGTGCTATCCTGGTGATATCACCCTCTTGATGTGGGACATCTGCTCTTCAGTTTGCTACAGTCCCCACCATTCTCTATTGTCCCCAGTAATGCAGCCAAATGTCGTTGCTATTTATCAACTTTCGCCTGGCTTGGCTTTACTGATTTACATGATCCACCTGGCCCCTGTAGGCATCTGAGGTTGAGACCTCTGATGTATTCATTCTAGCTGTTTCTGATGACCCATATGAGGCAGGCAGTGTGGTTCAGGGAAGAGAAGGGGCCCAGCCCTCAGAGACCAACCTCTCATTGGCAGCAGCATGTATCTGTTCATCTGTAAGGTGGTGACATGACTAACCATGTGCAAGATATTGACTTTGAGAATTCTGTGACAAAAATGCAATTATCTCCCAAGTCAGCGGTCAGCAAACTTTTTCTATAAAGAACCAGAAAGTAAATATTTTAGGATTTGCAGGCAATAGTCTCTATAGCAACTCAGCTCCCCAGTTATGGACGGAAGCAGCAGTAGAGAATACACAGATGGACGGGTGTGACTGTGTTGCAATTACAAAAACAGGTGTCTGCTGGGTCACAGTTTGCTGACTTTGTCCTGATTGTTGTCTTCCCTCTGCTGTTCCTCTCCAGCCCTCATCGCATCTTTCAGGTACGGGGTGATTTCCAAAAGTATGGGACGGGCTTAACAACAGATGAGTAAGAGTTTGAGATCTTCCTCCCTCTCTTGTCTTCTAAGTGGGGTGTCAGCTCTGGCTCCGTGTTTGCTGTGCGGTTTCAAAGGGACAGAGAAGGAACACGTAAAGCTCAGGACTCCAGACAGGCCAAGACCCTGTGCATGATAAAGATGAGAAGGTGGGGGTGAGGCAAAGAAAACTAGAGGGGACCAGGAAACTCAGGGAGGAGTTTTGAAAGAGTGAGAAGGGAGGGAGCTCCTGGGCATGTGGACAAGGTGCAGGGAATGTCTAGGAAGCCGGATGCAAGTGGGTTGGGTGAGAGGAGGCTCTGGGTTGTTTGAGGGACCCCAGGCAAGATCTGAGCTGCACTTCCACTTTCTTGGTTCATGGAATGTAGACAGGGCACTAACGCCAAGTGAGCTTTCTGAGGGTTGCACGTATGTTGGATCACGGTGCTCCCTTCCTCAAAACCCTTCATGGCTTCTGACTGCACTAACTGCCAACTTCTCACCCAGCCGGCATGCCAGCCCTCCCCAATCATCCACACAGGTTTCTCTGTTATCTATTTCCCCCATTACTGCACACTCAGTACCCAGGACTGGCCCTGCCTCTCTAGGTGCTGAATAAATGAATGATGCATATACAATATGCACATATATATTTTTTCATGCGTTCAGCATATTTACTGAACACCTACTGTTAAAGGCCAGGCACTGAGCTAGTCCCACATGTTGCCAATTCAGGACAGTTGGTCCTAAACATGCGTGCACACTTTTCTTGCTTTCATTTCCTTTAGTTCTGGAAGGCATGCCCCAGAGATAGCAAGAGAGACCTCAGAAATGAGGTATTTCCTAATTTCCAAATATCCTAATTTCCTAATCCAGACCAGGATTTCTCGGCCTCAGCATGATGGAAACTTGGGGCCAGATAATTTGTTGTGGGGGGCAGCCTGTGCATCGTAGGGAGACGGCCAGGCACACCTCCACCCATGGTGTAACAACAAAACATATTTCCGGAGAGCCAGTGGCCTGGACTGAACTGGCTGTCCTGGACCAGAACCTCAAGTGACCTGCGTCTTTGAGACATTAGCATCTGGGGAGACTCTGAAACAAGCCCAGAATCTGGAAGTTAAATGCAAAAGTAAGCAATGCTTCTGGCTTGTTCCCAAGTGAACATTACTAATGCACACAGAATGTCAACACATGGAGTCAACAAGGCCACTAGCCACCAGGTCTGAAATAAGACAGAACAGGACGCCCAAACCACAAAAATGACTAAACGGCCCCCTCTTCTGACACTGAGTGTTGGCTGCTTTACTGTAGCTACCTCGGGCTCCCTTTATTCCTCCTGCCTTCTACAGAAAAACAATTAAGCTACCTCATGACCCAAATTGTCCTAGCTTCCAGAAAACACTCAAATCCTCCTTCTGGGTTGCCAGATAAAATACAGAGTGTCCAGTTAAATTTCAATTTTAGATCAACAATGAATAATTTTTTAATATTAGTATGTCCCCAATATAGCATAGAATGCATTGTCTATATATATGCTACATCTGAAATTCAAATTCATCTGGGCATCCTGTAATCTGTAACCTTTCCTTCCTTAGAATTAGCCAGCACATGGGGTGCCCGGGTGGCTCAGTCAGTTAAGCGTCTGTCTTCCGCTCAGGTCATGAGATTGGGGTCCTGGGATAGAGTCCCATGTTGGGCTCCCTGCTCTGCGGGGAGTCTGCTTCTCCCTCTCCCTCTGCCCCCAGCTCATGCTCTCTCTCTCTCTCAAAATAAAAAAAAGTTAAAAAAAAAAGAATTAGCCAGCACAAGCCCAAATCCTATAACAAGCCCCTTCCAAGTCCCTCTTACTGAGATCACCCACCCCACGCTTCTTCTGGTGTGTTCTCCCTGCTGTAGCAACTTAGTAAACCCAATTCTGATGAAGGATGTATTTGGGGTGGTCTTTGAGAAGAACAATGTCCACTTTCTGAGGCAGGAAACTCTGAGTGGTGGCTAACTGAAAGGGACAGCTGTGGGTGCCCAGTAGGGAAAGCAGAGTCAGGCTCGCATCTCAATGAATAAGCGTCCAACACAGGGACCATGACATGAAAAGGGGGGGGGCTCATTTCTCATTTCAGAGCTGGCTGAGGCACAGAGTCAGCATTTTAAAGCCCCAAGGGTGCTGGGTCTCATCTCTATGAAATTCCTTCCAGGTTGAAGCACCATCACCATGGAACCACTACAAAAAACACAAATTATGTGACCCTGGACAGGTATCATAACCTGTCCACGTCTCAATCTCCTATCTGTAAAATGGGCATAACAACAGTGTGAGGATTAAGTAAGTACATGGGTTTAAAGTGCTCAGAACAATGCCTGGAATACTGTTTCTGAAATTAAACATAACTTTTAAAAAGCCGTTGAATAAAGAGGAAGGCTGGGCTCTGCCTATGGAGTAGCCCCAAAGCTGTTTTCCCTGAAAGGCCAGCCATTTAGTAAAGGACATGTTGCTTCTGCATGTCCTTCTGTTCCTCTGGCAAATGGCAGTGCATATACCAACAAGAGTTTGAGTTCATTTCCCCAAGCTTTCGCTGAGGAGGAGTCCACATCTGTGAATCTGAGCCCAGAGAAATTTCGAGCACCTACGGGTAAACGGCAACATCAGGTGTTGGGGGCCTGGTGGGGCAATTTTGCTTCTGTCTGTTACAGAGCTCTGAACGGCTGCGTCATCCTGCCTCTGACGGTCTTCTCTAGTGTGTCTGTGTGCAGCTACTTCTGAGAGAGCAAATAAAATGTGGACGTATCATGGGGAAGCAGACAGAAAAGAAAGCCCACATCAGGACCCCTAGCGGGCAGTGGCAATCACACCAACACCTACAAAGGGGGAATGACTGACATCATGAAAACACTACGTCTGAGCTGATTGATGCTCACAGCCCAGCTGGGAAGATGATAAACTCCATTTTTCCAGACAGGAACATGAAATCAGCTCTGGAAGGCAGACATTTCCATGCTTTTTGTATCGTCCTGGCTACTCATTCAAATATAGGGTATAGCAGTTCTCAACCTTGAATCCCCTGGCGGGCTTGTTAAAACACAGACGGCTGGACGCCACCCCCAGTGTCTGATTCACTAGGTCTGGGGTGGAATCCAACAATCTGCATTTCTGAAGCTTCCAGCCAAAGCTGATGCTGGAAGCTGACACCACACCTTGAGAACCAGCAGTCGAGATTGCCTTGCTAACAAACTCTAGGCATGCCAGTGCTGCCCATCCAGGGACCACATTTCAAGGATCAACTGCTTCCTAATACGCATGCTATTAAAAAGGAAACCACAGGTCCAAAATGGAGTCATTTATGTTAAGGGCCCCGCATCAGCAAACCAAGACTTGATACCTAACCTAACTTTGTTTCAGCACCCTCCCACCTCCTCCCCGCTCCTGGTGGAATGTAACCTTCAGCCAGACAACAGGGAATTTTTCCTGGTCAGCACTCAGAAATTTACTGAGAGGTCCCTTGTGTTCCCCTTAGGAGGGCAACCTTGCCTAAAACAATGGCTTCTTGGCTAATAACTTCCTTTCTGCTCCTTCTATGTTTAAAAACATTTCCTTTGCTGCAGCTCTACAGGGCTCCTTTCTATTTGCTAGATGGGATGCTACCTGATTCATGAATCATTCAATACCACCAATTTGATCTTTTAGATACTCAGCTGAATTCTGTTGCTTAACAGATTTGGTGGCAGCAACGGGATCTCAAGGGAACTCCCTGTGGCATTCAGGGACAATGATAAACACAGGTGTGGTACCCTGTGACCTTTGAGTCCACTCTCTCTCTTATAGCTTCCAAAGACCTTGGGTAAGCTCCTCCGGGTTCTGAGATCCTCTCGATCTGATTGGCTTTCCCATACAGGGTAGGTCACTTTGAGCGGGCAGAAGGTGCTGCCCAGCCAAGCCCTTAGTTTTTCAGACCACCATCCCCAGGTTTTTGAATGGAAAACCCCAACCCTTGACACTTTGAGAACTGGTGGTGGTTACTAGCAGGACTTGGACTGGATCCAAATTGAGCTGGACTGGGTCCAGTAGAAGGCCTCAGTTGAATAAAATTTGTTTAGGTGAAATCCTTTAAATCCAAAGACTGAAATGTATCACCTTCCAGCACACCTGCTTATATCTTATATCTAAGCACTATAACACTGGAAGCTATACATATCTACAAAAATGGCAAAATCTTCCTAGGCTTGTTTTGTGTCCTCATGAACTTGGCTAGGTAACTATCGGGTTGGGAACCCCAAAATAAGCTGGACAGAAATGTGAGTTGCACCCCATTTGAGGCTAGATTTGACTGGACAGAAATGTGGATTAAACTCCATTTGTGGCTAGGGTCCTACCAAACTGCTGCCAGTCCTCAGGGGAATTACAGCCTAGAATTACAGTGGCCTTAATGGGAAACATTCCAGTTAGACAAGATCATTTAAGAAGTGCACTTAAAGCAAAAGCTTCAAAATTCCCAAACTAGCTTCATCGAAAGCTTCATTGCAAAAAGCCGATAAAGAATTAAAAAGACCCAAGAGGGACCTAACGCAAAGGACTATAAGACAACCTAATTCTTGAAATCAGGCAACGTGATGCCCCCAGGTTTGTTTTTCTTTTTCAACATTTCCTTGGCGATTTGGGGTCTTTTCTGGTTCCACATGAATTTTAGGATTGTTTGTTCCAGCACTTTGAAAAATGGCATTGGTATTTTGATCGGGATGGTGTTGAGAGTATAGATTGCTCTGGGTAGCATAGACATTTTAACTATGTTTATTCTTCCAATCCATGAGCATGGAATGTTTTCAAGCTATACTACAAAGCTGTGATCAAGACACCATGGTACAGGCACAAAAACAGACACATAGATCAATGGAACAGAACAGAGACTCCAGAAATGGACCCTCAACTCTATGGTCAACTAATCTTTGACAAAGCAGGAAAAAACATCCTATGGAAAAAAGAGTGTCTTCAATAAATGGTGCTGGGAAAATTGGACAGCTATATACAGAAGAATGAAACTCGACCACTCTCTCACACCATACACAAAGATAACTCTAAATGGATGAAAGACCTTGATGTGAGTCAGGAATCCATCAAAATCATAGAGGAGAACATAGGCAGTAACCTCTTCGACATTGGCCACAGCAACCTCTTTCATGACACGTCTCCAAAGGCAAGGGAAACAAAAGCAAAAATGAACTTTTGGGACTTCATCAAGATGAAAAGCTTCTGCACAGCAAAGGAAACAGTCAACAAAACAAAGAGGCAACCCACGGAATAGGAGAAGATATTTGCAAATGACACTACAGATAAAAGGCTGGTATCCAAGATCTATAAAGAACTTCTCAAACTCAATACACGAGAAACAAATAATCAAATCAAAAAATGGGCAGGGGCGCCTGGGTGGCTCAGTCGTTAAGTGTCTGCCTTCAGCTCAGGGCGTGATCTCAGTGTTCTGGGATCGAGCCCCACATCAGGCTCCTCTGCCATGAGCCTGCTTCTTCCTCTCCCACTCCCCCTGTTTATTCCCTCTCTCCCTGGCTATCTCTGTCAAATAAAAAAAATGGGCAGAAGATATGAACAGACACTTTTCCAAGGAAGACATATAAATGGCTAACAAACACATGAAAAAGTATTCAACATCATTGGCCATCAGGGAAATTCAAATCAAAACCACCTTGAGATACCACCTTACACCAATTAGAATGGCAAAAATTGACAAGGCAAGAAACAACAAATGTTGAAGAAGATGTGGAGAAAGGGGAAACTCTTACACTGTTGGTGGGAATGCAAGTTGGTATAGCCACTTTGGAAAACAGTGTGGAGGTTCCTCAAAAAGTTAAAAATAGAGCTACCCTATGACCCAGCAATTACACTACTGGGTACTTACCCCAAAGATACAGATGTAGTGAAAAGAAGGGCCACGTGCACTCCAATGTTCATAGCAGCAATGTCCACAATAGCCAAACTGTGGAAGGAGCCGAGATGCCCCTCAACAGATGACTGGATTAAGAAGATGTGGTCCATATATACAATGGAATATTACTCAGCCATCAGAAAGGATGATTACACAACATTTGCATCAACATGGTTGGAACTGGAGGAGATTATGCTAAGTGAAATAAGTCAAGCAGAAAAAGACAATTATCATATGGTTTCACTTATATGTGGAACATAAGGAATAGCATGGAGGACATTAGGAGAAGGAAGGGGAAAATGAAGGGAGGGAAATCAGAGCGGGAGATGAACCATGAAAGACTATGGACTCCAGGAAACAAACTGAGGGTTTTAGAGGCAAGGGGGTCGGGGGATGGTCTAGCCCAGTGATGGGTATTAAGGAGGGCATGTATTGCATGGAGCACCGGCTGTTATACGCAAACAATGAATCATGGAACACTACATCAAAAGCTAATAATGTACTGTATGGTGACTAATATATCATAATAATAAAAAAAAAAACAGGAGGGAAAGAAAAAGATTGACCTAATTCTTACTGCTTCCTTATACCCTCCTTGATTTGACTACTCATTCTAGTTATCCTCTGTCTGAATTGCTTTACAGGATCATAAACAAAAGTCCACCAAGGTAATGATGTTATAGACACCTCCATATCTACCTTTGAAGGAGGGCCCTTTGTGAGCCCCTCCCAGCATCAATGAGACTCAGAGATTTACTGATAAAGTGCTACATTTTCCCCTTAATAATCAGTGACTAACATAATATAATAAAAAATTTAAAAAAATAATAATCAAGGGAAAACCAAAACCAAAACCAAAACAATAATGCATTCTAACAAAGATGGATGGGTATGGCTGACCTTAGCACCCAAGCTACAAACCAGTCCTCTAAGGAATTTAAAGCAACTGTCTTTCTCTTACAAATCTTTACAAAACCAGAAATGCAGCTTTGGAGGCCATTCAAAGTCCACCTATTCCGGGGTGCCTGGGTGGCACGGCGGTTAAGCGTCTGCCTTTGGCTCAGGGCGTGATCCCGGCGTTATGGGATCGAGCCCCACATCAGGCTCCTCCACTATGAGCCTGCTTCTTCCTCTCCCACTCCCCCTGCTTGTGTTCCCTCTATCACTGGCTGTCTCTATCTCTGTCGAATAAATAAATAAAAAATCTTTAAAAAAAAAAAGTCCACCTATTCCTTTTACCAATTCCAAAACTCTCAAAAGGCTTGTAAATTATTAGCCTTAGGAAACCAAGCTCCTTCTTGGAGGAACCTGCATTTTCCCCCTGACTTTGAGATAAAAATATTAAAAGCATAAACCTCCGTGAAGTAATTCTTATCAGAAGTGAAACAAAAGGGGGAAAAGGTCATTCAAAATTTAGACTAATGAAAAACCCTGTGTCTTCTCCACAATACTAGCAAAAAAAAAATTTAGCCTTCCAATCAGGTAACCTTAGCTTATTCCACTGACCAGGAAACAGTTTGGATCCAACTGTTCTCTTATAAACTAGTGAGCTTTTATTATCATACCTGTTTCCCATCTAAAAATTTTAAAACAATCACTAAAAGGTCTCTGTTTGTATGTTTATGTGTGTCTTTTATAGATATGTGACATTTTCTACCTCTGAATGGCATTGTTAAAATTATTTTGTAAACAGCTCTATTTAATTGACTTAAAAATAAACACTTATAAATAAAGCATTTCTAAATCTCAGCAATAGAACAGAAACTAATACAAATGTTTTTCAGGTTCATGTGATCTAGGATAGTTTTCGGTAAATTAGACATACAGCTTTTATCCTATCTAGGTTTCCTAATCAAATAAGTTCCTGTTATCCCTGTTATCAAAGTTGTCAGTAGACAATAACTTGAAATAATGACTTTGTCTAATGTTTTATAAAAGTTCTTGTGGGTAATCTAAACATAATTGTTAAGAACAAGTAAACTGAATAGATGTAAATAAGATAAAGTTTTGAGGTAAACTTTTAAAATAGTTTGCCCAAGGGACGCCTAGGTGGTTCAATTGGTTAAGCGTCTGCCTTCGGCTCAGGTCATGATCTTGGGGTCCTGGGATCAAATCCCGCATCGGGCTCCTTGCTCAGTGGGGAGCCTACTTCTCCCTTTGCCTGCCCTCCCCCTGCTTGTGGGACAGGCACAAATAAATAAATATTTGTGCTTTCTCTCTCTCTCCCTGGCAAATAAATAAATAAAATCTTTAAAAAAAAATAGTTTCCCCAAATCATTCTGGGGAAACCTGAAATCTTAGTTTTGCTACATTGTGATGAGTTAAGTTAAATTCACTGAATATTTAGATAATTTCCAATAAGACAAAATTATGAAACATTATTTACTGAAACATTAATTTATGAAGAAATTATGAAACATTTATTTACTTTTGACTTCCTTAATATACAGAAACTAAAGATAAATTTAGGTCTTTTAGTAAACATGTTTTATGCTTTTTAAAAAAAATTATACTATAAAAAACACATATTTCTAAAAATCATAAGAAGTATTGATTAGTTTGCCAATTCATAGAATGCTAACATAAAATACAGTTCACAATCATTTACTTTTTAGTTAAGGCTGCTAATAGTTTAGAATTCTAATTAATATATGTGGTTAAATCTACTAAAAATAAGGGAAACATCTCCATATGCAGAAAAGTAGGATGTGTGCTTTCAGTAAAAGAAAGTATGAGGAAAAAATAGACAATCTGCTTGAAAACGGGCAGAGGACGGTTCTCCAAAGAAGACCTACAGATGGCCAGTGGACACAGGAAAAGATGCTCAGCATCATTCATCAGCAGGGAAATGCAAATCAGCACTACAGTGAGATACCACCTCACACACATTAGAATAGCTAGAATCAAAAAGACTAGAAATAACAAGGGTTGGTGAGGATGTGGGAAAAAAAGAGAACCCCTGTGCACTGCTGGTGGGAATGCAAATTGGTACAACCACTGTGGAAAACAGTATGGAGGTTCTTCAAAATATGAAAAATAGAAATACCATAGGATCCAGTAATTCCACTACTGGGTATTTACCCCCCAAAAATCAAAATACTAATTTAAAAATATAAATGTACCCCTATGTTTACTGCAGCATTATTTATAATAGCCAAGATATGGAAGTAACCCAAGTGTCCATCCATAAATGAATAAAGAAAATGTGGTGTATACACATGCACAGGAATATTATTTAGTCATAAAAAAGAATGAGATCTCACCATTTGCAGCAACATGGATGGACCTAGAGGGTATTATGCTAAGTGAAATAAGTCAGCCAGAAAAGACAAATGCTGTTTGATTTCACTTATGTGTGGAATGTAAAAAACAAAACAAACAAACAAAAAGCAGAAACAAATCCATAAATACAAAGGACAAACTGATGGTTGCCAGAGGGAGCAGGGCTAAAGTAAAAAAATATAAGGGGTTACTAGGTGGCTCAGTCAGTTAAGCATCTGACTCTTGATTTCAGTTCAGATCATGATCTCAGGGTGGTGAGACTGAGCCTCAGGACAGGCTCTGTGCTCACTGGGGAGTCTGCTTGAGATTCTTTCCCTCACCCTTCCCTCCCCCCTGCACTAACACACACTCTCTCTCAAATAAATAAATTTATCTTTTAAAAAAAGAAGAAGAAGGTATGAGGAATGGAGATACATTTTTGTTGAAGAAAAAAAAAAAAGAAATTTTGTCCTAAAGTGAGGCTTGTTATTTACAGAGGGAAAACTTAGGATAACATCTGAATATAGAAAAAAAGTCATAGAAGTTTTGTGGTAAAGGAATCTTTGAAAAGGAATTTTAATGTGTGGTCAAGTTGGCTAAGATTAAAATATATCTAAGAATGAGTTTTAATATCAAAAGTACACAAATTAGAATTTGGTTTTTCTCTCTGTTAAAAGGGCTGTTCTCTTAGATTGTTGATCTGCTTTTTTTTTTTTTAAGATTTTATTTATTTGAGAGAGAGACAGAGACAGAGAGCATGGTGGGGGGGGGGTTGCAGGGGGACAGAGGGAGAGGGAGAAGAAAACTCCCTGCTAAGCAGGAAGCCTGATGTAATGCAGGATTCAATTCCAGGACCCTAAGATCATGACCTGAGCTGAAGACAGATGCTTAACCCAAGTGCCCCTGTCCTGCTTTTAATAAGGAATTGTAAACAAAGGTTTTCTTCACCTTTAAAATAATCTGTTAGAAAAACAAAGATTCTGTTTTGTCTTTATCAGGTCTTTGATTACTTGGAAAAAAATGAGTCTTTTCAATATTAAAAAAAAGCTAAGGCTTTTTTTTTTTTGAAGATTGTATTTATTTATTAGAGAGACAGAGAGAGCATGAGCAGAGAGGGCATCAGAGGGAGAGGAGCAGAGGGAGAATCAGGCTCCCTGTTGAGCAGGGAACAGCTGAGGGACTCAATCCCAGGACCCCAAGATCGTGACCCAAGTGGACAGCAGATACTTAACCAACTCAGCCACCCAAGTGCCCAAGGCTTTTTTTGTAAACTTTTTTTTTCTAAGATTTATTTATTTATTTCAGAGAGAGAAAAAGAGCGTGCACTGGGGGTGGGTGAGACAGGATGGAGGGAGAGGGAAAACAGACTCCCTGCTGAGCAGGAGCCTGACTGGGGCTCAATTTCCAGACCCTGAGATCATGACCTAGGCTGAAACCAAGAGTCAGTCCCTCAACCAACGGAGCCACCCCAGCACCCCTAAAAAAAGCTAAGGCTTTTTTTTTTTTCATTTTTTAAAGAAGATTTTATTTATTTATTTTAGAGAGAGAGAGAGTGCACATATATGCAGGGAGAGGGGCAGCGGGGGAGGGAGAAGGGAAGGGAGAGAATCTCAAGCAGACTCCAGGCTGAGCGCAGAGCCCAGCACGGAGCTGGATCCCATGACCCTGAGATCATGACCTGAGCCAAAACCAATAGATGCTCAACTGACTGAGCCACACAGGCATCCCCTACTATTTGGCATTGTGCTGGAAAAATCTGAAGTCATGAAGGGGAATATCCATGTTAGAGTTAGAAAGACACTCTATGGATAAATTACGTAGAGACTTGCATTTCACTCAAAGCTCTTTTATAGGCAATAGTGAGCCATGGAAGTTTCCTGAGTGTGGAGGGACACTGAAAAGTTAGAGGGGGACAGACAAACTTGGTTGGTCCCTGCGATGGTGGAGGAAGAACCTGTGTCTCCCGGGTTTATGAAAGGAGACCTGCTCTTTTCATTTGTCCTGGGCCAATCCACACACGGGACGAGACGAGCATAGCACTTTGCCCTCCACTCAAATTTGGGCCAACAAAAGCTAAGGCTTTTTATGACTATTTAACTTTCTATATTTGCTTGTGAAATTTTTAATTCTCACTTAGGTTAAATGGATAACTAAGTATTGTTTCACAGTGACCTATGATCTTATTTGGCCAAGTGTCCAAGCCTTTTAATATTTTAGACAAACTTCTCCAAAAATTAAATTCAAAGTGAAGTCTTTTTGACCTTGAACTAACTTTGAAATTTTGCAGAGGGTCACTGGAATATTTCAAAGGATTTGTTCTCTCTCCTTACAGAAAGGGATGTTAAACAAATTAGGTTTATTTGATGTGTTAAATTATATGGGAAGGATGTCAAATAAGTGATGATAAACCTTCTTAGATCACATTGCATGGGTAAATGTTATTAATATAAGTGTTCCAAAAATCTGATAAGTCCTTGTATGCTATCACTCATTATTTTAGTTATTATTTCAAGATGTGGAATGTCATAGAAATAATCAAATTTCCTTGTCAATTCCATTATGATGAATTCTCATTAGATCTGTAAAAATGGGCGTATTGAAATCCATTGTCATTTACAATTCTTGCTGTACTCAGAGGTTTTACAAAACTTCCTGCAACTGTGTTTCATCTTCAGAGATATTTGTGGAAAGGAATCTGACAAGTACTCTAGAATACAGGTTTCTGATAACTTTCAGATCATACAATTAAACTGGGTAAGAATTTCCAGACCTGGTGGAAATATTGAATTCAAGCAGAACAAGAAATAAACTGAGGGAGAGGATTATAATATTTTATGACTCCTTCTTTAAAACATCGTTGGTTTTCTATTGTTTTGCTTTTCCAGATTTTAGGAAATCCCTTCCTCTTTTCTCTGAAGCTATTAACAATTTGTTAAGATATACCTTTTTGACCAAAGATGAAACATTTATTTTTTCTCCTACCTGATGCCTCCAGAATTCAAAAACTCTTGAGTATTCTTTTCATGACAAAATAATTATTTACATAAGTTCAATAAGAATGTTCTCCTTGGAACAGGACACAGCTGGAAATACTGGCTGTATATATATTACTAAGGCTTTGACTGGCTTGTCACATTTGAGACAGATGTAAAAGTCCACCTGCTAACTTGTTTACAAGATTCCAGCAAAGCAGTCTTTAAAAAAACTTTCTCAATCATTGATCTTGCTACACTTAAAGGAATAATCAGGTAAAGCTGAATACAACAAGTTAGTTTTACTACCAAAAAATGAGGATAATTGGGGAGAAAAGAAATTATGTTTACATCATTGTCTACATTTGATTCAGATTTTGTTAATTTTCTTGGAGGTTCTGGTGTGGACCTACCCTGAATTCTTCTAGTTTCCTTGAAAATCTGGTTACAACTCTCCAAACTAATGTTTCCAACTTTCTCCCACCCTTCTGATTTAGAATCAGTAAAAACAGACTGCCCTTGAATCTCCTTACAAGGAACTAAACCAGGTCCTCCTCATAACTCAGCAGCCAAATTTCAGGGACTTGGATAGGCATCTCACAGCTAAAGAAGGCTCCACCTGACATCTGGTCCTGCACAGATGATGCAAACCTCCAAATCAAATTGGCAAGGAAGAGAAGCAGCTGACATGGAGGTAGACTGTGTCCTCCCAAGATCAAGACTTCATATTTTAACTAAACATAAACCCCCTTCTTCTTCACTTTCTTTCCTTTACTCTGACACTGACCTGAAAAGATAATGTCAGCATCTGAATCTCCCAGTCTTAACATTGTTAAGGGGGTTCAACTCTGCCTTTCACACTGCTGGATTTGTCATCAAACACTCCTATCTGTCCATTAACAGGGCCACCTTAAGGGGAATGATTTGTGCCTATAGGGTTTGTCTTTGTCTGTGATGGTTTCATTCCCCTTGGGCCTCCAGACACAGAACCTGAAAAAGCTTGGAATTTCCTAAGTGATAGAAGTGTTAGGAGTGTCTTTCATTATTCACTTGCAAGGGCCTTTGAATCCTGCCTGAGTTTTTGTTAATGAGATGATTGGTGGCAGGTAGCCCCCCTGGATAGCTTCAGGGTGGGGGGACAGGTGACCCAACCCTATGATTAGAGTATTGGAATTTTTGGCCCCACCCCTTATCCCATCCCTGGGGAAGAAAAAGTGGGACTGGGGATTGAGCTAATCACTAATGGCCAATGATTTAATCAACCATGCCTACATAATGACTCTCCATCAAAACTCTAAATGCAGGGGTTTGGAGAGCTTCTGACTGGTGAAGCTGAGAGTGGTGCATCCCAAACTCCACAGGGTTATAAGCTCCCATGCTCAGAACCCTTCCAGATCTTGCCCTATGCATCTCATCTAGTTGTTCAGCTGTATCCTTTATAATACATAGATAACAGTAAATAAAGTGTTTCCCTGAGTTCTGTGAGACAATCTAGTGAATTTCTGAACCTGAAGAGGGGTTGTGGGAACCACTGATTTCTGGCCAAGTTGGACAGAAGTTTGGATAATCTGGAAATCCACTGCTCGTGACTGGTGTCTGAAGTGGAGGCAGTCTTGTGGGGATGAGCCTTTAACCTATGAGTTCTGTGCTAACCTGGGGTAGTTAGTGTCAGACTACCCAGCTGGTGTCCACTGAGAATTGGAGAATGGGCTGGGGTGGGAAAAGCCCACACATTTGGTGTCAGAGTGTTGTGCATACAGAAAGAGTTTGCTTTTGGTGGTAAAAGATACGTCCTAAATAAAGGGTCCACGTGGTACCACTCAGCCTCCAGGTTCAGGGCAATGGTGTTGGGAGACTATCCAGAAGATATGATCATCTGTATCTTCACCTACTACATCCTGACACCCTCTCCACTCTGGGTGACCGGTGCCTATGCTGACTGACCCACACCTGCAGTGGGTCCCTGAGGTCCACCTTCCCCCCAGAAATCCCAATTTGCCTTATTCTATCCCTTTCTCCTCAGTACACATGAACTCAAATTTCTTCTCTAGGCTGACTGCATCTAGTATAAAGTCCTAGTTTATACTGGGTTGTGAATGACTAATGAATCATCTGACATTCTTCCAGTTAAGTGCTACTTATTAACTGAAAATGAGTTTCCAGTTGGAATTACAAGAAGGTGGGAGGGATATTTTTGGCAAGCCATTCTCCTTTTTAGAAGATAAGACAAAGGAGAAAGAAGACTCTGTATCCCAGTTTAGTTCCTCTCTTGATACCTATAACATCTGGGACAGTGGGCTCTCAGTACCCCATCAGCTAAACCTGTGAAGCTGCTCCTAAAAGTGGGAGGGGGAGTCTCTGACAACTTAAGGTCCCTACATACTTGGTGACCATGGGCTGACCCAAGGCACTGTCTTAAGGCCTGGAGAAACATGCTGCTCCTTTCCCTACGTATCCCTCAGTCCATCTATGGATGATCCTGCCTCTCAGAGCTCAGCTAGAATTCATAGGCTCTGTCACCGCTGCATGTGAGGCCCCCAAGAGAAACAGCAGCTGTGGCATCCGTCTCCCTTGCACACCCCCCAGAGCCTCCCAGGGGGTCAGCAGTGTTAGGAGACTGAATTTTCCACCTGGCTGATCCCTCTCCCAGCTAACTAAGTAGGAGTTCAAACTGACAGCCCCCAGGCCAAAGCCTGCCCTGGAAGGTATTCTCTTCCATCTTCACTATACTTCTTAAATTGAGGTTCTCTTATGTAAAAATCTGGATTTCTGGCCTCTCTTGAAAAATATCAGAGGACCCACATTCACTCTTGTGTGTCAACATCTGGTGGGAACTGAGTCAGCAGCATCCCCCTCCCGGCACAGTCTGGTGCTTTTTAGCTGGTTGTGTTCCCACCAAAACTACCTGCCCAACACCAGAAAGACCCACCCATTCACACCATTCTTGTCATTCTTTCTGGCCCTATAGGTTTTTTACTTTGTGACTTAACAGTTTTTCTGCGTTTTTGTCTCTAAGATGGCCAGTGAACCCTGCATTTTGGTATTCACACCTTTGAGTGACATCTTGAGGGAAGGCTGGACTACCTGACTGGCTTCCAATGAACAGAACATGGCAGAAGTGATGGTGTATCATTCTCAAGATTAGGTGGTAAACAGACTCTAGCTTTCATCTCTCTTATTTTCTCGTATCGCTGGCCTTGGGAGAAGCTAGTGGCCTCGTCCTGAGGCCAGCCCTGTGGAAAGGGATGGAGACCTGCCAAGGGAGTTTGAAGTAGGCTCCCCACCATTCAAACAGTCTGATGAGAATGCAGCCCAGCCAACAACTTGACCGCAATCTCCTAGCGACCTACCACCAGAGGCACTCAGTTAAACCTAGATTTCTGACCTGCAGAAACAGTGAGGTATAGATATTTGTTGTTTTAAGTCACTAAGGTTTGGGGCAATTAGTTGCATAGTGATAGATAATACAGCTTCCAGTGTTGTTGTGAAAGTGGTTTTCTGCTTACCATGTAAAGATGTTGGAAAGACTATTATCCTGGGAAATTAGACTCCATACGTTTCACCTGTCTGGTGAACTTACTGGTGAAAGGCCCACGTGCAAGGATTTTGTCAGTCTCTAGGATTTGACTTTAGGTGTCAGAGCAATATCCAAAATAGCATTGCGAGGCTTTTACATTATGAAAAAGAGCCTAGAAATTAATGCTATTAATATACCCATGATTCCACAGGGAACAGGAAGTTTCTCCTCTAGGTATTTAAGTCAATCAACTCAGAACAAGCTTTCCCATAGTTCTACAACCTCACTGAAGAAATTCACTCTTTAAGGCACAATTCCTGGTTGGAGAAAGCCGGGGACAAGGAAAGGGGAGGGTTGTAGAAGAGGTAGGGAATAAGCCTTTCAGCATTGAATAAGAAACACTATTTAAAACTTGAAAATAAGTCCAAAAAGTGGGTGAGACCTATCTTTTTTGATCAAGTGTTTAATGCTATGAATTTTCCTCTGTCCTCTGCTTTAAGTGTATGCCATTGATTCTGACAGGTAGTGTTCTGATATTTTTTTAGAAATTCTGTAGTTCCATTTTGTATTTCCCCTTCCACCCAAGAGTTTTTTATTAGGGAGTTTTAAAATTTCCAGGTGGAAGAACCCTTTTGTTTTTGAGCATTACGCTTGGGTATTATTTGACAAAGTGTCCTAAAGATTATTTAGTTATCTGGGGGGAGGGTGTACCTGTGTTTGAATTTGCTATGTGTAACTAATGAGGGGCTCTGGCACTGGGTGGCTATGTGTCAGCCTGGGAATTTCTGTTCAGGGGGAAAAAGAGAGAGAGATTATACGAATGGTTAGAGTTTTATTGCTTGTAGAACTTTAACCACTTTTGATTTTACCTAAGTAAACTTATTACAGAAGGACTTTTAAAGTCAACTACAGATATATCACGTGTCTAAGTGTTCTTTGAACCAGCTTGGTGCTGGTTTCCTGGTTTCATGCATGGGATGAGTAAAGCGTTGACAGATGTTTATCCTATATTGTATGAGAGTCCTGTTTTAACGTTTTGAAAATTATACACAGACATAACAGTCCTTCAAATCTACATCTCCCTCTTCAGTATCCTCCTAATAATGAAAACTCAGAGTTACAAGTAAGCCTAGAAAAATATATGGTTGAGGAGAACCAGTGAAATCTATTTTACTCCTGATTTAAACAAACAAACAAACAAACAAACAAAGTTCCTTGAAGCAGGTGAGAATGCATTGCAGCCCAAAGGCAATATGTAATATCAGAAATGAATGCCAAAATGTGCTGGAAAAACTACCCCATAAAACCATGAAATCCATTGCTTTTTGAAAACACAAATGGGAACTGTTAGTTCGTGACATTCCTGGAAAGTCACACCCTGAGGGACGTATGTGTGTCCTGGAGGAATCTGGAGCAGAGGGTGAGACATGCATGTGAATCCAAAAAAAGCCAACCACTCTTCCAGAGAGAGAGGTCACTGTCCCCATGACCTCTCCAGAAGGAGTTTCTTGGGAAATCTCACTGGAACAGGGGGAAAGGGATCACAGTGGACCCCTCAGGGGGGCTCCAGAGGGTGGAGTGCCACAGGAGAAAGTCAGGCCAGGTCCAATTCCCATCCCTCATATAGACTAACCCGCCACACTTCAACCTCCGTGGGCCTCAGTTTACCCATCTGTACCAGGAAGCACTTTAGACAAGATAAAATGTAACTCTCCACTGTCCAATATGGCAACCACCAGCCATATGTGGTGACTGAGCACTTGAAATGTGGCTAGTCTGAATCGAGATGTGCTCAGTGTAAAATATATACTGGGTTTCAAAGGCATGGTACCAAAAAAAAAAAAAAGAGAGAGAGAATGTAAAATATCTGATTAATACTTTTATATTGATTACAAGCTTACATGATAATATTTTAGATATGCTAATTTAAATAAAATATATTATTAAAATCAATTTCACTTTCTTTTTCTTTTTAATGTGGCTACTAGAACATTTAGAACAACCCCTGTAGCTGGCTTTGTATTTCTATGGGACAGCCCTGCTGCCTCTCCAAGTGTAAGTGTCCAGGAAGAATTTATTTGTGGAAAACAAAAGATACACCAAATACCAACGTCAGCTCTGCTTTGCAATATTATTATGAATAATTATCAGTACGTCATCTGCTCTGACCAAATCTCTAATCTCTATTTCATTTTCACTGCAGCACTTAGTCCTTTCCTGATTGCAGACTGTTGCACGGTACCTCCCTGGATGCCTGGCATGTGAGGTGATGTCTATTCACTGCCCAGGGCGCAGTCAAGAGATCAAGGGCATGGCACTCATACCTTTGGCTTTTGAGTGTCCACAGATCCATGTGAGGATTTATTCCGTGAAATTACTGACTAAAATGTGATTTGGGTTCCATTCATTCTTCTGCAAGCCCTTGCTCTCTCTGTCCCCGTCACACAACAGTGAATTGCGGTCCTGGGCTGCACATGCAAAGAAATGACTCTCACACCAATAGCAGTCTGGAGACTTGAATGCTGGCAATCACTGACACCCAAGGTGTGAGGCTGTGCCAGTTCTGGATGATTGAAAATCTTCCTGCAGCCAGAATTTTTGAAAAAAGAGTAACTTTTCCAATTCTGAGGAGGGACTGATAGTGAAGGGAAGGGAGTTGGGGTGAGGGGAATCATCACCCCTGGTTTATCTGTTTCATAGAGTCTGATTTTAGCAATTAGGTCTCTTCAAAACTAGTCACACTCTATTCTTTATGGTGCCAGAGGCTTCTCTGGACCATCTGAAAGACACACATGATGCACCTGTTATCCAAACCCTTCCAAATGACCAAAAGAGGATTTCTCAGACTTCACCCCCACTGCTGAGGTGGGCCCTCACACCCCGCAGCTGGTTTGCAAGCCCAGGCTCAGGGAATCTCCCTACAGAATGAGCAGTGGGGAGGCACAGGACGGTAGGATCCCTGTTGTCAAAACACATTTTCTTCCTGGTCAATTAAGACCAACTGTTCCCCTGTCCCAGAGGCAAAGAGAGGCTGGGAAGCAGGCACTGAGAAACAGAGAACTCTACTAACTTGTAGTTGACGCAGGGCAGGCTCGCCCAGGCATTTCTGGAAGAAATCAGACTGTCGAGTGGGCAATACACACTGGTCCTCTTCCGGAATTGGTCTCTGCTGTAGAGGCTCCCCATCGGGGTCAGGGACACAGTGACAAATGGACAGAACAAATCGCTCAGGGCAGAGGTCAAGTTATGAATGGAAGTTTACTTCCTGGTCCTATGCTGGGGCCACCGCTAGGCCTTCTACCACAATTTTATCTTCAGACAAAAATAAAGGTAGATGTCAGTTCAGACCATCTGAGTTCCTTCGTCAGTGGATAGAGGGCGTCTACATTAGTCCGGAAGGGCAGTTGGGAGTGTGGCGGAGGGGTAGAAGGAGAGAGGATGAGGAGGGATGGACAAAGCCTGGAGTCTGGGCCTCGGCATGTTTGGACAACAGGAGCAGACCCAGGATGGCACCGTGGCAGGACCAGTGGAGGTAGAATGGGGAAGCATAACCGGAAGATCTTGAATGTCAAGGTGAAGAGTGCAGACCCGGTCCGGCCCAGTGGGGGCCAGCGTCTCCAAGCAGGCAATGTGGATGAATGGAATGGTTTGGAAAAAACCAAACACACTCGGTGGGGCTGCAGACAGGTTACGAGCATCCTCCATAGTGCCCCGGAATGAAAGAATGAGAAGGGAAGTGGGGAGGTGGATGTAGGAGAGGGAGGAGAGTGAGGATTTGGGTGACTTGAGAGGAATCTGCCAGCACTAGGCATCCGGATGGGCTGGGGGGGCGTGGCTCAGGGGAAGCTGTGGAATTCAGGAAAAGGAGAGATCAAATCTGATTATGAGTGTCTCTGCTAGCGCAGGACCATCTACAGCTTTGCCAGCCTAGATGATGACTTCCTCGTTCATGCAACACACCCTGGGATTCCTATAGCAACAGGCGTCAACTTCTATAGTGAGGGGCAGATACCTTTGGCTGCCTTGTCCAGGGCATCACCCATCTCCCCCTATAGATTTTCACAGACACCTTATAGAGCAGGAAGATGAATTTCTCACCAGTGAGTAAGGAAAATTCACAATGGCACTAGGAAGGACTGTGGAAAATGTATTTGTCCAGCATAGGACTTTTGTGGCCAGACTTCTGGGATGTGATTCCACATGAACAATAACCACGGGGCATTGTCAACCATCCCAGAATGCTCAGACCATCTTTGGTGGCCAGTCAAATAATCCCAATACTAAACATATAATGAATCATAAGCAAAACAAGGCTCCATGTGAGAAGTAAACGGGACTCTGAGAATATGTAACCCAATGTGGCATTCCAGAGAAATCTTTCCTGAGAAAGTGGCCTTTGATTTGCAAGCTGACGTTGATTCCATATTACGTAGAGAGGTGGGGTACGTCTAAATTTTGGAATGACTCTCTTATTTCCTGCCATGCTGGTCTTCACATATACTAGTAATGCCCTATAACCGGACAGGAGAATTTCATGAAGCGTGAGAATACTTGGTTACATTCTGGGGTCACAGTGGAATTCCACATGCATATTGTCCATTTCTTGGTTATTAGGGCTCATGTGATTTTGTGTGAAGTGTAGACAACTGAAAGACAATCACCAAACCTCTTTTTCATCATTATCTTCCCCTATCCAACTTGTGTTTTTAAACCAGAATCACTAACCACTGGTGGCAAGCTTTGATTTGTGGTTTCCTATCTGTCCTGGCTCACGGAAATGACTCAGATAAGTTGCAAGACACAAGGGTGCCTTACCCCACCTTCCTAGATAATATGGAGTCAACCTCAACTCTCAAATCAAAGGACACTTCCTGAGGGAAGATTTCTCTGGAATATTCTCAGAGTTATACATTATCAGAGCCCCTTTTACTTCTCACATGAAGCACTGTTTTCTCTTTTGATATTATTATGTGTTTAGCATTGTGATTATTTGATCAATACATTTATTTGCCACCAGACTGAAAGCTCCATGGAGTCAGGGATAGCTTCTGGTTTTTCTCTCCCTAGTGACTAGTACAGAGCCTGGATGATCACACGTGCTTGATAAATGTGAATTGCAATAAAGCATGAAGAAGCCAATGGGTCCCAGAAGGTGCTAAATGACAAAACATCCCAGCAAACCAAACTCTATCTTGGCATTTTAAAGACGAACCCCCAAAGAGTCAGCATTAAATGTTCAAAGGGCAGCTGACTTCTTCTTTACAGCTAACTACATGCCTGAATTTTGAAGTCATCAATAATATTGATTTACTATAATAACTAATAATAGTATTCCATCATTAATTATGGAATAGCCATAGTAAAGAATAACAATGTCTATAAAGAAGAGAAAAGAAAGAAGCATAAAGTAACTATATCATTTACTTGACATATGTAACTTAAACTATTTAAGCTCTGGGGGAAAAAAAAGGAAGAAAGAAAGAACACCAAGTTAAATAGTACAAACTACTTGGCCAACAATTTCCTCAAGGGCATCTGACTCAGGGAAGATGAAGGAGGACTTGCCCTCAACGGGGTCAGGCAGGCCTCTCACCTCTTGCCTGACTGATTCTTCCATAGGACACAGACCAGAAATACAAACTAACTGCTTTACCTGCCGTCCAACTGAAAAAAACAGTAAAAAAAAAAAAAAAAAAAAAAAAAAAAGATTTTCCCCAGAACTGCAGGACACACTGACTACCATGGACTTAACAGGTAGTATTGAGTGAGTCCAATATGGACCCTCTTCGGGAATTTCAAAGGCAATTTTGACCATACTTGATTTTCTCCTTTTGTTTTGGCTTTAAAATCCAACTACCATGTCAGATTCAAGCCCACCACGCTTCCTGAGTGTAAGGTGGTAGTTACGGACTAGCCAGTAGTTAGGATGATGTAGGCAGTGCCTTGGGTTAAGGAGCGGGGTGGGCTCGTCCCTTCTACCAGGATGAAATAAGTATCTCTGCCTAAGACAGGATGGAGGAACTGGATGAGTCAGGAGCCTGGCGGGTTTAGTGCCTGGCCTACAGGGGACTTGAAGAGCCCCTTGTCTGGCTCTCGTGGGTGGATGCTGTACCGGTTTGAATCAAACTTGGGTAAACGGATAAAGAACGGAGACTACTAAGTCCACAGCACAGAACTATGAGGACGGAGAATGGAGACCATCTGTGTCAACACAACTATTTCTTCCAGGATATTCTTGCCCAGGATGTTGAGGCTTTAAACCAATAAATCACTTTACTGTTTGCAGCAGGAAATTCCTACAAAACAATTTGTCCTGGCAAAGTTTGCTCACCTGGGAAAAGCTTGCTTATCAAACAACAGTTAACTCGCCAAGATTCTATTCAAGACCATTGTCTTGCTGAATCCAGCAACCCTGAACTATGATGTCACATACTCTGCTGAAACCCGATCAATTCTCTGCCTTGAAAAATGCAGCTCAAAGGGCAAGCACCCAGACCTGTAAACCTATTAAAGATGACTCTTGCCTTCCCACCTGCACACCAGTGGAACTGTGTCCAGGTGATGTCTGTCCTTACCGTGGTCAGCTTATTGAATTTAGCTTTGCTGTATCACCAGGCTCTTCAGATGGATTTTTTTGGAATCCAAAACTGATACAATAAATCAGGTTTTATCTTTTGCAAGTGGGAAGCATATAAATGTAAGTTAATACATACTTATAGCCCATCAGGATGGGATAATTAGTAAACATTGTCAGTTTTCCTCGGTAATTAAGAGGCCCCTATTATCACTCTTCCTTTGGGGGAAAAGATCTGGTGTTTGAACACCTGCCTAGGACAGATTTCAAATGTACATTTTACCTCCGTTTTTCTACTGGCTTACATGATTCTGTGTTTTCCAAATTTTCTACAGTGAGGAGGCATTATTTTGAGGGTGAGTGAAAGGATACAAAGTAAAAGCCATAAAGAGGAAATGAATTCCCAAGTGCAAACTTGAAATGACCTCCAAGTCTTAATTTACAACATACACACACGGAGTAGATCAAACACCCATTTGGACTCTTGTATCATTTATTAAGCTTGCAAGATAACTTTCATCCATTAACATCAATATCCAAATAGGAAAGTGGTATGGTTTTAATCATGCTGCTTTGGTTCTCTCTTGCCTGATCACAAGAGGCCTCTAGGTATTTGATAAATACACCAGCAAGTAACATTCAATCAGTCTAGGGTGAGACCTAGGAAACTGTTCTTTGTTGCTGTTTTTTAATGAGGACTTAAGTAACTCATACAATCAAGCAAAGTGTGAAACACACTTGCCTACAGCATCGATTCACTGGAATGCAAATTCCAGCTTCTATCATAAAACCATCCAGCTGCAAAAGGAACAGCTGAGCAGTTGACAAAGATTGCCTCCACTGTTTTACACAAGGTGGCATCTCACAGCTCCTGGATCCTGAGCCTGCCTTGGAAGCACTAAGTCACCAAAACTCCAACCTACTGTAAACCCGGTAACAGTTCGCAGCTGGGTTCAGGCGAGCTGCCCCCCCCCCCCCCCCACCAGAGCTGGCTCAGAGCAGCCTTCCCTCCACAGGTCCCCACGCAGCCGGGCAAAGTGAGTGAGCCGGCCCATTAGCAATCCTAATCGAGGCTTCCTTTTACCTTAAAGAAACTTCCTCGCTTGTCCAGACCGCGGGCGCCCATGGTCCAAGCTGACATCTCCCCCGGCGACACTCTACTGCACGCCCGGGACTCCTGAAGGTAGAGACATTTTTAATGGTTAGTCCAGCCTGTAGGAAATTCCTTTCTAAGCCACAGAACACTCACAACAACGGTCCTGCCAAGATCTTTTTCCGTCAACAACACAGTGCCATTTATTTCCCACCAAAGCCCTTCCATCCCCTTTCAGGCTGATTTCCTGCCCCAGACAGCACAGTTCCTAGTCTGTGCCCCACCTCACTGCCCCACCGCCGGCTCCTCCAGCTGACGCAGAAGGACTCTGGCACTGCGGAAAGTATAATGATTGCTTTGTGTGTTTGCTTGACCTCACGCTCGAGTCCTAAAGGGATCAATATTAGATGTCACCGTAATCTGCCCTGAAGCTTATGGACTTAATGTGGCTGAACACAGACCGACAGCAGAAGAATGAGGCCCTGCATGTCCCAGGAAATCCTGCTGGAATGGGATGAGGTCATCATCAGCTCTGCTAGCCCTCTCCCCCAGGCAAGGTCAACACAAGGGCACTGGCAATAAATCCCTTCATTTTCTCCTTAGAAATCAAAGATAGGGATGAAATCCTGTGTCCCTGTTTACAGAGATTAGTTTATATAAGAAACAGCCCGGAAACAGCTCCATGATAACCCAAGGGGAGGGGGGCGGGGCACTTTGGAATGTAGAGAAAAATTTAAAGGCATGATATGATTCTGAATCATAACTGTGGCCATTTCAGCTTGGAATTTCCCTCACTTGAGCATTAAAACCCGATAAGCCTCCCTCTCAGCTACAAAGCCTGCAGTGGCCACTTCTAAGTAAAATACATACACACCCAAGCAGCCAGCCTCATCCCAGCAAGCAGGCATCGAAGACTTGGGGGCGCATCCCCAAACCTTCCTTACCCAAGGAGGTAGGACCAGGAGCAAATATAAAACTGTTCTCCCACTCACCATAACCTGCCCAAGATAAAGCTCGTCCTGACCATGACCAACACGGTCGGTATAAGGACAATAAAGTGAAAACATGTCACACCACATTAAGGAATATTAAAAAGGGTTCAACTGCGGGGGAGGGGGAGGAGACACCAAAGCCACAGTAGCTGCTGCCAGTTTGCTAAAGCTGTTTCATTATTAGCTGGGGGACAGAGAGCCAGCAGCTCCAAAGGGACTTTTCAACAAGTGGAAAAGCGTAATTACTTAGCAGAGAACTACATGTGCATTAGCGAGTAACGCTCTTTGGAAAGGGGCTCATTTTGGCCCCAAGATTAGCTTCAGTGTTCACATTCATAGTGGGCTCCACTGATCTGTGGAATCCCATCTAGGAAGATAGTAATGCAGTGCACACCCACCCCTCTTTCCGGAAACTTCACCTATTTTAGTCCTTTCTCCACGGCTCGGTCACTTTAAAGGCTTGGAGATGCCTTCCCTGTGTTTCTTTCCACTTGCAATCCCGCTGGGCCGAAGGCCAATGCTCCAAAACCTCCTGAGAAGACTGGTGAGCTTTCCTTTGCAATTGTGCTGACTCCAGAGCTTAGGGTTCTCGGACTCAGCAGCTGAATGGAGCCCCAGCTCCAAGGCCTTTGAAGTTCATCACTTATTAGCAAAATCCACAGATTGGAGCAACTCCAGAATGAAAACACAGTGCTGCGTTCAGAACCAAGAGGGGCATGGGAGCCACACCGTCACCTTGGGGAGCAAATGATTAACTGTTTCAATGCAGAAGCACACACATTTAAAAAAAAAGTTTCTTGAAACCAAGCCTAAAATTATTTTCCTTTCAGACGTTTTCTCAGCGAGTTGACATCGTACAGCAGTTAAGGAACTGCCTGGAGAGAGCCAAGACTTCATTCCTCATCCAGACCTAAGTCTCTTTGTTCTGTTCAGAAGATTTCCACAGACAAACCCCTTCTGATGAGCCATGACAGGCAGGGAATTTTGCCTATAGCAAGGGAGCAGTTTGGATTCCAGAAGTTTACCAGTTTAATTAGCTGCCTGAAAATTGCATGCATGCACTTCAAACTCCAGTGGTCCTCGGTGAAACAGCCAGTCTTGATTCTGTGCGTGTGGGACGGACAGACTTATCACATTTGTCCAAGAAAATGCAGGTCACCTCCTCCTTCTTCTAAAGGCTATTCCAGGAGGAAGATGACAGCAGGTGATAAGAGCAGGTGGCCAAGAGCAATAGCGGTCCTTCCCATTGAATAAAATCCAAGTGGACAGCACATCATTGATTATCCTCATTTTAAAAAATTAAAGTTCTTAAGGGCCCAAAAGAAGTTCTGGCTTAAGGCCCTTCCTGTTGTAGCAATAGTTTCCTTCCCAAACCATAACCTCTAACACCTAAACTCAATATGGACAGAAATTTAATCTAACTTAAAAGGATAACTTCTTTCCATTCATGGTTCCTCACCCCTCCCTACCCCGAGGGGTTACACCAGCAGTTTGGTCGGAAAACCACCCCAGTAACAGGCTAGACAGAGAAACAAAAAAAGGTGCAGCAGTTTGAGAGGTTGTAAAATCCCTCCAGATTTATACGTTGGGAGGTTGCTCCTTTCCTGGATTCCCTGAAGGGTAAAGTGGATCCTTGAAAAATGAGCCCATCACTTCCATCCAGTGGATCTTTTCAGATGCTAGCTAAAAGCTAGCAAAAAAAAAAAAAAAAAAAAAAAAAAAAAAAAAAAAAAAAAAAATAGCAGGAGGAAAAAAAGCCCTAATGGGACACTGCAAATATTTTGGAGCTGCCAAGCCTTTTCAATAACACCACTGAAGGAATGTAAACGAAGCGGGTTACTCCAGTCAGCTAAAGGACAAAGGCAGGAAGTGAATATTCTTCTCTCCCAGATACCCCAGCCTCTGCCACTGGAGAGTAAACCTAGCTGTGGCTTTTCATGTGGCCCCAAAAGCCACTGCTGAGGTGAAGGTCTGTCCTGACTTTTCAGCATAAAGGACTCACCGAGTGGTCTGGCGGGCTCTGGGCTGGCTATCCGGTGCATTCTACTGCGAACCACTGAGGACAGGCACGGAGGCACCGCCGCCCAGACCCTGGCTGCAGGCTAGGTGCAGGGAGAGGGACACTGAGTGCCTAGCTTCCAGTTCACTGATCAGCGAGGCTGGGTTGAGCCACTGGCACTCTTGCAGCTTTTGCTGTTCTTGGTCATGGGCCAGATCTTGGCAAGACAGGAGGGTCCATGGTGTAGACTCCTTCCCCCCTCTAGTTTCCCCTCCCCCCTCCATTTATTTAGTCAACCTACCCTTCCTACTTATTTGCGTCAGGTCACAAGTGCAGACCCACAGGAGAAGCAGAGGGACACTTACACAGGCATCCGCTACTCACAAGTCCAATTTGCAAGAGACTTCACCTCTTCAAGGCATGGGTTCTCAACGCCGAGCTGCTCTGACAGTTGGCCACAAAAGCCTTCTAATCACTACCTTTCTTCTTCTCCTTCCTAGCAGCTGAATGAGACGAGGCAAAGTGGACTTCGCTCTTAGTAAACAAGATCTCGTTATTATAATTACTTTACAGCCAAACTGACTGAAGGAGAAAGTGACTCACCCCTGGGCATCTGTCAGGTCAAGGCCAATCCCGAGAAATGCAATCACCTTTTTGCCCAGTCTTAAGTGGCTCTGATGACGGCAGGTCTGTCTTTTGAATGCTTTTCATCCCATTACTAAGAGGAAAAGCCAGTGGGGCGGCTCTGCGTCTGGATCCAGGGAAGGTCTCTGAATATTTCCATAATTATCTTTGTATTACCAGGGATTTAACAAGCTGGACAGAAAAACTCTATTCCAGGCTCTGGGTTGAAAATTCAAATTATGCGAATTTTTTTTCAAATTATGTGAATTTTAAAAAAATGTTTTTCTTTAAGCATTTTGTATCACTGTCCGGCTGATTTTCCCTCAGTTGATAGTCAAACTTTTTTTTAAAACAGTTTAAGATTATGAAATTTTTTCATTGAAAAGAGAAACTAATTTGTGGGAAGAAATCAGAAGCGAAAAACTGTACTCCCATTCCTCTTACTAATAACTGTGTTTTTATTCTTGATTTCATTTTTTTAAAAGATTTATTTATTTAGTTGAGAGAGAGAGCACAAGTGTGGGGGGGTGGGGAGAGGCACAGGGAGAAGGACGGAGAGAATTTCAGACTGCCCTCTGAGTGTGGAGGCTGATGCGGCGCTCAATCTCACGACCCTGAGATCATGACCCGAGCCAAAATCAAGAGTCGGATGCTTAACTGACTGAACCACCCAGGCGCCTCTAATAGCTGTGTTTTTAAATAGAATTGGGAACACTGTTCAGTACTTCATTTTTCCCAAAAGTAACCAAGGATCATAAAATAATTTTTTCTTTTTTTTAGCAAGGTGCATTTCTGCCACTTGTAAGACTGGCCTGACAATGGGGCTAATTCCGATAGAGGCCTATCCCTTCCATCCTTGAAAAACTGGTGCCTCACAGAGACTCTCGCCATATCCATGCTGCATTAGCTTTGCTGGTGTCCACGTGGCCAAGGTGTGGAACACTTCCACCAATGGCAATGCATGCCACCTGGGGCAACAGGTAGGCAACTCAACTGGCAAGAAATTCCTTCTTCTCTTGGATGGGAAATTGCCTCTCTCACCTCCCACCCAATGCCCTCCTTTTATCTCTTGGACCATTCAAGAATTAGCTTCCTGCTTCCCCCTCTTCCATACCCCTGCAGACATTCCTATTCCTCCCTGGAGTGAGTGCTTCTCTAGAGCACAGCTCAGTCCTCAAGGCTGTTGTACTCTGCCCACCGGGAACAGGGCTGAGAAGGGAGAGGGGGTGCCTACCCCCAGGTGATTTTCTTCTGGCATTTCAAAAGTATGTGACTTTTCAACCTCCTCACTTGAAAAGCTCCACGTGGTAAGTGGTAACCACAAATGTGCAGTGACTTCGTGTATACAATGGGGAAGCCTCCTAAGCCACATTGGCTCTTAACCCGAAGGAGGCCATGGACAGGGAGCCACATACTCCAGGTCTTCCTCAGGGTTGACCTGTTAACCTGTGAGCACCTGATTTTAGAACTTTCTTTTCTAAGGCTCTCTGGCCATGATGGGAAGAACTGTATGGTGGTTAATTTTGTGTAGGTGGTTACTCTTCATTGGAGGTTTATAACCTAGCAGCTCTTGAACTGAGTCTACACTGCAGATACAACAGATACACTTTATTTTTTAATTTTTTTAAAAGATTTTATTTATTTGACAGAGAGACAGAGACAGCCAGTGAGAGAGGGAGCACAAGCAGGGGGAGTGGGAGAGGGAGAAGCAGGCTCCCAGCGGAGGAGCCTGATGTGGGGCTTGATCCCAGGACTCCAGGATCACGCCCTGAGCCGAAGTCAGACACTTAACAACTGCGCCACCCAGGCGCCCCACAACAGATACACTTTAATAATACAAGCCCAGCATGGGGCTTGATCCCAAGACCCAGAGATCATGACCTGAACTGAAGGCAGACACCTAACCATCTGAGCCACCCAGGCACCCTAAGTAATACACCTTAAAAAAAGTTTGAATTAATGGACTCCAGAGACCCTGAATCAACAATTCATGTAATTGAGGAGGGGAGGTCAACACAAAGTGCATGACCAAGCACGTAGCCACTGGGCCACTGGACTTCAACCCTTCTGGAGAACTCTGCAAGCCAGTATAGACCATGCCTCAGAGTAGTGTCAACTGAGGGACAAGGGAGATGAGGAAATGTCCAACTGCCCCCAGTCGCTGGTTGAAAGCTGCCCCCAGAAAGCTCTAATTCACCAGCATTTCCACCATGCCCCTAGTGTAGGCAGAATGGGCTCTAGTGGCCAAAGAGAGCCCTTAGGCAAAGTTGGCAGTTGGAAAGCAGGCCAGCATGCATGGAAATGTTAAGTACCCAAGGGATATGGGAAGGGCTTGGCAGTGGCTGCCTCAACTGTCCACTTTTTAAAAATCAGGACATTTGCATACATTTTGCATAAAATGTAGATATGTAGCTTTTCTGGTCACACTACGTTGTCATTCCAGCACGGCCACAACTGGTGGACTCTTGAGTGTTCTCTTTAGATGGGATATAAGCTCTTTGGGTTCACCAGTGCCTCTGCCTGCCTCACTCAGATGCCCTGACTGACCCAACCACACCCCTTATAGAGCACCTGCCCTGCCCATGTTTGCCTGATAAACAATGTGAGTGATTCTGCTCACTCCATTCCCTCAGCTGATCGGACCAGCTATGTTACAACTGACCCAGGCTAGTATTTCATTGGCTGTTCTCAGATGAAGTAGAATCTTCTGTTCAAGATTTTGAGCCGAGAGTCACAGGGTAGGTGCTTATGCTTGAAAGTTGGATTTGGAGCCATATGCCAGCTCAATTTATAGGGAGCATATATCCTGAGTGAGCAGATACAAGGGCTACTGGTCCCCGTGGGCCAGGAAGGGAGAATGCACATGTGCAACTGAGTCTTGACCTCAGGCCATTGGCCTTATAGGTCCCACCAGGCCTGGCAGTACCAAGGTTCAACACATCTTGTATCTTGACAATAAATGTTCCCTTTTCTTGAGTAGTTTGGGTGGATTTATATTCCTTTCCATCAAATATGCTTTGACCAGAATAGCTTTCAGAAAGATAACCATGAGTTCTCAGAAGCAGGTATAACTTTAAAATGTTTTTTATCATCTTATCAAATATTTAATTCAAAGATCTTGGAATAAAGTAAAGCACACCCTGATAAAGAAAAAGTCCTGTCAAACCAGAGCAGAACTTGTTGGTGTCACCTCTGGTGGGGATATTTTAGATGAACACAGGACATGGAAGCCTTTGAGCTATCTAAGGAAGATGCTTCAATTTCGGGGTGAAAAGAACAAGCAGAAGGCACATTTCTATTTCTTATATCAATACCCCAAAGTTGAATGGAGGCTTCGCCTCTCTTTTTATTTTTATTTTTATTTTTATCTATCTATCTACCTACCTACCGACCTACCTACCTACCTATCTATTTCTTTATTTTTAGGGGTGGGGACCGAGGGAGAGAGAATCTCAAGCAGGCTTCATGCCTAGAGCAGAGCCCAATGTGGGGCTTGATCTCAAGACCCTGAGATCATAACCTGAGTTGAAATCAAGAGTTGGACGCTTAACCAACTGAGCCACCCAGGTGCCCCTACCTCTCTCTTTTTTTAAATTAAAGTTCCTGAGTTGAAGGAAATGGAATGGATTCAGCTTTTCTAATCATGAGACTGAGTTGTGGATTGTTGTAAAGATGTTTTTATCCTGTTATTTTAATCCAGTTTTGTGTCATCAAGGAAATTTTAACTCAATGCTAACAAGCACAAATATTTCCATTGGAATTGTACCAATATTGATCATTTTCACGGAGAAAATATTTTCTGGAGCACACTCCATTAAGGCATTTAAGGCCTTGGTCAGTTTCTTACACAGTGCTGTTAAACTGTTTAAAGCTTTCTTCAGTTCTTTTTAATTTTGTACCTTTCTTCTTTTCTAATATAAGAATTTAAAGCTACTAAGTATTCTAGTCTTAATTTTTATGCATAGATCTATGACCCACCTCAAATTAATTTTTGTGTATGGTGTGAGGTAGGGGGGTGGGAGTCCTTACTTTTCCACACAGATACCCATTTAATTTTAATTTTAAGGAAAATGATTTTTAGGGTTGAATTCTCTTCTTTGTAAACTTTACATCAAAGATGCAATTGAGCAAACAGAATTTTGTCTTCATGAAACTCTACTACTTAATATCCCTGCCCCGTAAGGTGGTGGTAATTGTTTTCATTTTTTCTATCAAGTTCCAATTTTCGTGGGTTAAATTTTGAATATATATTTTGCAATATTATTCAATGAATTTATACATTTTTAGAAAATAACAAATATGCATTGCATAGTTTGAACTCTTGTAAGATTTTCTTCTACCAATGTAATATCTCTCAGACCAAAGTTTATTTCATTTTCAAAAATTCCAAACAAATGCATTCATCAGTCAGGTTTGGATCTATCACAAATGATGTCAGGTGCAGCTTCACCTATTTCATTATGAATTGGCTACAGTATTAGATATTTTGTATTTCTTAGATAATCAGTGAGAAAAGTAGAAGCAATTCTCCTAAGAACTCGTGGAATACTCTGTCGCTCAGCAATAGACTATTGTAATTCCAAACTCAGTGTTCTTTATTCTTCTAATTTGTTTTGTTTATTAACAGCCTCTGCCATTAGGGGACCGAAGAGTAAAGAACAGACACACAGTCTAAACGGTTACATCAAAATGTTCTCTTTAAGAAAGTAGGTCTTATGTTAAGTGTTCTTGCCACCATAAAATAAAATAGTCCTACATTAAAATGTCATGACAACCACCTCTGAATGACAAAAAGAAGGACATCATCCCTATAGATTAAACTAGCCCCTGGGGCACATATTGCCTAGAATTTCATGTACTGATTTGCTTCTTTTTCCTTCATTTGGATCCTGTACATGTTAATGTCTTTCCAAACTTTCCACTTCACCATTAGGATGCCTACCTGCCCCTTTAATCAGGGGATGTGCTGGAAAATGCTTAAAAACGGGCTTTCTGGGGGAATAAAAGCCCCCAATTTTAGCATTCGCCAATTCTGTGGGGTAAATACTCTCATCATGGCCAATTTCAAGCAACCAATGGGACATCAGCAAACTTCCAAAATTCATGAGAATCTAACAACTAGCAGGGAGAAGTGACTCGCCCATTCTAAACCCCAGGATCTCCGAAGAGGTTGCTTTTATCTGATTCTTTGTACACTGAGGTAATAAAAGAGAGCAAAGTAAGAAACTAGATCTCTAGACTGGAATGAAACCACATTATTTGTTCCTAGCAAGACGTGAATTATGTCTGCGTATCATCTCAACCAAGTTGAGTGATCACATCAGCAAAACCTGAAGGAAGCCATATGTTTAGTCTCTTATTTTAGACTCAGTGGGTTCTCTTTCTTTATAAGTTGAACAAGAGGGGAAGAAAAGATCTTCCTTTAGCCAAGCAGACATTGGGAATCCCATCTGCCTTATTCAGTAGTATCTTTAGTACTTGACTCAGTGGCTGGCATATATATGATCGATAAATGTTTCTTGGATAAGAAAGTGCATGAGATTTTACGAAGAAGTCATTGAGGCTGAAAGGAAGGGTTTTTAAGGAATGGCTCTGTGAAGAGCATAAGATGATAGGAAGAACTATAACTTCAAGAATTACAAGATAAGCTCAAATACCATGCTGTCAACCCACATACCATGCTGGAAAAGTCCTTCTTTATACTACTTTGAAACACAGGATTTTGGTTTAGGCAATCCACGTGTTCTGTCTGTTGCTGGATTGTTCCTACAGAGTCTGTGATCTGGAGGCCTTTCCTTTCTATCACATACAGACCCAATTTGTTCTCTGTAATTCCCTATCCAATCATGTTTCTCGGCTCTTTCATTTGTGCACAAATCAGAATTCTGCAGTCTCCAGGTATGTGTCCACACCATTGCATCTTCATTGGAAACCACAAAACAAAAAATCCACCAGAACAGATGCAAAACTCCCGATGAAATATAACTGGCTGAGCAAATAGACTTCTCTGTGTGTTTGTGCGTGTACCTGCACCCATGTGTTATGGGGATGAGAGCCTTAAATTCCCATCCTTGCTCTCAAGTGGGCTGGAGAATAGAAGAGTCTCCTCTGAAGACTACCCTCCTTCTGAGCCTGCAGATCCCATGTGGGATGGTCATCCAATATCAAAATAACAAAATACCACGATACACTCTATCCATAGTAAATGCCCTACTGCCATCGATTAATACCACGTCACAGGCAGAATCCAGGAATTATCAGGGATAATGCATAAAGAAACAGCTGCTTTCCAAAATAATATTTAATGTGTCTACAAAAGAGTCATGGAAACTCGCATAAGCTCTCATAGTAAGGCTCTCGATGAGATCTTCTGCCATCACCAAGGAGGTGGTTTTGTGTCTAAAATTGTGCCTTGGCAGCTCAGGCCTGTTTTAGTCTCTCTTGGCTGACCAATGGCATTCATGTCTTTTGCTGAGAGAGACAAATCCATATGATTGAGGCATTTCACAAATCCAATCTCATATTACTACCAAACTACCAAGTAGTTTCTGCTAGGCTCTACATGTTCTCTTTAAAGCACAGGGTTTTCCTCACTATGGTTTACCTAAATCCTATCCTTTTGTGCAGGTGTCTGACCCATGATTACAGTGGGCACGGTTAGGACGGAGGCCAAGGGGTGGGGGAGCAGCCGGATTGCCCCATCAGGAGTATTTGAAGGTGAGCACAAACTCACACCTGGGAGAGACTGCTTTGGGTCATCGTGATGATCTTGGAGTCAGACTTCTGGAAAAAGAAGAGCAAAGGATGCAGGGTCAAACAAGCCCATGGATGGATGGCCTTTGTGGATAGTGGAGGCACTGAGCCATTGGCCTTGTCTGGGCTCTCATGCCTCCCAAGGGGATGCTAGGTGGGCATGAATATTTGCAGGGCCTGGGGCAAGAACACAAATGGAGGCTCACATACTTTATGTCTGAATTTTTTAACATTATAAATCAAGATCACAAACTGTTAACTAAAATGCCGACCAAGGCAAATGAAACTTTATGAGGACCTGGAAAGTTGGGCTTCAATTTAAAATTTTCAGACTCTTCAGGGTTCTGTGCTGAATGTGGGAACATAGGTGCAATCCTGAACCTACCCCATGGTTTGTCATCCTTCTCTTCTGACAGCTCTGTGGACACCCCAGCCTTCCCGTCCATCTTGAATTCGCTTCCCCAAACTTCCAGCCCATGCAGGCTGTGCCACCAGGCTTGGAGCGTGTGAGCAGGGATCCCAGAGTGCCGCGCCTCTGGAGCAAGAAGGGAAGGGAAATGTAGGCTCCAGGCTGGCATAAGCCTTGATGCTGTGGACTTCTCCTCCCACGGGGAGTGATGAAGCTGGTGAAACAAAGTGCATAGCTCAGGACAGAGGCCTCTCTTGCTCAGGTCTCAGGGCACATTGGATCATGTTAGGGCCCAACAGATTCCCACAACAGACACAGGTTCCATTACTGGTTTGATCTTCCCCCATGCTCACCTGATCTTGGTTTGCAGAAGTGTAAGTTTAAGTCCCACATGGCCCTAGTTACACCCTGGTGGCACTTGGGGAAGAGGGACAGGCTTGCATTCAATGGCCCTAAGGCTTCCTAATTACTCTCTAGCTCTAATTCCACTTTAAGAGGTCATGCTCTCTCCTTAAAAGCATCCTGGCTATGATACTCCTTCGTCCACCCTCTCTCTCCTTTGGCTATTCTAGAACACTGCAGCCCCTCACTATAGGTCTACCATATGGAGTCCTCCTCCAATCCTGTCTCAGTCCTAAACCAGCTGCCTCTACCCTGCCAGCATCGTCACCTTGGCGGTCAAAACACACTCAGTAAGCATTGAAAAATTCTTCAGCCCTGTGTCTGAGATCAAGCCCCCAAAGGCACATTTGTTTGGGCCTGGGGATATATTACGACCTTCGACAATCAGCTTCTACTGACCTTGACTTACTGCAGATAATAGGAAACTGAATAACATGCCGGAGAATCACCCCAAAGCTGATTATCTTTGTAAAACAAGACCTCCCTCCCTTTGGGTGGCTATAATAGGTCTCCAGCCAAAAGGAAGACTAGAGGTTAATGCTTTTTATCTCCCTGAAGACCTTACCCTCTTGCTCTTCTCTAGAAGGCTGAAAGTGTTTTTGTGAAAGCCAGGAAAGGTAGTTTATGTCTGCTTCTATGCTCGGCCAAACTATCCCCACTCACAGTCTCCACTGGCCTCACCCAAATGGTGGGGACCGGATATAACAGAGCTAACGCCCACGACTGTGGGAACAGTGACCCAGCGGCACATGGCACTTTGATTTACAAAGGGCTCTTACCCATATATCTCCGTTTCCTGCCTGTTGTGACATCGCACGTTACATGGCACTTCTGTGTACAAACGTGAGGCTCCCCCCCAACCAGAAGCTTCTATTTTAACCAAGGCTTTTCCCACAAACCAAAGGCTTTCTTTTCTCAGTTAGAGTTTGAGTGTTTCCTTCTCCTTCCTGCTCCCCGTTTCTGATTATTTTCTATTGCCTGTATTAGCTCATCGAGGTGTACAAAGAGAGCAGACAGAAGTCAAATCATTCAGTTGGCAGACGTGTGCATAATTTCTATATTGCAACTATGTATTTTGTCTGGTTCCAATTTAGAAAGAAAGCAAAGCGAAACAAAACCCAGTCTTGGCCGAGTCCCCTTCCTGCTTTCCTACCTGCTTTTCTGAACTCAGAAATACCTGTCTACAAAAAAGCACAAAAAGAAGAACTCATTTTTGGTTTCTTTCTCCAAAACGCAGCTCTGAATGTTGAATGCTGACTTTCCACTTAACATTCCGTTCTTCTCAAGTCCCCGCGCCCTTCTGCTAACGAGGACACCAGGCTTGAAACCTCGCTTGACTCCGCACATCAATCATGGCCCAGTTCTGCAATCTTCTTGAAACGGCTGCCATCTTCCTTCCCCTTCTCCACAACCACTCAGACTTTGGGCCGCAGCAACCTTAATGGTTTCAGCAGCTCCCTAATGTCTGTGCACCCCCGCTGTCTGCGTCTGCTCCACTCTGAGCCACCGGAACATTCCACACCAAAGGGACCGTCCTTTCCCAGCATCCTGCTTCCCTGCTCGCAAGCCAGTCTTTAGAATTGAATATCCATATTCCCTGGTTAGGTATTCAGGGTCCCTTTTTGATCTGTGTCCAGCCCAATTTTCTAATCTCGGCAGTGACGTGTGTGTGGATTGGCACTGTCCCCTCCATAAGAGAGATCTCTGAGATACCACATGCGTGGAGACAGGAAACATTCCTGACTAGCATCGGCCTATCCTGGTTGAGTATTTTTCCAGGTGACATTTGCATGCTGTCACTCCCGGTCACACTGTCCCACCTAGACCAGCGAGGTGAAAGTGGCCTAAGTTGGCAATTCCGGGAGGGTAAGATGCTGAAGCCACACCGTGCCTGGTGCACTGCTGCTCACCTTGACCCAGCTTCCTCATCTCAGGTGGGAGTGCTGCAACGTGCATGCCCTACACTCTTTCCCAGGGGGATCTCGTGAACTTGGGCTTCAGGCGCCCCAGTGGGTGCTGGCTTGGTAACAAACCAGTTAGTGGCTGCCTTTTCTTCTCACTTCCAAACTTGCCAACAGCATCCCCTCCAAATCCCAAAAAAATACTCATTTAAGCTTATCTCAGGGTCTGTTTCAAGACAATCACGGACAATCATGAATGGATTTGAACACACATGCACACAACACACACACACACGTGCACATATACACAACACACACTTGTTTAATAACACAATTAAATGACTGCTTCCCTTCCTGCCACTCCTGTCCCTACTTTTCTATTGGCATTCCCTGAGATTGCCTCCCAGGAAATGGCCTACGCAGAAATTTTTACTTCAGAGTCCGGTTCACTTCTTCTCTCAGGAATCCTGCTCAATTGGTACTGAATTTACAATTGATGGAAACATTTTTGCCAATATGAAATCCAGAAAAAAATATGTACACACATTTTTAATAAAGTTTGTGTGTCCCTGTAAATAACCACTAGCCTTTGTGAGTATTACTAACATCATCCAGTTAAAAGTATTGAAAAAAATGAAATGAAAGACTTATTTTCAAATTGTTGCCAGTTTCCCACAGTTGAAAGATTTGTTACAGAGGATGGTGATTTTTATCAATACAAAATCTTTTTTTTTCCCAAATAATTTCAAAGACTTTCATTCATCCTCACAAAATACTCATGCACTTTGGTCCAGCTCTGTTCCCACCTGACCCACAATTAAAGCTTTTAAGAAACTCCTATTCTTCTCATCATAATCCCTTGCTTGTTTCCCCATGGTCATCAGCAATTAATCCCACGACATAAATAGGCCCTTGAATCAGCGAGGAGCTTTTATGTTGTCAGTAACAGAAAATCCAATTCAAATTGGCTTAAAAATAAACAGTAATGTCTCCTTACAGACTACTCATTAATTACATAAGAAATGATAGTAACTAGAGCGGAGAAACTACATAAGACCTCGACCAGGTGACCAAAGTTAAGATCCCCAGTAAGGGTGGACAGATGCTACATTCCTCCTGATATGACACCCCAAGAATACAACCTCAGTTATATTCCAACAGGAGGTGTGGAACCTGAGTCCAGTCTTAAGGAAACAGCATATACACCCCTGACTGAGGGACATTAGATTAAAAACCCACATTCTACACAAAGATCAATGTCATGAAAGACAAAGAAAGGCCGAAAAATCATTCCAGATTAAAAAGACCCAAACCTCTGAAAAACACGTGATCCTTAACTGGAGAAATAAACATGCTAAAGAGGATGTTATTGGCAACATTTAAAAATTAGTATCTGTAGTTCCGATCAATGACTAAGCTTCAGTCTTGGACGATAGGACTGGGAGGATGAAGAGAACACCCCTGTTATTAAAAACGGCATATGGAACATAGTAAGTGGTAATGGGATGTGAAGTCTACAACCTGCTCTCAACTGGTACAGCCAAAGTGGCGAACAGGTACAGATCAGAGGATCTGCATAAATAGTAAACTGGAGTTCTCTGAACTTTTCTTACAACTTTTTTGGGAACTTTGGCATCATTTCAAAATAAAAACTTAAAACTCACTAAGCAGTACAAGTGATTAAGGGACGTACTGAAGTCTACGTGTCCTGAGGTGTGGGCCAGTCCAGTGGCTCCACGATTTCCACGAGGCCCTGTTTCCCTGGCTTTCTTCTGTCTCCCTGTCTGCCTTCCTGGGGCCAGGGCTGGCAGTGCTCAGTGTGGCCCACGGTGACAAGACAGTAGCAGCTCCCATCTTCACAGCCCCACATCTACACATCCAGAGGGAGGTCATGTCCCTCAGAAGGGTGAGTGAGGGTCTTCTTCCCCAGAAACCCTTCCCTCAAGTTTGAGAAACCCTGCTTGCTCTGAAACACAAAATCTAATAATCCAGATGAGACACCAACCCTGACACGAAGTCCAAGCTCTTTGATGTAGCCTACACCACAGGGTCTTGCCCAACCTGACTCAAACCTTTATTCCCATTCCTGACCCCTCCCATGAGGCCACCCTCATCTGCCACACCTTTGAATCACTGAAAATCTCTCTGTTTAAAATGCCCCCTTCACCACCTGGTAACTGCTCTCTACCTCTCAAGACCCAGCCCAAGGATCGCCTCCTCTGGAAAACCTTCCCTGGGGCCCCCACCACAATGCCTTCCCTTCTCTGGGAATCACAGCCCCTCAAACAGCCTCCCATGACATTATAATTCCATGTTTCTACTTATCACCCACACGCCCTGCGTGTTCCCTAACATTTAGAGGGTGCCGGGCATACCTATAAAACATGGATGAGCTCGTCATGTCTGCCCTGCCCACACCGTCATGCTCCCTTGGCCCAGTGAAAATCTGTGGAATGAATTCCTGAGTGAATCTGTGCTAGAACTTAAAACGGTGCTGGACACGAAATAATTCACTAAAATAAAATGTTATTCAATAAAATACATCTTAATTAGTTAGAGTATTTTCCTCTGTGAAAAAAAATGACCCTGTTATTCAAGCCACATGGAACCACTGAGAAACTCATAATTTAGCCAATATGTGGAAAGTGCCTAAGTTCTAATTTCCTGTTTTTCTGTGAGCGGCCACTGTCCCAGCCTGGGTCAGGCCATGCACAGTTTGCGGCCTGGCACTTCAGTAGCCCTGGCTCAGAGAAAAGACCGTCTTTATTGTGCATGGGAAAGTAGGGAAACCTCAGAAAAGCCACACTGCACACATATGACATCACCAAACAGGGGAACAACCACACTCAGCAACCATCCTGGAGGCCCCGCTTGGTGTAGGCTCCTGTCGTGGAACTTAGTTCAGCTCTTTGAGCACCAGGGTGCCGCAAGCCAGACATGCAGACACTGACGGCTTTTGCAGTCCCAGCCACAGCAGGCTGCTGATGCTGCCCTTTCCCGGCGCCACAAAAATGCCGCACAGCTTAGAAAGCAGGCTGGCTCACCCAGCTGGCTGACATTTTCAGAGCAACTGTGGAGCCTGGTCCAGGAAAGTCTAAATAAGCCCCCCTGGATTCATCCCTCATTTGTACTCAAATCGTGGCTCTCAAAAATCTCCCAGTGAAGAGAAACCTGGAGGACACCACCTTACCCAGCCAGCAGAGCTTCCTGCTACATGTGCCTCCTGATATCGGGCACTGGGGAGGATGCAGCATTACTTTCGTCACATTCCCACCAAAAGTACATGACCTGAATCTACCTGTGAAGAACAGCGGATGTGCCAGACTGAGGGTCACTCGACAAAAACAACAGTCCTGAACTCAAAAAATGTCAAGGTTGCAAAAGACAGAGAAACGCTAGGGCGTCTGGGTGGCTCAGTTGGTTGAGTGTCTGCCTTCGGCTCAGGTCATGAGCTCAAGGTCCTGGTATGGAGCCCTGCATTGGGCTCCTTGCTCAGTGGGAGCCTGCTTCTCCCTCTCCCTCTGCAGCACTCCCTGCTTGGGCTCTCTCGCTCACTCTCTCTCTCTCAAAGAAATAAAATCTTTAAAAAACAAAAAAGACAAAGAAAGGCTAAGGATCCATTTCAGATCGAAAAGCTCTAAAAAGAAATGACAACTAAATGCAATGCATGATCCTGGATTGGATCCTGAGTCTAAAAAGTAAAAGATAAAATTGCTATAAATGGCATTATTGAGATAACTGGGGAAACTGGAATATGGACCATAGATTAGATAAGAGTATTACATCAGTGTTAAATGTCCTCAATTTGACAACTGTACTATGGTGACATAAGAATATGTCCCTGTTCTTAGGAAGTAAAAACTGTAGTATGAAGTAGTATTGAGACATGATGGAGGAAACTTCCTCTTAAGTCATTTAGAAAAAGGTGTGTGTGTGTGTGTGTGTGTGTGTGTGTGTGTGTGTGTATGTGTAGGGGAGAGAGACAGAGAATGATAAAGCAAATGTGGTAATGTGTTAACAATTTACTAAGCTGGATAAATAAATGGCATACTTGTTTCTTTGTACTATTTCCAACATTTATTCAGTTGGTTAAGCAACCGACTCTTGATTTCGGCTCAGGTCATGATCTTGGGGTCATGGGATCGAGCCCTGCATCAGGCGCCCTGCTCAGCGCAGAGTCTACTTAATATTCTCTCCCTCGCCCTCTGCTCCTGGCACTCCAGTAGCCCAGACTCAGTGTCCTGGCACATGTGTACTCTCTCCCGCTCTCTTTAAATAAATAAATAAATAAATATTTTTTTAAAAGTATGAAATTGTTTCAAAATTTAAAAATACATTCCACTGTCTCTTTATACAAAATAAAATATAACAAGAGTCTCAGTGACAATTTAATGTTTTGACCATTAAAGCTAGTAAAAGAGTCAGAGTAAAAAAAAAATTATCTATAGATAGATCTTAATTTAAAGTCTCATGCCTGTCCCCAGGCAACATTTGAAAATGTGTAATTAAACAGAGAAGGCAAGAGAAAGCTTTATCCCACCACTTGTACAAAATAAGTTTAGTCTGGTAGCAAATTTGACAGTGTTTTTTAGAGGTTTGAAATTTGATATAAAATATATTTGTGGGTACATGTCTTGTGAATTTGTTACATGGTATGTAAGATAGACAACAAAGTTTGGGGTGCCTGGGTGATGAAGTTGGTTAAGCATTCGACTCTTGGTTTCAGCTCAGGTTGTAATCTCAGGGTCGTGAGATCGAGCGCCACATCAGGCTCCATACTCAGTGCAGAGTTTCTCTCCCCGACTCCCTCTCCCTGCCCCCACCGCCGCAGGCTCCTGTGTGTGCTCTCTCTCTCTCAAGTAAATAAATAAATCTTTAAAAAAAAGATATATGACAATGTTTAAAGATAGTATCAACACCTCTGTACTCACAATCCCTATGAATTCCTTACCATCATACTCTCTTTTCTATTTCAGGACATTACAAAAATTCTACAATTGGTGTTCACCAGTCCCACATACTTCTTTATATGTTTGCTACATGTCTATGCATGTGTCCTTTTATTGTATTTTTAAAAATATAACTTTGAAAAGAAAATTCGAATTAAAGTTCGTGTAACCTGTGAAACATCCCCAAGGAATATCATTAGGGTTCCAGAGATTATAGTTTGAGGACCATCAGATGAGATGTACTTTCAGGCTCTTCAGAAATACTTACTGAGTGACCATAATGCTACATCATTGGGAAGTAATTTGAATACCATGACCACAATCCATGAAACGTATGTCAGAGCACACACTCAGTGACGTGCTGGAACTAGAAAATACTGGTTCACAAAAGTGATTGTATACATTTCTTCTCAACTCTGCCTTCAATGTCATCACATTTGTAGATGGAAATTCCCCATGGCTGGAGTATTTACACCATGGAAATAGGCAGATGCCTAGGCATATAAAGGCGTTGTAAACACAGCAAACCACTGAATGCACTTGGCTCCCAGGTGCCTTTGATGTAAAAGGGACAAGTTAATTCAAGATTTTCAGGTGGCCTTTCAGATACTCAAAAGGAAAATAGAAGACTTAAGCTTGTTAAGATTTTGTAGGCCATAGAGACTGGTATAGAAAATGTCAAGGTGAATCTGGATGGTAATTTAAGAAAAACTGCCCCAAACGTCCAGATAAAATCATGGAAACATAATTCACAAATTACATTTGTCTAGTAGAGAACAACCCCAGAGATTATGGTCTGATTGCCCTGTACAACAGTAGTTAGTTTTGTACCTAAGTTAGGTGAGCATATTTCAGCTGTCTTGCTTTGAACTGAATCATATATAGATATCCATCTTCTATATCCTACTTTGAACTAGCCTGACCATCCTGCTGATGCCTTCCTAATGAGTGAAATAAATCTTTAAGCCAGGCTCATTATATGTCTGTAGGAGAGCTATATTTTTAAACCTTTTTAATAATCATACTTTGGCAAAAGTAATGTGGGTTGGAACGAAGGAATTCAGTCCTTTTTTCTTCTTGCCAAATTCAGTGCTGTCAGCCAAGAGGAGAAGTTTTGGAGAAGTCAGAAGGAAAGATTCAAAGCACACCATGTTGGATGAACCGGTCGTCTTGCTCCTCAGAGCCAAGCCTCATGGTTCTCGAAATGTAACCAAGTCTGGTTGTAATAAGAACAAGGACAATCTTAACCACAAACAGATGGACGTTTTGCCAAGAGCCTGGTGCCTCCCTAGGCAAACCTAACTAAACAACTTTATGCAAGTCAACTGTTAACTCCCCACTCCAGAAAAGAGGACATGAACCCTGCAAACTAAACAGTGCCACCCAGGATGGTCCAAAGCCAGGGTAACGTCAGTAGGAACTTTTTTGCCTGTTATAAACCAGTGGGGTTCTTGTCCTTATTGTCCTTGCTCCCCTCTCGAGGGCTTCTTTTGACATTTTTCTCCTAATGACCCTCTCATTCAATTTTAATTTTACAAATATACTGTATATTTGTTTATATGTCATAGGTATCTGTGATTTATACATAGAAAGACTAAGATTCGTTGTTGTTACCCACCCACCCCCAAACAACATTTGGCTCAGTGGGGCCAGTAGAGCCCCCACTGAGAACGAACACAGGTTATAAACTGGCCATTATTAGCTGGGCTCTCACAGCCTCATGATGGCCACACAGGACTTCTTTCTGCAACATGGAGAAGATTGCTTTCCCACCCAGGGGCATCTTTGCTTTCTACTGATGAACAACAACTAGATAATGGCAGAAACAACATTTCTGAGCACTTGCTAGATGCTAGGGACTGAGCCAAGCTTTTACTTACTGTATCACAGTTATTACAAACAACAAAAATTTATTGCTCACAGCTCTGGAGGCTGAAAGTGCTAGATCAGGCTGCCAGCATGGTTTGGGTGAGGGCCCTCTCCTGGTTGCAAATTTCTTGTTGTATCCTCACATAGAAGAAGGGGTTGGGGAGCTCTACCAGGTCTCTTTTATAAGAGCACTAATCCCATTTATGAGGGCTCCACTCCCATGACCTCAGCAATTTCCAAAGGCCCCAACTCCTAATACCACCACCTGGGCATCAGGATTTCAAATATACAATTTTTGAGGGGACACATTCAGCCCATAGCATACTGTCATGGTTTGGGATCTCTCAGAAGCAAATCCTGAGACAGGGATTCAAGGGCAAGCAATTCCTAGAGCAGATAATCCCAGAAAATACCTGTAGGTGAATGGAGAGTGAGACACAGAAGGAGAGGATACTTTTCAAGCCAATTTCACTGGAGTTTAATTTCACAGAACTCTAGCAAACAGCATGAAACACAAGCCTTTGAGTGATTCCCATCTGAAAGGGTGAGGGAGCTGGGGTATTTATACACCAACACTCATCAGTCATTGGTTGAGGGCTGCTCCTATTCTCTTTTGGCAGAGATATACAAATGCTGGGAGCCAGAAGTCAGGCTGGTATGAATGGAACAGATAAGGCCTAAGGTACCAGAGTGGGTACACAGACTCATATAATTCTCACAACATCCAAGAGAGGTTGGCATAGTAATCAGCCTGAAATGGGGCATAAAAATGTGAAATAACATTCTCCAAGTCAATAGGGAGTAAGTGGTAGAGATAAGTGAGGACCCCAGAGGTTACATGCTTAAACCATGCTGCATTTTATACTACCCCTCTCCTTGTACATACATGTTGGTCTTCTTGGTTTTTCCTATTCAAATAGATCCAACAAATTGATAAGACTCATATAAGAAGTGCTCCCTATATGAATCCATAAATTAGCAAGAAAGGGAAGGACTTAGGGAAAAGATAATGCATTGGATTTTGGAATTGTTGGGTTTGAGTTGACAGAAGGACATCTAGGAGGAAAGATCTGGAGGCAGGTACATCAATGGATCTAGCTTTTAAAGAGAGAGGGGTACATGCTGGAAAAACAAGTGTGGGATTTGTCAGCACACATATGTGCTATGGACTAAATTTTGTCTTTTAAAATTTGTATATTGAGGCTCTAAAGCCCATACCTCAGAAGGTAACTATATTTGGAGATAGGGCCTTCAAAGAGGCAAATGAGTTAAAATGAAGTTCTTAAGCTGGGCCCTAATCCATCTGATCTTATAAGAAAAGAAGGCATACACAGAGAGACACCAGGGATGCACTCACACAGAAGAAACACCATGAAGAGGCAGCAAGAAGACAGCCATTTGCAAACTCAGGAGAGACGCTTCAGAAGAATCCTATCCTGCGAGCACCTTGAACTTGGACTTCCAGCCTCCAGAAATGTGAGAAGATGAATTATGTTGTTTAAACCACCTAAATCTGTGGTATCTTGTTATGGCAGCCCTAGAAGATGTATACAACATGGTGGCTGTCATCATGGAACAGAAGGATCTACTTGGGAGCCAAGGGAAGGTTTTATTTCAAAATGTTATGACTGTTCAATTGAGCCAGTGCTGCAAAGTGGGCAAGAAAGATAATGACTGACAGCTATCCATTGGGTGGAGCATAGGGAAAAAGTAGGAGGAAACTGGGGAAGTTAGCATTTTTTTGGTAAAGATTTAATTATTTATTTATTTATTTATTTATTTATTTATTTATTTGACAGAGAGAGAGAGGCAGCTAGAGAGGGAACACAAGCAGGGGGAGTGGGAGAGGGAGAAGCAGGCTTCCTGCAGAGAAGGGAGCCCGATGCAGGGCTCGATTCCAGAATGCTGGGAACATGACCCGAGGCAAAGGCAGATGCTTAACAACTGAGCCACCCAGGCACCCCGGAAAATTACCATTTTATATATACTACCCTATTTGGTCCTCTTGTTAATCTTAGGATGGAAGTATCATCCTGCCTAGTGTCCTACAATTAACAGGTAGTAGAGCCAGTATTAGAACCAGGTATGTTCAACTCCCAACAGTCCTCTCTACTACACCATGCTCATCTACCCTATCTTGAGAGTGGACTGCCAAGGACATCTCTGCAGCCTCATCCAGTTCACCTTCTTAGATGTTAAGTGGCCACTCCCATCTTGTTCCTGCCAATTACTACCACTTAAGAAACTCAGCTCCATTTCTGTTGTCCCAACATTCTAAGGCTGAAACTGTTGGAATAGGCTGGCAGGGAGATATGTTCTCACTGCACAGCTACTCTCCCTTCCCAGGAAAGTCTCACAGAACCATGGCCTCCAGAGATCATCTCCTGAGCGGTGGTGTCTCAGCTCAGCTGCTGCTACCTGATCTTAACCCTGCTTTGGGACATAAGTTTCTGTCCCACACAGAGTTTACAGCTGCCCTGCCTTCTTCCTACCATGTCCTGTGCTTCCTACTGACTCCCACTTGGCACTCATCCCCTTTGCCTGGGCAGTTCTGTCCAGGACCTGCCAGGGTCTCATTATGACAAGCAAACCCAAACATTTACCCAGGACTGTAGGAAAACAGATGAGATCATGGAATTATTGACATGGATCTTTTTTAGGAAAACTTATAAAAAATGGGGGAAGAGTGAGAGGATTTGGGATGGATAAATGTTATTCTAAGTGGAGGTTTTATTTCCTGAATATGGTCAAGAAAGGATTATTAAGATAATGGGTTTTGAGCACTTAGAAGAAAAATGATGGCCACTAGACATTAACATCATGTCCCTAAAACATAAAATTTGTCAACCTTTAATGTTTCTAAGCAATAAATCAGAAGCTGTGAACATTGAAGAGTTTAATTTTACGAAGGAGTCTGACAAGACACTCAAAATACTCAAAGAGATACAATGTGGGCTGGACAGCAATGCAGTTAATTATCTGCTCACCCAACCACAAAGCCTCTAGAATTCATCTTTCCTTGGACCAAAAACCTAACTGTGTTGGGCCTCTTTCTGCTTCAATCTATTCTGCACATCTGCTGATTTCACCTTCCTAACTTGAACTCTGGAATTTCCTGCTTCACCCAGATTTAGCCTGACTTGATTTCTATTCTCAAGAAAATACATTGATTTTGGCATGCAACTGAACTGGCATGGGAAATAGGTTATCAGACCAGGGAAGTAAGGGGTAGGCAAAGATTTCTTAACCAGGACATAAAAAGCAAGAACTATCTCAACAACAACAATAACAACAACATTTTAAAAGGATATACAATGCAGAAAAGATAAATTAGATTTCATTAAAATTAGAAACACTGTTCTCAAAACACATCATTAAAAAGTGAATGGACAACTCATAGGATGGGAAAAGATATTCTAAGTACAGGGGCGCCTGGGTGGCTCAGTCATTAAGCGTCTGCCTTCAGCTCAGGGCATGATCCCAGAGTCCTGGGATCAAGCCCCACATCAGGCTCCTCCGCTGGGAGCCTGCTTCTTCCTCTCCCACTCCCCCTGCTTGTGTTCCCTCTCTCGCTGGCTGTTTCTCTCTATATATCAAATAAATAAATAAAATTTAAAAAAAGATATTCTAAGTACATATATCTAACAAAGATATTTTTTTAACTTGAAAACCAATTAGGAAAAGAAGAGAAATTTTTAAAAGGAGCAAAGACATGAATGGGCCCTTCACTAAAGAGAATACAAGTCTAAAGCATATAAAAAGGTGTTCAATATTGTTTTTCATCAGGAAAATCTCAACTAAAACCATAATGAGATACACCCATGTCACCAGCTGAATAGATAAAAGACTGTTACATCAAGTGTTGGCAAGGATGTGGAGCAACTGGAACTCTCACACACTGCTGGTAGGAGTAAAATTTGGTCCAACTACTTTGGAAAACTGGAATGTCTACTGATATCTATGCCCAATCTGTCACAGGAATGCTACTTCAGCATAAGTCAGTGCATGTGTCTACAAAAAGACATATGTACAAGAATATTCATGGCAACTTCATTCCATAGTAGCTCAAACTAGAAACAACTTAAATATCCATTAATAGGAAAATGGATAAATAAACTGTGGTACATTCATATAATGTAGGACTTAAAAGCAACAAATTATTGATATTGATATATATCATAAGATGGGTGAATCTCAAAAACATGTTGAGCAAGAGGGGCCAGTCACAAAAGTGTATGTATTTTATGTCACAGATTAGCTAAAATGAATCTATGATGACAAATATCTGAAAAATGGCCATTCTCATTTGGGAATGTTATTGACAAACTACCCAGAGTGATACAGTTGCTCTACACCTTAATCTGAGTGGTAGCTACAGTGGTGGTATGCTACAGAGCTCTGTCTGCAAAAAGTTTACTGAGCTGTACATCTAAGATTTTACTTTTACTGTGTGAAAATTATATCCTAATAAATAATTTTAAAAAATGAGGGCGGATAGTGCTAAAATACCCCAGTATACATAAAGGCTATAAAAAGCCAAAGAGTGGTTTCTCTTCCTGTTTCTTCATTATTAGCCACCCTGCAGGTCTGGAGTTACTCCATTCATGGTTCTAGTTCCATTTTTGATGGCTGGTCAATAGAATACTCCAGCGGAAAAATACCAATTTGACAGCATCTAAATCACCATTGAGTTAAGACCACGATTATTTTACATACCATCTATAGAACAGACATTGATAATTAAACCATGACATGATGCTTTCTAATTCTTTTGGATTTATTTTAATCTTATTGAAAGAGCCTTTAAAAGATAGAAACCTTATTTAGGCACACAGTGCTATCATATGTCATTTTCTGCATAAATTAAAAAGAAAAAATAAGCAGATAGGTTGATTAATATCATCCTAAAACTACTTCGTATTCAGAGCCTAATCTCTCAAGAGCATTTTTGTGCACAATCTCTTAAGAGTGCTCTGTTACTGTATCTTGGATTTTCTCTCTAGTTTCTCCCACATCAAATGTGCAAGTCTAATACTGGTATTTCCTTGATCTTGCATAGGGGTCAATGGAAGATTTTTAGATGACAACCTAGACTCTTATTTTTTCCTCAAGTGGTCCTTAAATACTTTGTTGACTGAAATGTTGAGGCCACCACTATCCAGTGAGGCCCCCGAGAATAACAAGCAAGTTACACACACAGGAAATGAGAACTCTCTCACGACCATGTGGCCAACAAAGATGCTAAGATGCCCATTGCAATTTCAGAGTTATTAATGAATATGTAAAGCACCTTGTCCTAAGCAATAATCAGTGCTTGGGTGGCTGGGGAGTCTTGACGAATGCCCTAATTCTCAATGTGGTATCAGCTGATAGTCACTGACGAATAATTTCATTATTATCTCTAAAGCTATGGTTGAGTCAGTTACGTTGTACCTAAGAAAGAATGTAGGTTATTAATGATCAGAGAAGAGGTTAGAAAAAGTAGTGCAAAAAAGTAAGTTGGCACATCTCCATCTAAAGGGGGGTGACCTGCCCAAGTACCCCTTTGGCAGGAATCTTCCTGTTGTGGAGATGGAGGTCTCCACTGGAGAGCAGACCTGGATAACTCAAGACATTAAGCTCCCCAACCAATGCCCCTTGCTCTGTTTCCATGTTTATAAGCAAAACTGGAGTATGATTTAATGCTCTAAGTAGCTTTCCTACAAGAAGAGTACACTGAGTGGATGACAGGAGTTACTTAGTCCACAGCATATTTAGGTTTCTCATCACAAATCAATAAATTGGCATTCTGACTTAATCACAAGCTGTGTGAGTTTAGTTCACGGAATCCATCCTGAGCAGTGATGGTGCCTGGTTGGCTCAGTTGGCAGAGTGTGTGACTCTTGATCTCAGGGTCATGAGTTCAAACCCCACGCTGGGTGGAGAGATTACTTAAAAATAAAGTCTTAAAAAAAAAAGTACACGAGCTGGAAAAAAATTGATTTGATCATGTAATTCACCTGCAGTTCTTTACCCCTCTCTCTACTCACACCCTTTGTCACATGACTGTGCAGTTCCCTTCAGCAGAGGCAGAGTCTATAGAATACTCTTGCCCCCTTGATGTTGGGCTTGGTGGTGCAACCTGCCTTGGCTAACAGAATAAGTGATGTGAGCATTTGCAGTTGGGTTTGCAGGCCAGTGCCTCTGCCATGGCTCTAAGAAGAACACATTCCAGAAAGCCCAGGAAGATGAGAGTCAAATGGAGAGGACCTGACCCAATGCATATCTTGAAGACAAACCCCACTGAGCCCAGCCCAGATCAGCTGAGCTTTAGCCCACCTGCAGATGTGACAGCAAGAAAGAAATCCTTGAAGTTGTTTGCCTCTGAGTTCGGGGGTGCTTTGTTAGGCAGCATTATTGAGACCACAGCTCACTAACCCACCATCCTAGCCATTCTCTTTGAAGCTGCCACAGTGTCCACCAACTACCTGCAGTCACCCGAGAGAGTCACCACTCTTGGGAGCCCAGGGTTCTTTGTCCCTCTGGATCTCTGGCACCTGAGAAGGCCCCCCTAGTGGCTGGAAACTTGCCCCAGTCATCTCCCTCTATACCTGGCCCCAACTTTACCTGTGTCTAGAACTACTGAAACTCAGATCCTTCCTCCCTCGGAGGCTGGACCCTGTGTGGCCCAGTATCAGCCCTGCACCATCTATCTCATCTGCCTCGGGCTTGGGCTTTGCCTTCCTTGCTTCACTGTCCTCTCTCACTGTCCTGGTTGCCAGCAGGCCTGGAGTGCAGAGTCAGACTGCAGTGCAGGCAAACTCCCTTCCGCCAGCCATTTCGAACCCCAGTGTGCACCCCCTGAGAACTTCCTGGAACAGGACATAGCACACCAGAGACATGTGTCGGGTGATAAAATGTACACGGCAATGCCACTGAACTCAGGGTCCCCAGGTCTCCTTTACTAGTTGCCTCAGCTGTTCCTTGCAGCTCCAGCTGTTCATGTGGCTGCTACAAACAGAAAGTAGGTGACCATCATGGATGACTGGTTTGTGAGAATCTAGATCACATTTCCCCTGAAGTGATTTGCAGTGGTGGCTTTTGACCCCTGTCTAGCATCCAGCCAGAGTCCACACTGATGAAGGGGATACACAGTATTTCTCCTTACAAATGATCACCCTGAGGAGAAATTACAGCCTCCACTGAGCCACGCCCAATGTGCTGACACAATGAAAAAACTCACCCCCTTGTCTTCCAGGGTCCTCACTAGATTATGCTTTGGAGGGGGGTGCCTGGGTGTCTCTGTCAGTTAAGCATCTGCCTTTGGCTCAGGTCATGATCCCAGGATCCTGGGATCAAGTCTTGCATCAGACTCTCTGCTCAGTGGGGAGTCTGCTCCTCCCCCTCCTCTGCCCCCCACTTGTGCTTGTTCTCTCTCTCTAGTGCTCTCTCTCAAATAAATAAAATCTTTAAAAAAATAGATTATTCTTTGGGAAAAAAGAAGGATGTGCAGGTGGGAAAGAAGTTGATCATACAGAATTAGCCAAACGTTAATGGCCCTTGTGGTCAAGGCACATTTTTGCAGGGTGTCCAGGCTAAAAGCTCCTCAGGCATGAGGCTATGAACACAGCAGGGACTTTTTCAGAGTGCTCTGAAATTTACTTTGAGGACAACAGTCACTTGTATAAAACCAAAAATAAAGGTAGAAGGAGGTTCAGGAGGAAAGAACTTGTTTCTTTCCAATAAATCACAAGGAACAAAGGAAAAATTTTGGTCTTTAAAAGTGTAATTTCTAGCCTGATATATTAAGCTGCACATTTTCTAGAGGCTGCTGTTTTGAGGCATTAAGGGACTTGTATTTTAATATAAAACACACAAAACCCTTGCTTTTTTCTCTGCTGTGCCATTATCTGACTCTTGGCAGACTTAAAATTCTTCCTTTTAAAACTATTTCCTTTTGGAGGTCAGCTGAAGGCCCAGTTCAAGCACCACATTGATAAAACTGAACACAGGACCACTCTTAAAAGCCAGCCATTATGGGTCCCAGTAGAAAAACACTCCGTGGTGCCAGGCTTCCGAGACATCATGCCTCAAACGTGGCTTTGTGTCAACGCAGCTGTATCCACAGGCGAAAAGTTAAAAGATTTATTTAAAAATGTTTCCACTTCTGGAAGCCCTCTCTCTGCAACTTCGAGGCAGTGGAGAAGCAAAGAGCTGGGGGTATAAAGACATTCTCTCAGCTACTGAACCCGGGTGTGTGATGAGTTCCCGTGCCCAGACCCTGGACCCCGTCTTCCTGGCTCTCTCCTTACATCTGAGCAGGCATGCACACACAAGTGCCTTGATCATTGGTCAGCATCGAGGTCCAGAAGGAAAAGTCATACTTCGCTGACTGTCTATATTTAAATGACAAAATATTAAATCCGTTTATTCATTCTGCAGACAGGATGAGCTCATAGGGAACCAGAATTTTTTTTTTAATTGGCAAAATCTGGTGGCTTAAGCATATGCAGCCCTAATACAGCTTCAGCTTTTGCAATCCAGCGAATTCTGTCCCCTTCCACCTCCCCAAATGGCCAGGCGTTTGACTTTTGTCCTTGTACAATTCTCCCAAAGGCAGTGACTGTTATACAGAATGAATGTATGGTAAGATGGGCATTACAGATACTTGGGGGGAAAGCAGATTATGTGGGGCAACTAAATGGTTGTCTACCAGTGCAGAATGGGAAAAGTGATGTCACTCTTAAAGTGGGAAGAGGTTCGTCACTGATTGATAAGAATAGATAGATAAAATCCCTGGCTTGTAAGTCAGCTTTCTCTTGAAGTATAATGTATATATGGAAAAATACAGAAATGACACATAAACAGCCCGATGAACTTTCAAAAAGCTAGCAGACCCACTTCACCAGCACCCAGAGCAACAAACAGCATGCCACCAGACCGTCAGAAGCGACCCCGTCTCCTCTTTCTCACTGGTCTTTATCTTCTCATTAAGCGGCAGTCAGCAAATCTGCCTCCACCTGTTTTTGTAAATAAGATTTATTGCAACACAGCCACACCTATTCATTTACATATTGTCTATGGCTAGTTCTTTTTTTTTGAATAATTTTTATTATGTTATGTTAGTCACCATACATCCTTAGTTTTTGATGTAGTGTCCCATGATTCATTATTTGCGTATAACACCCAGTGCTCCATGCAATGTATGCCCTCTTTAATACCCGTCACAGGCCTATCCCAGTCCCCCACCCCCCTTCCCCTCTGAAGCCCTCAGTTTATTTCCCAGAGTCCATAGGCTCTCATGGTTCATTCCCCTGTTTACCACCCCCCCTTCATTCTCCCCTTCCTTCTCCTGCCGATCTTCCTGCTATTTCTTATGTTCCATAAATGAGTGAAACCATATGATAATTGTCTTTCTCTGCCTGACGTATTTCACTTAGCATAATCTCCTCCAGACCCTCCATGTTGTTGCAAATATTGGGTAATCGTTCTTTCTGATGGCTGAGTAATATTTCATTGTATATATGGACCACATCTTCTTAATTCATTCGTCTGTTGAAGGGCATCTTGGGTTCCTTTCACAATTTAGCTACTGTGGACAATGCTGCTATGAACATTGGGGTGCATATGGCCCTTCTCTTCACTCCGTCTGTAGCTTTGGGGTAAATAGTGTGGTTTTGATTTGAATTTCCCTGATGGCTAATGATTTTGAACATTTTTTCATGTGTCTGTTAGCCATTTGTATGTCTTCATTGGAAAAGTGTCTGTTCATATCTTCTGCCCATTTTTTGATTTGTTTATTTGTTTCTCGTGTATTGAGTTTGAGAAGTTCTTTGTAGATCTTGGATACCAGTCTTTTATCTGTAGTGTCATTTGCAAATATATTCTCCCATTCCGTGGGCTGCCTCTTAGTTTTTTTGACTGTTTCCTTGGCTGTGCAGAAGCTTTTTATCTTGATGAAGTCCCACAAGTTCATTTTATCTTTTGTTTCTCTTGCCTTTGGGGATGTGTCATGAAAAAGGTTGCTGTGGCCGATGTCAAAGAGGTTACAGCCTATGTTCTCCTCTAGGATTTTGATGGATTCCTGTCTCACATTGAGGTCTTTCATCCATTTGGAGTTTATCTTTGTGTATGGTGTGAGAGAGTGGTCAAGTTTCATTCTTTTGCATGTAGCTGTCCAATTTTCCCAGCACCATTTATTGAAGAGACTGCCTTTTTTCCACTGGATGTTTTTTCCTGCTTTGTCAAAGATTAGTTGCCCGTAGAGCTGAGGGTCCATTTCTGGGGTCTCTATTCTGTTCCATTGTTCTATGTGTCTGTTTTTGTTGTCTACGGCTACTTCTGCACTAGAATGGCAGTGAATGGTTACAACAAAGACCTTATGGCCTGAGGAACCGAAAATATTTACTACCTGGACCTTTGCAGAAAAGGTTTGCAGACCCCTGTTTTAGCGCATGACTGGGACCCAGTAGAAGATGATCATTTTCTAGTAGCCAGATTAAAACATAAAAATAAACAGGTAAAATTAATTTTAATATTTTACTTACCTAACACAACTAAAATATTATCATTTTAATATGTGATCAATATAAAGAATGAGATATGTTCTCTTTTTTCCATACTGTTTCCCAATCCAGTCTTTTATACTTACAACACATCTCAATTCGTGCAAGCCACATTCCAATGTCCAACAGTCCTGTGTGTGGCCAGGGGCTACTGTGTGGGACAGCACAGTTCTAGAACACCTTCAGGTTCTCCGAAGCTGGAGCTCCAGCAGCTCTACCCCTTTGCTCATGCCACAACCAGCCTGGGCTCGTGCCCCTCAAATACATGGGCATTTTTCGGCATAAGTTTCCCTGATTCCTTAACATGTGAAATGAAAAATCACATTCAGAAATCATGCAATTCATGCTTGTCACTTATCTCTAGGATAAAGAGCACAAAGAACTAGCTGCCTAAACTCACAGCTTCATGAGAAAAAGCAGAAGAAGTTGGTGGGGAGACTCAGGACCCTTCGGACTTTTGTTTGTGGGGGAAATGATGCTAACACATGAGCTCAAACAAACTGCAAACAATGCTTTAGATGAAGGAGGAAGGAAAAAAGAGGACTTGATGAGCATCCCTTACGAAGATCCTTCAGCAATTCAGCCATGTCATTATTCTATTTAGCAATAAAAGAAGGTTGGCTACAGGGCTGAATACTAATTCTGGGCTGCCCAGTGATACAAAAATGAAGAAACAAAAGAAAAACTGAATTGTTGCCAATGTTGAAAAATGAAGACATGACACTTAACAAATACGAATTTTTGGCCTCTTTTGAAGAATTACAAGGGATGGCAACACCAGTTCTACATTCCCATGTGACAAACAGTCAGCTGGAAGGAACAGCAGATGTCCCCTCCCCCACAGAAGGAAGGCGGGTCCCTAGTTATCACACACCCATCGTGTATCCTTTTCCATGCCTACCTGGTTTTGAGCTTGTGCCCCCTGCAGTAGACATAACTTTGAAACACCAAGATAACTTCAGATATGACAGGCTAATACTGAGAGTAACAGTTGCAAGCTATTGGTAATAGAAAAAAACTTAGCAGAAGTAAGAACGATTACATTTCAGGTTATATTCTCGTGGTTTCAGTTCAACCTTGGAAGACTTTGTTCTTTTAGCTTATATCTTGGCAGAATTGTTGACGGATTCAGAAGCAAGAGATGTTTTTTATCCTTTAAATATCTGAGACAATGAAGTGTTTAATGGGTAGCTCCCAAGAGCACAGGATTGCAATTACAAACTGTTTCCAGTCTTACCAGCCAAACTGGAAAACTACTCCATCGACATCATTTCTGGAGTTATTCTCTCTCAAATTATTGTGGCATTGGAGTTTGACATACTTGAGGATTTAAATATGATTGACAATTAGGAAGACAAGTTTATTCTTTCGGCAACCCCATCTAAGCTATTTGTACCCTGAATCTTGTTAATTTACCTGAACCCTGTTGTATGCACAGTTACAAACAAGCCATGACATTCCATTGCCATGTTATACAGAACTAAAAAATGTATTTTTTAGAAAGTCAACACCTTTTATTTGAAAACATTTTGAAGACTGAAAGTGATTTTGTCAGAATAATTTTCTACTTCTGACAAGACTCATTCTTCTCAAAAGAAACTCAAAGTTATTCTCTTCTTTAATGTTGCTTGCCATTTTATTTTTGAACATGCTGGTGGGGTGTGGCTGTATGAGATTACTGGATCAGATGTTAATAGGAGCTGTACGACGTAGAAGCTCTGTTGATCTAGAAGCTGTGTCTGACTAGTTGTATAACCTAGAAATGAGTTGGGGCACCTGGGTAGCTCAGTTGGTTAAGTGTCTGCTCAGGTCATGATCCCAGGGTCCTGAGATCGAGTCCCTCATTGGGCTCCCTGCTCAGCGGGAAGTCTGTTTCTCCCTCTATCCCTTCCTCCTGCTTATGATCTCTCTCTCTCTCTTTCTCTAATAAATAAATAAAATCTTTTTTTAAAAAAATAGAAAGGAGTTGCCTTCCTCGTCTGAGCCTCAGCTTCCCTATATTTAAGGTGTGATGACAGCTTGGTGAATTCCAACATTTTTATTTGCAACACATCTCTTTTTTCAAGTGAAATTCTAGAAGTTCACCAGATACAGGCAAAGGTGCCTTGGCTGAAGGGGGTGGGTGTGAGATGCTCGTCTGGGACACTCCCTCAGTCTACTCACAGGCAGCCCTGACCGGTCTGAGCACAACTGGCCGAGTGACACACTTTTATTCCGTTTCCAGGTTGCAGAGTTTCTGAAGCAATCATTAAAATTGCCTAGAGTACCCTGGCAGACCTTCCAGAACTATACAGACTGGGATCCCTCTCCTCACAGAAATTCTCCAGGTACCGCCATAGCTGGGGACTATGCTGTGTTCCACTCCCCCCGAACGCCTTTCTGCTTTTCTGAACCTCACTCAGTCAAGAGTCTTCTCCAGCCCTGCCTCCCTTCAGAAAGCTTCCTGAAACACTGTGCCACCTGATCCTGCTTCTCCCCAGTTCCCTTCTCCATCACCAGCACTTACATCATGGGGACCTTATTACCGAATCGATGAACACCCTTGATAGGACCCTGCCTCAGAGGAGGGACAGAGGAGGTCCTGACAAACACCAGCTAAGCTCCATGTGCTCCTATCATTCTAAGACCCCTGCTTTCCCCAAGGGGTGCAGAGTCTCCCCCTGATTCTGCACTGCAGGAGGCTCCCAAATGTTCTGATCTTTGGAAAGGTCACCTTCCTCACATGATAAGCTCCTGCATAATGAGGACACCTTAATCATCTTCTAAATTAAATATGAACACTTCCTAGTACAGAAAAAGAAACTACCTTTATGGTTCAAATCATCATTTCATTTTTATTCCATATGTCAGCAAAGCCTATGGGGCTTCATCTGTGACTCCAACTCCAGGTGAAGGTACAGAGTCAATTCACTTCAACAGAACCGAAAGAACAAAACCCCACTCGTGTTCAAGGCAGCAATGCCAAAAACCCTAATGAAGTCCTTTTGAAAAAGTCCCTGCCTGGTAGGTATGAAAGTTTGAATATGGCCCGTATGACCAAATGCCCATGAAGAACAGACCTCAGAGGGAATGGGAGGAGCCAGAGAAGAAGAAGTGGTACAAAAGTCCCATGTTGGAGATGACGGGAAGTTTCTCGAATCTGACTTATGTGTCAATTCTCAACAAAAAAATAACCTTCATCACATTTAAAGATTTTAAATCTGTGAGTTCCTAGAAAAAAAAGACATGTGTTGATAGATGGCTCTGGATGAGCCCAAGCACAGGGAGGGGCCCTGATGGGGCCTTGGGAAACCTGCAGGGAAGAGGCTCTGTTGGGTCCCATGGAATGCAACTGTATGGATCTGAGACTTGAAAACTAGCTGGCCATCCTGGATGGAGATGCTCTCTCAGCTATTCAGGATGTGACTGGACATGTAAAAACATCTCCTTAATTTTCATAAGTATTTTTGGATTGGCCTAAGGGGCATGGCAACTCAAAAGGAACCTATGAATGGGCTGCATCAACAATTTAAAAACATTCCTGGAGGGACACCTGGGTGGCTCAGTCAGTTAAGTGTGCCTTCAGCTCAGGTCATGATCCTAGGGTCCTAGGATCGAGTCCTGCATTGGGCTCCTTGCTCAGCAGGGAACCTCCTTTTCCCTCTGCCTGTCACTCCCCCTGCCTGTGCTCTCTCTCTCTCTCTGACAAACAAATAAATAAAATCTTTAAAAAGAAATAAATAAAATAAAAACATTCCTGGTGGGGTGCCTGGGTGGCTCAGTCAGTTAAGTGTCTGCCTTCAGCTCAGGTCATGATCCCAGGGCCCTGAGATCAAGCCTTGCTTCAGAATCCCTGCTTTTCAAGGGAGCCTGCTTCTCCCCTTCCCTCTGCCTGCTGCACCCCTGTTTGTCCTGTCTCTCTCTCTGTCAAATAAATAAAATCTTTAAAAAAAATAAAATTAAATAAAAATAAAAATAAAAACATTCCTGGAAACTGTGGGGGAAGGGCTCTTTATGGAAAGGGAATGATAATGTGTGTTTGTATTTTAAAAACATAAGAAAACAGGAGTAGTTCTTGGTTTCAATTTGCCTGCCCCCAGACATTGCCAGCTCCCTGTCACACAGGGGAAACTCAGGCACCTAAAGAGGAACAGAGAAACAGCCAACTCCAAACTCCTGCCCAGGTAAGCACTGATAAGCCTGACTACTCTCTTGCCTAGGCATGGCACCAGAGGAAGAGCCATGGGGACAAAAGCCATGAGATCTGGACTCAGCCAGTTCCACTGGTGACATATCGTGTGACCTTGGACCAGGAATGTTGTCTGAGGTTCAGTGCCTTTGTTTATGAAAGTTGAGGATGACATTGGAGGTCTTGAAATATTAGCTTGTGGCATGTTTTTGCTCCCTTAAGAAATAATACATGTTCATTGTAGCAATACATGATTCATTCAGAGGATAAGTGGCAAAGCGGAGGGCCCTGCTGACCCCCTCACACTGGCAGAAGTGGGAGGGGCGGGAGGGATGGCGGTACTGAGGCACAGAGGAAGAAAGGCTTAGAAGAGAAGCCAGGGGTGAGGGTTGAATGAGACCCTTCCGCAGCTAACTGAAAGGAGAAGACAGAACAGGACCTCCTGTTCCTTATGGCACAGCAGACTCTGGAGCGGGTTGACCAGAGGAAGAGCATTAGGCCAGGAGCCAGGAGACATGTCCCGCTCCATCGTTGAACTGGTTTTGTGACTTTGGGCAGGTAACTGAACCTCCCTGAGTTTCAATTTCCTCACCTCTAACACCTAGACCATAGCTCCTATTTCAGAGCGGGGTTGGGACAGTAGTAGGGATCTAGCTCATGAAAGCTGTCGGCAAGCCTTAAAGCAGGTACAGGGCCAGTTATTGTCACGGTCACAAGAAAGATTATCCTTCCCTATCTTTGCCTTTATTGTGTTTCCTTCACAAGTATGTAGGCAGTTATATACAAACCAGAGGGACTCTGTGCACAGCAGCTTTGCTCACCTGTTATCTTGTTCCTCTCATGAAAATCACATGGTGGTGAGACATAGGCTAAAGCAGGCAAGCTCATAAAAGAACAAATGTCAAGTCCATCCATGAGGTGATGAGTATAGGCACGTGCACACCATCAGAATTGGGCCCATCCCACTGGGAAAACAATCTCATCCAACAATTCCTGCTGGAATCCTGCTCTTAATGAACAGGTTGGTCTCCTCACATCTGGATCAAAAATGATGGCAGAGGCTTCATAGGCCCATCAAGCTGACCAGCTTGTGTTGTCAGGTCACTGGGTGGAGTTACAGGGATTAGAGAAGGCTTGTGTGAGATCCCCAGGGATCCAGTTTATGGGGTGGGTGGGGGTGGCACCCCCAGCATCAGCCCTGAACCCAGAGCCACATTCCACACTGGAAACACAAATGCTGGAATATCGGTATGCCAAGACCTGCTGGGTCAGAAAACAGCATCAAACCTGTCAGCAATGGACTTATCCAGGCCATCAATTTACATTTTTCCACGTATGGGAATGTGATTTTCCCTAGCCATAAGGGGAAAGAGACTTTAATGGAAACAGCCAGCTCCAGGCCCCAGGATGATGCCCAGTGGAGAAGGGAGTGCCTACAACCACAATCCTCCCCAAAGTGCTGTGAAATTACCCTGCCCTTCATGACATCCACTGCCCCAGAGTCCCTACTCCATCTTCATCTTCTCCCAGCACTAAATTGATCATTAGATGCATTCTCTCCCCCAGCAATTATTTATTCACTTAATATTTTTCTATAACAGAAATCTTTTTTATCTAATACACAATCATTGCAAAAAAAATTTTTTTCCCAAACAGATAGACATAGTGACATTACCCAACCTGTTTCCATTCATAATTCTACTTTTCCTACCCCCTCACTATTTATAGTCTGGAATATACCTTTCCAGAATTATTTTTTCCCTTAATTTTGGGAGTTGATGTGACACATATGCACAGGTCTTAAGTGGACAGCTCTATAAATTTGTATACAAGTCTACACCTGCACACCAAGATTAAAAAACCACCTGCTTCCCTGAAGCCTCTATCTTGCTCTATCCCAGATAAACCACCAAAGAGAACGACTATCTTGACTTCTATCCTCACTTTAGTTTTGCCTATTTGAACTTCATATAAATGTAACCATATGGTATGTATTCTTTGGGGTCTAACTTTTATTTTCCTTCCCTTCTCTCTTTCTTTCTTTCTCTCCCTTTTTTTTCCTTTCTTAAATATACTTAAAGAAGTAGACATTGCCCTTTCTATTAATTTATTCCTCTTTGCAGGATCTTTAATGTATAATTCTCCCTCTCCGTCTCTCTCTCTTTCTTATATCCCCCCACCCCCAGTAGACTTGCAAGCTCTTCCAGGACTCAAGGCTCCTCCAGGCATCTAAAGTTTGAGAGTAGCCTCAGACTCTTGTAGCTACTAGGGAATATGACCCTTCTCTGTGAAAGGTGAAGAAATGGAAACTGAAATGAGAAAGTAGCCAGCTCTGCTACCTTTCATCTTGTCTGTTGACCTGAACATATGATCTCATCAGGAGCCATGCAGGTCAAAAGGTAGTGGGATAACATATTCAAAGTTCCAGAAGAAAAGCCCTGCCATGCAAGAATTCTATATCCAGTAAAACTGTCCTCCAAGAATTAAGGAGAATTTAAAATACTTTCAGATAGGCAAAAACTGAGAGAATTCATTGCTACCAGAATGGCCCTACAAAAAATACTAAGGGGAGTCTTTCAGGCTGAAATGAAAGGACAGTAGACAGTAATTTGAATCCACATGAAGAAATAAAGAGCACCAGTAAAGATAACTACATAGAAAAATATAAAGGACCGTACAAATATGTTTTTTGTTAATAGCTTTTTCTCGTATTCTTTTAAAAGACTATAGCTTAAAACAGTAATTTTAAAGCTGTATCGATGGGCTTATAACACATAAAGATGTAATATGTATGACAATATTAGTACAAAGGAGAGGAAGTTTTTATATATTATGAAAACTAAGTTGGTAATCCAAACTAGATTATGACAAGTTAATATAGTCATTGTAATCCCCAATGCTGGGTTCCCTTCTCAGTGGGGAGCCTGCTTCTCCCTCTCCCGCTGCCCCTCCCCCCACTTGTGTACATGCTCTCTCTCTCTCTCTATCTCAAATAAATAAATAAAATCTTTTAAAAAAGGATAAAAGATTTCAAATCCAAAGCCTAACCTTTCACCTGAAGAATTTTTTTAAAATAGCAAACTAAACCCAAAACAAGTGGAAGGAAAGAAATAAAGATTAGAACAGAAATAAATGAATTAGAGAATAGAAAAATTGAGAAAAATCAACAAAAATAAAAGTTGTTTCTTTAAGAAGATAAAATTGACAAATCTCTAGTTAGACTGAACTAGAAAAAAGAAAGAAGGGTCAAATCATTAACATCATTCACTTTACAGAAATAAAAAGAATTACAAAAGAATACTATGAACAACAGTATACCAACAAATTAGATAACCTAGATGGAAGGATAAACTCCTAGGAAGATGCAAACTACTGAACTGACTCAAGAAATAGAAAATTGAATAGACCTATAACAACTAAAGAGATTAGGGGCATCTGGGTGGCTCAGTCATTAAGCATCTGCCTTCAGCTCAGGTCATGATTTCAGGGTCCTGGGATCGAGCCCTTCATCAGGCTCCCTGCTCAGCAGAAAGCCTGCTTCTCCCTCTCCCACTCCCCCTGCTTGTGTTCCCTCTCTTGCTATGTCTCTCTCTGTCAAATAAATAAATAAATAAAATCTTAAAAAAAAAAACGAAGAGATTGAATTAGTATTTTTTAAAAAAAACTTCCCACAATGAAAAGCCTAGGACTTGATGACTTCACTGATGAATCCTACCAAATGCTTAAAGAAGAATTAAGACCAATCATTCACAAACTCCTCCAAAAAAGAGGAGAAACACTGTCATTTGCTCTATGAAATCACATTATGTGATATCAATACCAGACAAAGTTATCACAAGAAAACTACAAACCAACATCCTTTATGATTATAGCTACACAAATGCTCAACAAAATAATAGCAAAACAAATCCAGCAACATATAAAAAAGCTTAAACACCATGACCAAGGGGGATTCATCTCCAGAATGCAAGGTTAGTTCAACATACAAAAATGAATCAATGTATAAGTGTTGACAAGGATGTGGAGAAAAGGGAACACTTGTGCACTGTTTATGGGAATGTAAATTGGTGCAGTCATTATGGAAAACACTATGGATGTTCTTCAAAAAAAATAAAAAATAAAACTACCACATTATCCAGCAATCCGACTTCTGGGTATATATCCAAAGGAAATGAAAACAGAATATTAAAGACATATCTATACTCCCATGTCCATTGCAGAATTATTCACAATAGCCAAGGTAGGGAAACAACCTAAGTTCCACCAGTGGATGAATGGATAAAGAAGATGTGATATATTTATGCAATGGAATATTACTCAGTCATGGAAAACAGGAAATCCTGCTGTTTGCAGCAACATGGATGGAACTTGAGGGCATTACACTAAGAGAAATGAATGGGACAGACAAATACTACATATCACTTATACGTGATTTTTTTTTAAAAAAAAAAGTCAAACTCATAGAAACAGAGAGTACAAAAGTGGTTGCCAAGGGCTGGGGGTTGGGAAATTAGGGAAAAGTTGGTAAGAGAGTATAAACTTGAAGCTATAGGATGAATAAGTTCTGAGGATCTAATGTATAACATGATGACTATAGTTATAACACTGTATTGTATAACTAAAATTTTCTAAGAGAACAGAACTTAAATGTTCTCACCCCCAAAAAGAAAGAAAGATAAATATGTAAGGTGATAGATGTGTTAATTAACTAAATGGGAGGAATCCTTTCAGGATGTACATGTATCAAATCATCATGATGTGTGCTTTAAACATCTTACAGTTTTACTTGTCAATTATCACTCAAAGCTGAAAAAATCAATGTAATATATACATAAATGACAAAAATACATAATCATCTCCATGGATGCAGAAAAAGCAACTGACAAAATCCAATCCATGATAAAAACACTCAACAAAAGGGGAATAGAAGGGGATTTTCTCAACCTTATAAAGAACATCCGTGAAAAATCCACAGATGACATCATACTTGACAGTCAAAGACTAAAAAAGTCTTCCCCTTAAGATCAAGAACAAGACAAGGATGTCTGCTCTTGCAACTTCTACTTAACATTGTAGTGGAGGTTCTAGCCAGAACAATTAGGCAATAAAAAGAAATAAAAGGCATGTAGACTGGAAAGGAAGAAGTAAAACTACCTCTATTCACAGACAACATCATCTTGTATACAAAAAATCCTAAGGAATCTACAAAACAAATCAGAACCAAAACGAAGTTTGGCAAGGTTGCAGAACAGAGGATCAATACACAGAAATTATTTGTATTTCTATGCATTAGCAATTAAAGTGAAATGAAGAAAATGAATCCATTTACAATAGTATCAGAAAGAATAAAATACTTAGAAATAAATTGCACAAGAGAAGTGTAAGACTTATACAATAAAAAGTACAAAACAAAACATCCTTGAGGGAAATTAAGGAAGATGGAAATAAAAAGAAAGACAGTCCATGTTCATGGGTTGGAAGATGATAAGATGGCCCATACTTTCTAAATTGATCTACATATTCAACACAATCGTTTTCAAAACACTTTTTGTAGAAATTGCCAAAATGCAAGGAATGAAGAATAGCCACAACTATCTTGAAAAAGAACAAAATTGGAGGACTCGATGTTGAATTTGAAACTTACTGATTTCAAAAATTACTACAAAGCTACGATACAAATTACATATCCAATAACAGACTTGTAGCCAGAATTTATTTAAAAATTCACACAACTCTATCAACAATAAAAAGACAAATAACCCAACTTAAAAATGGGGAAAGGATCTGAATAGACATTTCTCCAAAGATATACAAATAATCACATGAAAAGATGTTCAATATCATTAGTCATTGGGGAAATGCAAATCAATACCACAATGAGATACCACTTCACACCCACCAGGATGGCCACGATCAAAATTAGGGATGTTAAGTGTTGCTGAGGATCTGGAGAAATTAGAACCCTCACACATTGCTGGTGAGATTGTAAAATGATACAAATGCTAAACACTTTGGCAATTCCTCAAAAAATTAAACATAAAGTTCCCCTATGATCCATAAATTCCACTCCTGTGTCTATACCCAAGAGAAGTGAAAACACATGTCCATACAGAACCTTGTACAAGGTTGTACAATGTTGATGCCAACAAAATTCATAATAGCCAAAAAGAGGAAATAATCTGAATGTCCATCAGTAGAGGAATGGATAAACAAAATGTGGTACAGTAGCCACCCCCCCTCCCTTACCCTCGGTTAACTTCCCATGGTTTCAGTTACCTGAAGTCTACCATGGTCTGGAAGCAGATGATCCTCCTTGTGCTTTATTGTTGGGTCAATAGCAGCCTAACACTACATCATAATGCCTACATCATCACCGCATCCAGCTCGTCATATATGCATTTTATCATCTCACATGATCACAAGAAGAACAGTGAGTATAGTACCATAAGATGTTTTAAGAGAGATCACATTCACGTAACTTTTATTACAGCATATTTCTATAATTGTCCTAGTTTATTATTGGTTATTGTCATTAATCTCTTAGTGTCTAACTTATAAGTTAAACTTTATCACGTATGTATAGAGAAAACATAGTGTATATAGAATTCAGTACGATCTACAGTTTCAGGAATCCACTGGGGGTCTTAGAACATATCAACCATAGATAAGGCAGGACTACTGTATTACCATACAATGAAATATTATTTAGCTATCAAAAAGAATGAAGTAGGGGCGCCTGGGTGGCACAGCGGTTTAGCATCTGCCTTCGGCTCAGGGCGTGATCCCGGCGTTCTGGGATCGAGCCCCACGTCAGGCTCCTCCGCTATGAGCCTGCTTCCTCCTCTCCCACTCCCCCTGCTTGTGTTCCCTCTCTCGCTGGCTGTCTCTATCTCTGTCGAATAAATAAATAAAATCTTTTTAAAAAAAAAAAGAATGAAGTACTCATATATGCTACAACATAGATGAAACTTCAGAAAATATTATGCTAAGCAGAAGAAGACAGACACAAAAAGCCACATATTATGTGATTCCATTTATATGAAATGTCCAGAACAGGTAAATCCTCAGGGAAAGATAGTAGATTAATGGTTGCCAGTGGCTGGGAGGAAAAGAGGAATGGGGAGTGACTGCTAACGGTTATAGGGTTTTTTTCTGGGGTGATGGAAATGTTCTGTAATTAGATAGTGGTCATGGTTGCCAAACTTTGTGTATATGCTGAAAACCACTAAATTGTATGCTTTGAAAGGGTGAATTTTATGCCATGTGGGTCATATCTCAATTTTTTGAACGTTAAAAAAAGTAATGGTCTTATTAAAGTCATTTGATTAAGGAAATTACTTACCCTGGATTGAGTAAATTAGTTAAGTACCCATAGAATCTACTCCACCAGGGCATCCCCCTATTCTTCAAGACAGAGAGCAAATGCAGCATAATAAAACTAATGCTAGACTGACAATGCAGAATTATTATTTTAATTGATGGACATTAAGGAGGGCATGTGATGTAATGAGCACTGGGTAGTATATAAGACTGATGAATCACAGACCTGTACCTCTGAAACCAATAATACATTATATGTTAATTAATTGAATTATAAATAAATAAATAAATAAATAAATGGTAACGAGCAAAAGTCACTTCATATTAAAAGAAGAACAAAATAGCCTCCCAATGAGAGAAGATATGATTTTATTTTCAAGCTAACATCTCTGAAGTTTTTTTGGCAAAGCAAAACAAAACAAGATCTTGATTTCTTTGTAAAGTTACTGCTTCAGCTTGCTGAATAACATCTTTCTTTTTCTTCCCCCCGCCCCTGGGCATACATTCCAGATATTATAGAATTAAATATATAAATAATAAAACCAGATGAAAATACAGGCATTTATCTCTTTCATCTCTGAATAGGGAAGATCATTGTCAGCATACACTCCCGTTCAGGGGGGAAAAAAGAATTAAAAAGGAAAAGATTGATAAACCTAATTACATTTAAAAAGTATGCACATCAACACACATCATAAACACAATTAAAAGGCAAAGTAAAAGGATGGCTCAACAGTTGCTAGGAATTTGACAAAAGATAATACAATTAACTTATAATTAATTCAGATAAATCAATAAAAAATTCTAACATCCCAATGATGAAATCTGCGCAAGTTATGAACAGGAAAAAAAAAAGCCACAAGATAGAAAAGACATGTGGTTAATTTGAAACCGTTGAAATTTCCCAGTAATAAAATGCAAACGGAACTGACAATGAAAAGCTGTTTCTCACTTATGAAATCAGCCAAGGTTAGGAAAGAGATAATGCTAAAATGTGTTGATTTCTCAGTGCTTTTATTTTCCCCTGAGGCATTTTAATTTTCTTTGAACAGTTTCTCATGGTTTTTGAGTTAAATTCATTCTCAGGTATTTCCTTTTTTGCTGCTATTACATGTAACGGCTTTGGACTCAGTCAGAAGCCCCAGCTAGTTAAAACCCCAGATCTGTAATTCATCACTTGTGCACATATGTTTGTGTGTGTGCTTGTGTGTGTGCACACTTGAGTACGCACATAGGCTCTATGTTCAGTATCACTTAACCTCTCTGAGGCTCAGTTTCCATATCTGTGAAATGGGGACAAATAAAGCTTTAAGGGAAATATCTGCATATGACAAGCAGGGTGACCATGACAATGCCCAATATCTTCCAGTTCCTCTAAACTGAATATCTATTGCTTGCACCTCAGGTGGAGAGCAAGACCCTGAAGTAGAGTCACAGTGGGGAGGACCCAGCTCTGCCTTTTAGCAGGTATGTGATGTGGGAGGGAGATAATACCAAGGTGGGTAGGTGTGTGGATTAAATTGGTTGAGGTATTCAAAGCACCATGCCCGCACTTGTCAATATTATTACTTTTTTTTATCATTATTAATTATAAACCCTAGATGCTGCCTGTCCAACTCAGAACATTCAAGATCTACCCTAGAGTATCATCTTCTTAGAAATAAGTTATCAGAGACACAGGTCAGAATTCCAGCTCAGCTGTGTGATTCTGTGCAAGTTACTTCCCTCTGTCTCAGTTTCTGCACCTGCAAAATGGTAATGATAATAGTAGTGCTCATAGGACAGTACTGTGTTAGTCCGGGTCCTCTGATTTGTAGACACCAAGACAGGATCAATTGTGTGAAGATTTTATTAGAGGAAATGCCTGTGGAAGAGTTGGGAAGGGAGCTGGGGAGGCTGGGAGAGCCATGGGGAAGGATGGAGGAGCATCCTTGACCACTATGCAGTCTGAGAAGGCTGCCAGAGCCATGGAGGCAGCAATGGCAGTCAGAGGAGTTCTGTGTCTCTTAGGAATGGACCTGCCTTAATATTCCTGCAGGGCACAGTACCTAGCTGGGAAATTCAGCGATGGATTACCAAGTGCAGCAGTTGGCTCTTTGGTCAATCACACCCCCTCTAGTTGGAAGTCTGGGAGGCACATTCTCATGGCCCCACAAGTGTCAGGATGAAATGTATCAAAACATGTGAAGCTCTTGGAACATGGCCAGGTATAAGGTGAGCACAGTGTAAGTGGCCACTATTATTATTGTTATTATTAATTGCCTGAAACATTATCTTTATAGTAGAACCAGTAAATACATTTCAAAAGTCTATGTCAAGGGTGATGTGATATGAATTATTATTACTTAACATTTTATACATATTTGTTTTATCTACTGTAACAAAACTACAGAATAAAGCTCTTATGTTCCTTTACCCTTCCTGGAACATCTGCATATACCTGCTCAGTAAATGTTTGCTGAATGAATGATGGATCCAGTTACCAGGGAAATTACACTGACAGAATCTTTAGTACTAGATGGGTTGAACCTTATCTTGGAAATAAATTCATAAAAAGTTCCCAGTCTGCCCTTCCTAGGAACACCATACCTGGTTGTTTTTCCAAAACTTTATAATAAAAACTTCAAACAGAGCAAAATAGAAAGGTTTTTTTCAGTTAACATACACACATTACCTAGATTCTACTGTTAACATTCTACAATGCAAGTTCTGTCACATATTTACCCATCCGTCCATCTCTTTATCAACCCATCTGATTTCTGGTGCATTTCAGAGAAAAATACAGACACCTGTACTTGTTCCTCAATATTTCATCATGTGGATCATTAACTAAAGCTCAAAAATTTTTTGAGGGTTTTTTTCTTTTGATGTAAAATTGACACTGAGTTTTTAAATGAGTGAAACCACTTCTGAGCACCAGGATTTGATCTGATTGAGAGTAGCTGGCAGCTGCACATTTCAGGGTAATTTACTGCCCTTGGCGCATGGAGCATTTGATTGGCACATGCCACGCTGGGGCATCTGTTTATGTGCTTCTTGCAGATGCTAATTATTGTAGGTTAGGGTCCCCAGGAAGCAGACTCTGAGCCAGAAGTTTAGTGTGCAGAATTATTAAGGAGCACCCATGGGACCAATGCAGGTGGAATCTAGGTGGAGGAAGAAGGTGAAGCAGAGGGAGAAGTGGGTTGGGGACAGGTTCACCCAGCCCCACAGGGAGCTAGAATACTGGTCAGAGTTGTCCTGAGTTGGGCTGAGATGGCTGGGCTTTTGTACCTCTACAGCCATCAGTCATTGGATGTGGGTCCTTCTGGGAATGACTGTGATATTGGACTAAGCAGCCCTCTGCAGCTGAAGCACCCCTCAATGTCAGGCACCCCTGACACTTAAGGCTGCTTGTGGTCGGCATGCCCAGAAGAACAAGTCCTTCCTTAAAGGGGGTCTGGTGGCACATCACAGTGTCCACAACACTGATGACATTTCTGAGACACATCATATAGCAATTGCACATGCTTTATTCCACAGCAACAGGAAATACCATGCAAACCATGTGTAGGGTCCTGTAGATGCTGTGATAAACATGTGCTTGTATGTTACATCCAGTGGGAAACAATATTGCAAAGGGCTGGTTTTTATGGCTGAGTATTACACTCTGAGGGCATTCCTCAAGTAACACAAGAGGGCTCTATATCTCAGGTAGCAGATGGTCCTCACCAAACTGAGCAAGAATGACATAGGAGAGAGGGAGCAAGAAAGGATTCCAGGATTATATGCCATATAAGGAAAAAATGATTTGTGACCTGGCATAAAAGTTAATGAACTGCTAACTTGGGTTCAGAGAACCTGTTAAAATAAAATGTGAGGCTAGCTAAAGACACCAGTGGTCTCAGACCTTATACATAGTTTTCAGGATTGGCCTTGGCTGAAAAACTGAGTGATTTCATCAAAATGGTATTTTTAAGCAAAAATTTCATCACTTATGTTCTGAGTAGTTGTGTCCCTCCAAATTCATATATTGAAAACCTAATGCTCAAGGTGATGATATTAGGTGGAAGGTAGTTAGATCATGCGTGGAGCCCTCATGAGTGGGATTAGCATCCTTATAAAAGAGGCTTCACAGAGCTCCCTCGTGCTTCCCACCATGTGAGGATACAACAGAAGTCTGCCACCCAGAAGAGGGCCTTACCCAACCATGCTGGCACCAGATCTCAGACTTCCAGCCTCCAGAACTGTGAGATATGAATTTCTATTATTTATAATAACTGTGGCATTTCATTAGAGCAGGCTGAACAGACATCATCTTATATGCCTTCCCTTAAAAAAAAAAATCAGTTAAGCAGCCGCCAGCTTGGTTTTGGCTCAGGTCATGATCTCAGGGTTGTGGGAACAAGCTGTGTATCGGGCTCCCCACTCAGCGGGGAGTCTGCTTGAGTTTCTCTCCCTCTGCCCCTCCCCCTGCTTGTGTTCTCTCTCTCGAACAAAGAAATCTTTAAAAATTTCTAAAAATAAAAAAATTAGTGCCTTCCTAAAGTGGAGACCTGTCATTTATGTATGCCCCAAATCTCTTGACCATACTCTCTACACTTTGATAATGTCTTACAGGACGTCTTTTTATTTTTTTTAAGATTTTATTTATTTATTTATTTATTTATTTGAGAGAGAGAGAGAGCACGAGCAGGGTGAGGGGCAGAAGGAGGAGCAGACTCCCCACTGAGCGGGGAGCAGGACATGGGGCTTGGTCCCAGGAACCCGAGATCATGACCCAAGCCGAAGGCAGATGCTTTTTTTTTTTTATTATTTGTTAATAATGATTTTTTATTATATTATGTTAGTCACCATACAGTACATCCCCGGTTTTCGATGTAAGGCTCGATGATTCATTAGTTGTGTATAACACCCAGTGCACCATGCAATATGTGCCCTCCTTACTACCCATCACCGGTCTATCCCATTCCCCCACCCCCCTCCCCTCTGTAGCCCTCAGTTTGTTTCTCATATTCCATAGTCTCTCATGTTTCATTCCCCCTTCTGATTACCCCCCCTTTCTTTATCCCTTTCTTCCCCTACTGATCATTCTAGTTCTTATGTTCCATAGATGAGAGAAATCATATGATAGTTGTCTTTCTCTGCTTGACTTATTTCACTAAGCATTATCTCCTCCAGTGCCGTCCATGTTGTAGCAAATGTTGAGAACTCGTTCTTTCTGATTGCTGAGTAATATTCCATTGTATATATGGACCACAACTTCTTAATCCAGTCATCTGTTGCAGGGCATCTCGGCTCCGAAGGCAGATGCTTAACCGACTGAGCCACCCAGTTGCCCCACGATAAGTCTTTTTCTAACATAGAATGTGAAAATAAAGCAAAACCCTCATTTCCTGGCCTCTTTGCTGCTGGGATGCAGCCATGTGATTTAGGTTCTGCCAAGCAGAAGGGCTCATGAAAAGTTTTGCTGGGAACTGAGTGATGCAGGGACAGAGAGAGGGTCAGTGGCTATGGCAGAGCTAGTGTGGCTCTGAGAGCAGCTGGGAAGGGATCTCCTGATCCACCAGCTCACTGACACTTGGCAGCTGACTCTGTTGTGTCATTCTGTGAGTCATTTGTGAAGCTCAGCCTAAAGCCCACTTCTTGACCCCCTTTTATGATGCTGAGAATTCTGTTCCTCAATACCCCCTCCTACACAAGCTAGCTACAGGGGATTCAGTTGTATGCATCAGAATACCCTGGCCAATACATTCCTTTCACCCACAATAGTGCAGTTGGAACTTTCTAAGCCACAGCACACTTTCATCAAATATAATATTCTGTAGAAGCCTGGTACATGAAGTATATTATAAATGGAGTTGTTCTAATATAGCTTGGTCTTCTTGCTCCTCCCCATTCTAGAACTCTAGGGTTATAGTGAACTCGCCTATAGGAGAAAGTGAAAATTCCGTAGCAAGGTTATTCTTGAGGGTCACTCATACATTGGACCCAACATATTTTCTTCTGTTTCGTCTCTCATGACTGACACCTTCTATTCTACGGTCCTACCTGATGAATCCCCGTTTTCTCCATAACCGTTCATCTACTCTTCCTCTTCTGAGCATGTGGGTCATGACTGCCAGGAAAATACCCATGTACTCCTTAAGACCTAGATCAATTATAACCTCCATGAACCTCTCACCAATGCTTCTTCTCATCCCATGACTGGTCATTTCAGTAGTCCTTACCATTCATGGGCCTAATTCTCCAGTGATGACCCCAGGTAACCTGTCCTTTTGCTGAGGCACAAATCTGAGTCACTAATACACCAAGTTTGGTGAATTGCCCTGGCTTTTCCTTTCCTTCCACCCACAATATCCATCAGGGCTTTGCATTGGCCAAATCTAGCAGGAAGCCAATTAAGAAACGGGGCCAGAGGAAACATAGCTGGACCAGTCCAGGTGCAACACAAGGCAGAGTCTGGGAGATGCAAAACCGGATATAGGGGGAGAGGAGGAAATGACCAGCTCAACAGAACCTCACAGGAATCAGTAAAACCACAAGGAATTGGACTCCTAATCAGAATATGACAAAGGTAGGACATACTTTGTCATGTTTTCTTCATAAGTAATGGATTTTGTTCATTTGTTTTGAAAAGTCAGTAAGGTATCTCTGTAAGTTGAGATCGAATCTATGCATCCATGCATGAGTTTTCGTGTTGGAAAATAATGGACATAAATGAGAAACAGTGCTATTGTAATGGCAGGACACCACAGCCCCTGTCAAACGCAGGAAATGAGTGATTCGTTCCTGCTACAGAAATCAGGAAGAAAGACTGAAGACCGACCTGATAGGAAATTCAACTGTGCACCCACATTCCCATAGTATCGTTGTGATAACTGCGGATGACACACCCCTGACCTAACGCACTGGCAGACTCAACCCTCAGAAAGTTGAGCAAGTGGTGGGAAGGGGTGCTATTCTCGTCTTCCTTCCAATCACAAGGAGGAACTGATGGGAGAAGTGGTGGTCATGGGCACTAAGAGAGAGAATTCTTACATCATCCTTACATTCAACTCAGCTCAGAATGAGAAACCTAATCTGGCTGAGGATTTTGTAGTTATGAGCAGAGATTTCAAAAAGTTTAAAGGTGAACTGGAGTTTATTAAAAAAAATGTCTTCGTCCTCATCAAGTAGGGTGGGAAGTTCTTGGCTATGGGGTTCTGACACCATGAACACAAGTAAGTACATAGCTAGAGGGATAAGAATCACAACAAGCTGATGTGTTTGCACAGACAGCTCTCCAACGAACTCACAGTCAGAAAGGACAAAATACGGGCACGCGTTCCAGAGGCATAGCTGAATCCCACCCACTGAGGTAGATCTATATGAATGTCAGGAAGGAGTGTCTTGCAAATAAAACAAAGCTAAATAAAACCATAAAGGAATTTAGGAACAAGATAATATATTTTAAATAATCTTAAAATGAATCCCTAAGGTTGAATGGAAACAGAATAAAAATAAAAGAAGCAAACGTACTTAATTCCTTGTCCACTGGAGTATTTAATGCCTATAATATGAACAAATAAAGAAAGAGCTAAGACTGTAAGAGTGGGGAAGAAAGGGATAAAGGGGGAGGTAATCAGAAGGGGGAATGAAGCATGAGAGACTATGGACTATGAGAAACAAACTGAGGGCTTCAGAGGGGAGGGGGGTGGGGGAGTGGGATAGACTGGTGGTGGGTAGTGAGGAGGGCACGTATTGCATGGTGCACTGGGTGTTGTACACAACTAATGAATCATTGAACTTTACATCAGAAGCCAGGGATGTACTGTATGGTGACTAACATAATATAATAAAAAAAATTAAAATAAATAATTTATAGTCGAAAAAAGCTATTATAAAATAAATGGCCTTCCTACATGATAAAAAAAAAAAAAGACTATAAGACTGGGAAAAGGAAGCCAGCATTAATGTGCAGGACTGAATCCTCAAGTATCTGGCTATTCCATAGGCATTTCCATTTCCCAATCTGGTGGGATCACATGCCAGGCTACAGTTAAAAATAAAATGCACGGCAGATGATTTGTGGTCATCTCCAAGCATTCACAGGAAATCGAAGAGGTGATGGGTCAAGACTGGTGGATAATGTTGACCTCCGGTTTCAAAAAGAGAAAAGGCAGTGGACTCTTCGAGCTATGCAGCTGTGGGCTGGAGGGCCATCTTACTCATGACTATGGTTAGGATTATTGGCAAAATGGTTTGGCAAAAAGTGTTCATCCTCAGGGGTCAGCCTGGGTGTCCAAAGGCAAGCTGTGTCAGCTTAGCCATACTTGTTATGTTTTTGGCAGGACTACTAGACTAGGAAATTACTAAGAACCTGTTACCCATGGAGCTGAATTTCATGAAAGGAGCCAACAAATAATGACACATTTTGAGCAAGATGGAAAATTGTGCCTAAGAGGATGACAGTACAGTAGTTAAATGCCCACACATAGAGAGCCCTACTTGATGGATTGCAACCACACTGGAACGGGTTCCAGTTTCTTTCCATGCCTGTCCTGTTCAGGATGCTTATTAAGAAGTTGAACTAGGATAAGGGTTGAGTGAAGGTTAAGCTTACAAATGGGTGCAGGACAAAGAAATGTCAGATTTTCTAAGTCACTGTTTCCTGAACAGCAGTCATTCATGTACTGCCCTCACAGTTCCCATTACCATGTACCAGAGGAGCTTAAGGACCTTCTTTAAATGGACTCTTTTTTAACTTAAAGTTATATAAAAAGAAGCTATGTGTTTGATGTGCTAATTATATTTTACAGCATAAATTAACTTCATAGGAATTAAAAGGAACAATGAAAAAAGCGTAGAAAATGCTCACCTGAGTACCACCTAAACATTTGGGCTACCTCTAGTGGCATTTGTAGCATGCTTTGGAAAAATGGGACCAGACGACATGATTGAGATACGAAGTACAATTCAAGTGGCTGAGATAATAGGCTCACAAAATGAAATTTGGCAGAAAGAAATGTGAAAACCTACGAAGAGGGGTACAAAACACATGGCTGCAGCACATACTTGTGGAAGGTATAGTTTACCAAGAACACATGTAGAAGTAAGGGACTCTGGATCAAAGCTGAATGTTAGCACCATGTGATGGCAGCATTGACCGAATCTCTGATGCTGATCCTATGTGGGCTCATTGAAAGCGGTTTCTCCATTGAGGGAAGTCCTGCTCTGAGTCCTCAGCTCTCAGTGTAAATATGACAGCTCAATTCATAGGGCTCAGTTTGGGTGGGCACCAATAGTGGTACTCTGCCACTCCGGACTGAGGTGAGGAGAGAAGCCAGGAAGCAAGAAAAGAACAAAAACCTGGCCACAATAGGATTAGCTGAATGGCCTGGGAAAGTTCAGAATAAACAGAAGAATGGGAAGGGGAGTAGGGTGGGGCAGGAGAGCCGTCTTCTGAAAACTAGGCTCAACCTGCTGGGTCTTAGGGAAGACCTAGGATCAGAATTTGCCTACAAATGGGATAGATGCCCTGGAAAGCAGAGAGCTCCTGTTTGCTGGGGAGAGCCATGTATAGGCTGTTCAAGTATTTGGAGGGGCTGCTGAGGAAGGCTTAGTGCTAGATCAGATTCCCCAAAAGCAGCACCTGAAGTGGGGATTCAAATGCATATGGCTTATTGACAGTGTCTTGTCAGGGAATGAGGAAAACAGAGTTGGGAAAAACAAAGGATCAAGCAAGTCTGTGTTCACAGGTAAAGTCTAGCCCCAGCCCGATCCCACGGAAAGCAGTGTAACGTGAATTGAACCACACTTATCCCACTTGAGGCACGGGACCTGCCTTTTACATCCTTGTATTGGCCAGTAAATGACTTGGGCTGCCCTGTTGGGCATATTCTCCCGGGCAAGGAGGTTCCCCTCTGCCAAAGGCAGGTTTCTGGAGAAGGGGGCTGCTGAGATGCCATCGGACTTCAACACCCATAGCAGTCTGGACAGGGGTGTACCAGCCTGGTGATCCTTGGTGTATAGCTTCCAACCAGTGTTTAAGAGGCTGACCTTTGAGGGTTCCTTTCTATCAGGAAATGATTGATGGATCTGAGCTTTTGTACCTTATGTCTTGAGTTCATTTTTTAAAACTGCTGAAGACCATTTTTCTTCTTGGCTCCTATTGTGTCTCTGATAGCCAGAACTTGCAAAAAAAACAAAACAAAACAAAAACAGCAACAACAACAACAACAAACCCAAAAAACAAAAAACTCTCTTCCTGAGATTCTAAGAAGCTCCTATAACTGTTATAAAGTCCAACTCACAGGGGTAGATCCAGGTGTTGGGGGCCTGAGGTTTATTCTATTTTGGAAGCCCCAATTAAAGAAAGAATTCAAAATTACTAATGCAAAATGCCTGCAGGCCCCTGGAAGGTCTCTGGGCACCAGAAGGGCCTTGAAGGACACGTGAGTGTAATTAGATATACCATAATTCTATGTCTGCCTGCATTAATTTTTGCCACATCCATTGAATACTGTTCTATTATTTATTTACTTTTAAAAAATCAATTCACTTAAAGACAAATAAATTTAACTCATCCTAAGCAATAACCATGGTGATATCACAATTTGGTGTGCTAGGTAATATATTTTAAATAATCTTAAAATGAATCCCTAACCTCAAAAAAGATTTATTTTTGATCTGTCTAAAATCATCTTATGTTCAACCAAGGGTAGACATACCACCCCCCACCACCACCATTTTGATAAGTGGTGGTAAAAAACAGATCTGAAAGCTTCCTTCTCTGCCCCAGGACTCTTCCAAGAAGGAAAGTGTCATCTGGAGGGAGGCCTAGTTCAGGCCCCCAAAGTAGGACCTTACTGAGGTCCAGCTTTCAAAGCACTTTTATACAATTAGTAGTTCCCCTGATGCTTACACCAGTCCTTGGGTAGCTGCAGAAGGAACAAAGCAGGTGTTATCACCATTCACTTACTTTTGCTCAGAGAAGGCCAAACAGCTACTAAAGGGTGAAACAGAATTTAACTCAGCCTTCAGACTTTAAAGTATAAATAGTTTCACTACCTTCTGCTTCCTTACCATATTCACTATCAGTTAGCTTTGATTTTAAGGTAAGAAAACCGCTGGCAGGATGCCTGGGTGGCTCAGTCGGTTAAACGTCTGCCTTCGGCTCAGGTCGTGATCCTGGAGTCCTGGGATCAAGTCCTGCATCCGGCTCCTTGCTGGAGCCTGTTTCTCCCTCTGCCTGCTACTCCCCCTGCTTGTGTTCTCTCTCTCTCTCTGACAGATAAATAAATAAAATCTTAAGAAAGAGAAAAGAAAGAAAGAAAGAAAGAAAGAAAGAAAGAAAGAAAGAAAGAAAGAAAGAAAGAAAGAGAAAGGGAGAGAGAGAAGGAAAGAAGGAAAGGAAAGGAAAGGAAAGGAAAGAAAAGAAAAGAAAAGAAAAGAAAAGAAAAGAAAAGAAAAGAAAAGAAAAGAAAAGGAAAGGAAAGGAAAGGAAAGGAAAAAGAGAAATCCCCTGGCACCAGCTCCTTGCTATGGCTCTGTAACTGCTAAAACAGGGAGGGGTCCATCTCAGAGATTCACTAAGAGGGAGATTTTGAGCAGTTGGTCCCCCTCTGCCTTAGTTTCTCCATCTGTAAAATAGGTATGTAATGCAATAATCTATGGAAAAGTACTTCTTAGCATAATGCCTAGGATATAGGAAGTCCTTAATGTGTTAGCTTTTCTAATGATTCTTACGTGTCACTAGAAATTATTTAAAAGATTTTTTCAAAAGTTTGGTTTACTAAGTTGCTAGGCCAAGATAAATATTTATGAAAACAGCCACCTCCTTTTACAGAGTACATATGAAGAAATAATATATTAAATGCATGCAGAGTACTTTTCAATTATTAAATTGAATTAAATTATTAAATTATTGTCAAAATTATATAACCATATTAATGCATATATTAGCATAAGCAATAAAGAGTAACCATACATGATTAAAAATTCATTATGCTCATCCAAATAGATGTATCCAGTGTTTCAGTGCTCGGGACTGATAATTGTGTGTGCGTATGTCTCCCATTAGTGTAAATCAGTGAGCATCTATTGTACTTGTGAGAATAAGGATCATTCGCTGAGCCTTTTACTAGTGCTCCAAGTTAACATAACTCTTTTTTTAAGTTTTTATTTAAATTCCATTACTTAACATACAGTGTGATATTAGTTTCAGGTGTACAATATAGTGATTCAGCACTTCTCTACAACACCTGCTGCTCATCACAATAAGTTAATATCATTCCAACACCTAACAGAATACAGATATTTAGCGAGGATCAGGATAGGAATAAGGACAGGTGGAGCGCCTGGATGGCTCAGCCGTTAAGCGTCTGCCTTTGGCTCAGGTCATGATCCCAGGGTCCTCGGGTGGAGCCCTGCATTGGGCTCCCTGCTCAGCGGGAAGCCTGCTTCTCCCTCTCACACTCCCCTTGCTTGTGTTCCCTCTCTCATTGTCCCTGTCAAATAAATAAATAAAATCTTTAAAAAAAAAAAAGAGTAAGGACAGGCCCTGAGCAAGACAGTTTTAAAGATAAAATCAGGATATCGGTTTAGAATCTATTCCAGGCTTTTAGAGTTCCTTACTTCATACAAACATGGGCTCTTCCATTTATTCCACCGATCCAGCCCCTGAAAATTCTTTCCATTCTTTGGATTCATTATAGGACATTCATCTATAAGCTCTGAGCAAACACAGGAAGAAAAAAAGAGCACTGCCACCTCCACTGATCAGATCCAGGCAGTTCTCAGCCTCCTCATCAGTCTTGGAGAACTGGTCAATCTGTCCCATACCTGTCCTGAAGGACTTCTCATTTACAAAGCTCCCAGGAAGCTCAGACCTCCAGGACACCTAGAAATAAAATACACTGGGGTCCCCCTTAAAGGATGAAACAAAGACCAGAATGGGCTTTGTGGGCCTGAAGGTCCTGGAGACCATGTTCCTGTGTAGTGTGAAAACATCCTTCAAAAACGTAAGAGAGGAATGAGCCAGCTCTACTGCTGCTTTTCACGTTTCCAGGTCTTGCTTTCCCAACCTAGGCCCTGAGGATGGGTGATTCTGGCCCACAAGTCATTCAAGCATTCTTCTATTTAAGCAGCATGACTGGGCACCTACAATATAGCAGACAGTCAATGTGAGAAGACATATGTACTAAAATGCTGCCCTCTGCACCAAGACACTCACAAGACCATTGTTAAAATTGAGATTCGTGACCCGAGCAACAGGAACAGAAGACAAGAAGTATAAGTTCCTCTGAGGGAGACCAGAAGAGCTTTACAAGGAAGGCAACCTCTGAGTTGAGCCTGGAAGGATAAGTAGGCAGTGGAGGGGGTTCCAGGCACAGAGGAAAGCACAGAAACGCCAAACAAAGTAAGGCGTGATGTGCTTTGGAGAAAGCACAAATCCAATGTTGCTCACTATTGCTAAGAGTCCCAGGTATTCATTGGAAGGGGAATTGAGGTTGGAGAGAACAAATCATCCTGTAGGCCATGCAAACACATTTAGGTTTGACTTTATGGATCATGACAAGGCACCACTGAATACTTCTGGATAGGAGAATGACAATGCGGAGGGCCAGCAGGGTGGGGGGGCGTAGTATATATGTGAGATGAATATAAAGGGTGGGGTACATACATATGTGAAATCTACTTAGGGGGTATAGGATTTGATACGTGTAGGCAGTAGGAAGAGGAAAAAGTGTCTAAGATCACATTCAGGTTTCAGCCAATGGAAATGAGTGGAGGTGATACAATTCACCAAAATATGGCCTCTAGAAAACTAGCAGGTGTAGTGGGAGAAACAAAAGAGCTTGACTTCAGACCATCAGAGTTTGCAGAGTGGGTCCCCAAAGCAGAGATGACTAAGAGGGAGTTAGAGATGGGAGTCTGGAGCTCAGACACACAGTCAGGCGGTGGAGACACAGAGCTATAGGGGGTCTGCAGTATGGCTAATGATTAACATGACGAGATGTGAGGTAGAAACTGAGGGCTCTTCTAGATGAGCACTGTCAGTTCTGCCTGCAGCAACATTCTGGGACCAGCTCGCACTGTGTCCAATTTGTCCCCTAACCTAAGTTCTATGAAACATCTAAAATACGACATAAAGAAAAGGCTGGAGAGAACAAACATTATTTGACTCACATGGAAACAAACTCTTCCTTATTCTAAGAGCCAGAAATGACAAGATCATTAAAACAGAACACTGCAACAGGAATGGAAACTGAAACAAAAAGGCTTTATGAAAATTGTTTTTTTGGAGTTTCCCTGGATTGGTTGGTTTTGGGTGGAGGGGACCAGTCAGGCACCCATTACCCCCAGCTACAGACCCTTCGTCCATGGGAATCACCACTTGAGACCATTCACTTTCTTTCTAGTTCTAAGCTCATCAAAGTCACCTTCGGAAAAAGAAGTGTATTTTCCTTGGCCTACAAATTCCAAAACAGCAGGGAATATTCCAGTTTCCCACCAGGCACTAGCTCCCAGGGTGGGGCAACATCCTGGCACTGTGGTTTACGCAGGAAACCAAGCTCTGAAGGGGAGCCTAGGTCTCCCCTTGTGGTTGCCTGAGTTTCTGTCCCTGTAAAGGTTTCTGGGCAATGTTCAGGCTAGCTAGTGAGCAACAAATATGGCCTTCTGGACTGTCATAAGTCGCAACATCTCAGAGTGCTGTTAGCACAAGGAGGAAGCTGAGGGCTCACTGAGTGTGTGGATGGCAGATAGCAGACTTCCTCTCTCCCTGACATCACAGACGCTGATAATCAGTTGTGGTGATACATCCCAGTGGGGTACCTCAGGACCCTTCTCCACACATACCCCCAAGCCTTCAGGTAGAGTTGGCCCCAAACGAATTCTGTCAGTAAAGAAAGTGAGGCTCAAAGGCTAAATGACCTCCCCAAGGTCTCACTGCTGGCCAGTGTCAGAGCTGGGGTGAAACGTGGCTCTCTGGACTGTCTTGACAATGGGCCAACTCTTACACTCAAATTCCAAGTTGGAAGGTGACTATGTTCTGTATTTCCCCAGGGCTTCCAGCAATCAATAGGACAGGCAAGAGTGGAATATCCAGACAAGAGCTCTGTTGTCTCAGTGAGCTAGAATTGGCAATACTTTTTTACAGCAAAATTTGAAATGTTCTATTTCTCTGTGTTCATCTAATACTTGGTCAGGACTTCTGTTTGTGTGACCCAGTTCTGATTACAGGTCACCGTGTCTGACCCTTATGTGGGTGCCCTGTTTTCTGTTGCATTCCCATCTCTAATTCTCCATGCTAACAGACTCATAAGAACCCTAAGGCCTAGCAAGGCAAAAGTAGTTTCCCAATGCCAGGGCTCAGCCCAGAAATGGACTTTCTGACACCTTGTTCAGCCTATCTACCTGGTTGACCATTTATCCCTGCTCTTTGACTGCTCTAGTTCTGAAAACTTGAAGAGGCTTTTCTCTGATTAACAAAATTAAAGAGTTCTGACTGCAGAGATAGCAGCCCTAGTGCTCTTAGGTCAGGTGGTATCAAATGGAGGTAAGATCACAACTCTATCCTGCACATAGGCAGTCACAAACTGTCAATCAGCAATGCTAAATGCAAGTTGAAACCTCAAGACAATAATTAATAGGATTGGGGTGCCTGGGTGGCTCAGTCGGTTGAGCATCTGCCTTTGGCTCGGGTCATGATCTCAAGGTCCTGGGATCGAGCCCCACATTGGGCTCCCTGCTTGGCAGTGAGTCTGCTTCTTCCTCTCCTGTAATCTCTCTCACTTTTGCTCTCTCAAATAAATAAATAAAATCTTTAAAAAAATAATTGATATGATACCTAAAGGTATGACTTTAGGAATGTCTTCATAAGTCTGGCCGATGAAGAAAAATCCTTGGCTTGAAACTTTCTGAAGTTTAGACCCAAGTGGGTTAGATAAAAATATGTTTGAGATAAATGAATCTATTCCAACTTTTTCAAAACTGCATTCATATATTAAGACTCAACCTATCCACAAACACTATATGCACATGCCATAGGCAAGGGGCCGTGACCAACTCTTATATCTGTTTCCTGAGGCCAAAAGTATTGCCTGAAAAGCTTCTTAACCAAATGAGACATTTGTCTTTTGTGGTATCCAACTTGTCTGTATGTTAAATTGTACAGATGAATCCAGGAGTGCAACAAGCCATACAAACCCCCAAATTGATGCCCTATTATTTCCCCAAAGGAAGGAGCTACAGCAACTTTCATCTTCCTCCAAAAGACACAGTTGTTGGAGCAGATGCTAACCATGGGCATGCAAGGTGCCTTGCTCAGGAGTGACTAATCAATTTCCCAGAGGACTCTGTGGGGTAGTGAGCTCCAGAGGAAATAGATGGCAATGAATCACAGTGCTCAGGAGTGGAAAATATAATATGATTCACATTAAAAGAAAAGGTTGAGGGAGAAAAAAAACAACTAAAAATTAAAACCACACACACACACACACACACACACACACACACACACACACTCATACATCAGCAAATACCACACTGAGCATGTCAGTGTAACTTCTGCTTTTTCAAAGTTCAAAGAAGGAAAAAATGGGCAGATTTTCAAAACAAAGCCTAATAAATCTACATTTTATTGAAGTATTTTATTGAAGAAATGAATTATTCTTAGAGAACTTGATATTTGTAAGAAAAAAGGAGCCAATATATTGTTTTTCATTCAATCTTAAATGGTCGTTTAGACACCTTCCTTAATTTTTGTTGAATACTAACAAACTTTAAGATGTTAACTTTTGCTTAAAGTATACTTTATCTTTGTAGATAAAATTCCTGCCTCATTATGATAAGCATTCTCGGGAGTAGCATCATTTAACTTTTCAGTAATGAGTTCCCTAGGAATGCAAATAAGGGTGTGGAAGTTGTGCTCCCCAAGAATCAAATCAATAAGCAAGTAAAAAACAAACAAACAAAAAACCAAGCCTCTAAGATATTGGGATCAATCACTTTGAAACAATGGAAATTAATGGCAACAATGAGTAGAGCCATAGAGCTTAAAGTACAAGCCAATGAATAATTCATGCGGGCACAAATTTTGAGTTTCTTTGCTTAAGTAGATAAATATGAATGTGAATTGGTTAGTTACAAGAAAACATGACCCGTTTACAAAACATAAGTTCATATTTGGATAGGATTTGGTTTATTCCAACCAAATGGATTTTTAAATCGACATGGACCAGAAATTGAATGACTTGACAGTGTGGAGCAGGAAGGTTTTGGGTGGGTGTCTGGGTAGGGGGTTGTGTGACCACACCGTTATTGAGTAAGGGACAGGAGGGGCTAGGTAGGGAGAGAGAGAGGAAGCTATGTGATCAGGCTCACAGAAATCCCAAAAAATGCGGAGGTGTAAGGGAACCAGAGATAAGGGAACACACCAAACCACCCTACCCTAGGTGTCTGGGGGGGGGAGGAGGAGTCTTTTTTTATGATAATCACCTGTGACCAACAAAAAATAACCAGACCCTAAAAAGAAGTAAACCATTAAAAATGTTGTCACTCATCCTTAATCAATGGTGCCAGTAGAGAAGCCAAAAAGATTTACGTTCCCTGGTTAGCTTTCTATAAAAGACCAATGCTAAAAGCCCTCAGTGGCAACCCTACTGGGACCCTTCTCACTCCTAAGAGCTTTTTCTGTATCCTTGCTTAATAAAACTCTATAGCTTTACTCACTCTTCCTTTGCGAGATTCATTCTTCGACTGCGTGAGACAAGAACCTCGCTCTCCCGCTTCATTATCACTAGCGGTTGTTATGATCTAAGTGGTATGTTACGAAACAAAATGTCACCCCTCTGGGAAGTGGCACCAATCAGTGAAAAGGTAGAGTCAGGCCTATGGAGCCCTGAGGTGAGGGAAGGGTGGAAGGGAAGGAAGGAGGAGCTAGCAGTGTGATCACCCCCACATCTCATACCCACAGGCATCTGTTCCAGGGAGCTGGGCCTCCAGCAAACAATCTGGGTCAAGCCTTTGAATGCTTTATCATTGTCTGAATTTTCCAACTTTGGGAGTTTTCTTGGGCCAAGCTAACTAAGTGGCTGAAATCGCCACTTTATGTTTTATTGTCTGAACTCCTAGACACACTTTTACACTCCCACTTGCCACTAAAAACAAAAAACAATCTCAGAAACAGCATTTTGAGCTCAGATGTTTTGGTTCCCACATCTTTCATTAACGCTACCATTTTCTATTTTGACCGACTTGGCAAAATTTACAATTTACCAAAACTTGAAGGGATCGTTCATCATTTCCAATTACCCATCAGGAAGGCATTTTATAAACATGTCTGGTTTTCTGTAATTTATTTATCTTGTATTTCCAAATATCAAAATTCCTAACATGCAGAAATCACACCCCCAGATAATAAAGACTACGTGTTATTTTCCAGTTGTCTTTTTTCAATATTTTTGGTCATAAAACGAGGAAACAAGTGATCTGATTAACCATGTAGACATTCAAATCTAATGTTTTTCTGTAAATTTAGAATAACCTTTTTATTACAAAAGCAATACAAGTTTGCTATAGGAAAATTTGAAAATAAATTCTAAAACAATAAATAAATTTAAACGATTAGCTCTATTATTCCCTTGTAGTACATCCTTTCAGAATTTTTATGAACCCATCTGTCTCTACCTCCTTATTGCATTGCATTTCATTTTTTAATGTTTATTATAACCTGACATGTGTTGTGTATTTACTTGCTTGCTTATCTATTGTCTAATTCTCCCACTAGGGTGGGAATCTCCTGGGGAAGCCCTTTGTCAGCTGGTTCTGGCCTCACAAAGTGTCTGATGCATAGTAGGGTTTCCTAAAGCTTCAATGAATGAATGAAAGAATGAATAGTTGGTACTCACTAAATATTTGAAAAATTAAAAGCCAGTAAGTACAAGCTAACCTGCTGAAAGTCAAGGAGATGGCAGGTGGACTGGAACATTTTTCTGTTCCATCTCATTGTTCTTTACTCCACCTGCTATTAGGTAACTGGCCCATTAATTTCTGCTTGAACTCAATAAATTTACGGGCTATATTTGGTTCACGTTCATTATAGGAGAAATTGTAGAAGTCGCGCATTTGGTGGGAAGTGAAAGAAAGGCAACTCCATAGTGGCACCGGCTATGCGCAATCTCCGTCAGTGCGGAGAGGGTGTGAGGGGAGCACCGCTGGGGAACACGCAAGCGCCCGTGCCCATGCGCGGACCAGCTCTGGTCGCTCCTCCGCTCCCCGGGTCTGGCTCTACACTGGCAGGCAGACACATAGCAAGTGCCTCTTACCCATACACGGGGTGGGGGCGGGGGTAGGCTGAGGAAGCTGGGTAACTTCTGTAGGGACTGAAGAAAGAAAGATAAGAATAAGTCTTTTCATGTTTTTCCTTTATCTAACATCTGGACATTTTTAAATCACCAATTTCCCATTTACAGAAAAAAGGTTGTCAAAGAAGTATGTCTTGATTTAATAAAGATCCATTGTGTCTTTACCGGACAATGACTCTTTTTGGCAGAAGACTGAAAATCTGATCTCTCCCTTCCCTTTAATTCTTTTACTGAGGATGAAACACCAGGAAACAATTCCTGAGCATACCATTCTGATGGGGTGTGGGGACACTGATAGGGGCTAGGGTTTTCCTTTTTTAACTTCCTATTTGGAAATAATGTTGACCTTACAGAAAAATTACAACAGTCCAAACCCTTTTTAATCAGTAAGAAAAGAAACAAAAACGAGAAAAGATTTGAACAGACATTTCCCCAAAGAAAATTAGTGAATGGCAAATAAGCACATGAAAAGATGCTGGACACCATTAATCGTTAGGAAATACTAAATGGGAAATAAGATGTCACTACGCTTCTATGAGAATGATTAACATCAGAAAGATTGACGGTACCAATTGTTGGTGAGGATATGAAGAAACTGGACCCTTCATTCAGTGTTGGTGGGAATGAAAAAATGGTACAGTCTCTTGAAAATAGTGTGGTGTTCCTTAAAAAACTAAACATATACTTACCATATGTCCCAGAAATTTTGCTGGTTAAGTACCTACCCAAGAGAAATTAAAATATATGTCCACATAAAGACTGCAGGTGGAGATGTTTGTAAGCAGCATGATTCAGAATAATGAAACTAAAAACAAACTAAATTTCTATCAACTGTAGGATGGATAAACAAAAAGTGATATATCCGTACAATGAAATACTACTGTACAGCAAAAAGGGAACAAACTGTTGACATAACTATGATGTGAATAATTTTAATAACATTATGCTGAGTGAAAATTAGACACAAAAGTCTACATATTGTATGATTCCATTTACATGAAATTTCTAGAAAACCATATATTTACCCAAGCATTCATACTTGTATTCTTAAAATGGGTGAATTTTAGGACATGTAAATTATAAACTAATAAAAGTGTCTGCATTAAAAAAAAAAGTCCAGCATATTCTACATATTGTTCTGCACTGTGCTTTTTTCCTACTCAAAACTATAACTTGAATAGAGTTTCATATCAGCTCATTAGCTCTCCCTCTTTTGTTTGTGGTCGTATAAGATTTCATTGTATGGCTGTGCCAAAATGTAGATAAATTAAATAGCCATGCAAAAGAACACTCACCTTTCCCCATTCAGTCCAAAAGTCTTCAAGGTATTTAGCTTTTGCTGGGCTCCGTTGCAAAAGCTACAAATTCCCTCCTTCCATTCCCGAAAATCTCTGGAGTGCCCTGTAGCAGATGCTAATGGTGTCTCATCCACGTCCCCTCAGCACTTACCATCCTCTTAACAAGTTTAGAGTTTCCACAGCAAGTACCAGTAGCACTCTTTCTGAAGACTCTGACAGCACCATTCTTGACTCACCCATGGGTGGACTAGAAGACCAGGGAATTACTGCCCCTTGAAATGGCCCTCACCAATGATAGATGGGAATCAGCGGATAAAATACCCCAGCGACCTCACTTCTTGGTGAAGCAACTCTGAGTTGAGGTCGAATCATCTCCCAGAGCCCCCCTTGCCCACAGTGGTAATCTGCCCATTAACACAACTGCTTTCCCTTCCCTGTCTCATTTATCCACTCCCCCCACCATCCTTCCCACCAAGAAGTGACACTTAGTTATTGGCTCACACATCTGGTACTTTATGCTTCAGCCTTGCGCGTTTATAAAGACAGACACAAACCACTAAGCTCACAGGCATTTTGATTTAGTATTAATGGGGCATATGATTTCATTAATGTGTTTATTAGAATGCTCTAACGGGACAAAGTAAGGTGCCATGGTTAAGACATTAGCATCAAGGTCTGTGTTCACTTGCTTGCTTGCTCAGCCAATATGTGGACACAATATAAATAACTTACGAGTGTTTGCAAAGACGTTTAATCGTTCAAGGCTTAGGTTTTTTTCCACAGACCTTCTTTACAGGGCCAAGAACACTACAGTCAAGCCACCCTGAACATATGCTTTATGACTTATAACTCACAAAAAGCATAAAACGCAAGTCTTTTCCATGCTAACTTGGAAAAAGTCCTGTAAATTTATGGCTGCAAATTCCAACCAACATAAAAGCTCTGCCTCTTCTCCTTCCAGCCAAATTGTAGTCATGCCAGATGAGAGAGCCAAGGTACTGAGAAAAGCAGAGAAACGAGATTTTTACAGGATTCCAGCCTTCTCTTAAAATGTAGGAAAATACACACATCAATGTAACTGACAATTTATTCATTCCACTTGCTGCTCTTATTTCACTCTGAGCTTGAGCAACTGGTAGGGGCAGATGCCAAGTCTCACCACTTGAGGCAGCTTCCCAGGTGGTAACCAGTTGTAACTGGGACGGAAGAGCTCAACAACTCTAGACACTTTGTGAGTCCATGATGAGAAGTCATGGTACAAGATAAGGCAACAATCCCCAGCTGAGGTCTGAGACAGCAAAGAGGTTTCTGGAACCTGAGGGTGTGCAGCTTTTAATGACCATTTCATCTCCCATTTATAACAAATTAGAATATCATTAAACATTTGGGATTTTGCCCAAAGTGATAACGAAGACTGGCATTGGTAAAGCTTCTACATTTCATGTTGTATTTGCACAGTTTAGCAGCAGGCAAAGGAGGCACAGTAGAGAGCCTTGTTGATTCTAAGCCAAGGCCAGTAGCAGAAACTTCCCCAGTGAAGGCAGAATATACCTCTCTGCCTCTTAACTTGGGTTTGGCCACGTGACTTCCTTTACTCAATAAGATAACGCAGAAGGCCTCTTGGGTTTGCACTTGCACCCCTGTGCCTCTGTCACAGTCATGAGAGGAACCTTCTTCAGGCAGCAGCTGCCCACAGGCCTGACTCAGAATGCACTCAGGTGGAGCTGGCCCGAGCCCATACCTCAACCAAGGGAAGCCAAGCCTACCTGGACCTATGCTGGAAGCAGAGCCACCCAGCTGAGCTCAACCCAGATCAACCAAACCCCAGCCAACCTTTAGTTGCATGAGCTAAATAAATGCTCATTGTTAATTTTACACTGAGTTTGGGGGTGGTATGCTGTGCAGTGACAGCCTAGGCAGAGAACAAAAGGGAAGTACGGGAAGCCAGGGGAATAATGCACAATAGCTTTTCCCTGCCTCCTTCCCTGGACAAATGGGTGGCAACATACAGGATTACAATGATGAAGTTCATAATTGCTTTAAAAAGATCCCCATGATTTCTCCAAGAATACCCCAGCTTCCGTGTCCCTTGGTGGGATAATTCCAAGATGTATCCTACACCATCTGTCACAGATCCCCAATGGGGTTGAGCCCCAGCTACCCACTGTCACCGGCTCATGGTCACATCCTGATGGCCCCCTGCTTTCCCAATCCCACCCTCTCCTTCATTGTGTGTCCGAGTGTCACTGCACACAAATTCTTGACCCAAGCCAAGGTATGGCTCATTTTTACAAATAAAAACTAACATTCATGGAGCACTCGAATGTGCCAGACACCACGACACGCAGATGACTTCACCACTCTCCATTTTGTCATCGGTAAAATGGGGACAAAGACGGGGCCTCGCTACCTCTTAGGGCTGTGTGAGGAAAGAACGGGTAACGTACCTAGAACAGGACCTGACTCATCGCAAGCCTTAAAGCAATGCTCCTATTTCCAACAAGACTCACTTATTCTTATTACTATCAGGCTTCTAAGCTGCATCTGCATGTTGGAAAGAACCAGTAGAATTGAGGAAAATACGGAGGGAAAAAGAAGAATGAGTAAAGAGAGAAATTCTTCAGGAAATTACTTTAAAATTCTCAGCCAGCGGATGGCAGCACTAGCCTTTAATTAAACAGTAAGCAGGGAGCGCAACAGGAAAAACAAGCATTCCCACTACATTTAATAGACTGGTGATGGGTAGTAAGGAGGGCACGTATTGCATGGTGCACTGGGTGTTATACGCAACTAATGAATCATCGAACTTTACATCGGAAACCGGGGATGTACTGTATGGTGACTAACATAATATAATAAAAAAACATTAAAATAAAAAAAAAATAAGTGAGATTCAGTCGCATGGAAAGAAGAGAAGCCTGAGAACCAGAGAACATCAGAGAGGAGTCCAGCGAAAGACACCAGTCAGGCTGTGCTTCTCCATGTGCAAGGCTAAGGCACGGGAGGTATTTCCAGCAGAGCTGTTTCAGATGGGCCCCATATAGTGGCCTGAGGATTTTGGTCTGGTGAGCAGAGGCTTACGCTTGCTCTAGACCCTACCAGAGCACCCTCTGGGTACCGTGAAATAGGGCGCTCAAACCCAGCCACTGGGGCCTCAGGGCTCAGCCAGGAGGAGAAGGAAATGGATCACCCAGGTGGGATTGAAAATGACCCATCCCTGCTTACCCAGGGGAAGTTGGGGAGTTTTCCCAAAGGTAGCTGCTTACTTGCCGCTTGCCAAATTCTCCGCTGGTGAGGTCATCCCACCAGCCCTACCCTTCCATAGCATGCTCCTCAGTCCAGGATCCAAACGGAGGCCAGAGGAAGGGGAGGGAGTAAATCACATGTGCTTTGATCACACCTGCACAAGGGCTGCCATTTCTGTTGAACCCGCAGGCCACATCAGCATGGTGGGGTTCAGCCAAGTGCACCACGGAAGCCATCACACAGCTGGGCCTTGAACCCAATCTTTGCCAATGCCCAAATGCAATCAAGGGCAAGTTACTTGACCTCTTAGCACTCAGTTTCCCCATATACTAAGTGAGGATAATAATGATCCTGCCCTTATAGGGCTGTTGTGACGATGAAATGTGACTATGAACATGGTGGTAGTTTCACAAGGCCAAGTGTTCATAAGGTAAAGCCCTCCTGAAATCTCATGGGAACAAAGTGATTTGGGAGACAGACCATTTGACCCTTCCCCTCCCTCTCTGCTGGTTCCCCCGAGTGAGACATGAGAGAGCCACACTTTCATCACCTGCCACCGCTCCTCCCCATTGACAATGGGAGGAAAGGGAAGAGTAAAAGAAAAGAGTCTTCCTACCAACTATGCCCCCTGCGCTCTGCCACACCCCTCCCTCTCGATCCCCTTTTTAGAGTTAGGCAAGTGGGGAAAGGAGAAAATGGCCGGTGTCTCTTCTATTCTGTATCCATCTCAGCGTCTTCCTGCTGTCCACTCTCCAGCCCAGTGCCATTTTTCTCGTAAATTATTGGCCATGCACGTGGTTTCCTTTCATTCTCTGTCGTAATGTTGTTAATTCCCTGAGTACAATAATGGCCTTTCACGTGGTGTTGTGGGTTGCAAAGACGACCGCAGTTCTGTATCCTCCCTATATGCCTGCCCTTTGCAAGGCGGCTTTGCAGTTCCTCCCATCAAAGGCTGTAGACGATTTTTCTTCTCTTGAATCTGGATTGGCCTGTAACCTGCTTTGGCCAATAGAATCTGGCAGATGTGACCCTGTGTCATTTCAAGCCCTATCCTCAAGAAGCCATGTGTGCTCACTCTCTTGGAGCCCTAACCTGCAGGGCGAGGAGAGACATGTAGAAAAGAGGTGAGCCATCCCAGGTGTGGCCGCCATCACCTGGCAGCTGATTGAAGATGCATGTGTCAGCCCAGCTGAGCAGGCCAGACCAGCGGAGTCCAGCCCAAACCATCAACCTGTAGAATCCTGAACTAAATAAATGACCATTATTTTAAGCTACTACGTTTTGGGTTTTTTTTTTTTAAGGCAGCAAAAGCTAACTGATGGATTGGGCCATAAAAAACATGATTAAAGACTTAAATTTGCCTCATATTTTGCATGCATTTATTTATCCTTCATAATAATAATAATAAAAAAACAATCCTCATATTCTGGTCCTGCTGCTGCCTCCATTATTATTGGAGCCCTACACCCGCTAAGCATAGGGTAAAATAGTGGACATTCTGGACAAGGTAGAGATAGGAGTTATTCACAGTTCTCGAGCAGCTGCAATGACATGCACATAACTAAATACAAGATGAAAGACACAAGTGCCACCATCCTATGAGTAAAGGCTGCCCAGAATGAATGCAGAAGCTACATGTCATATTTCAACATTCGCACCAAAATCAAATTTCCCAAGTCGCACATCTGAAAATATATTTCACTTGGATAACGACGCAGTGAAATAGAGTGTCTCAGAGCCCTGCCAGTTCCTGCTATTGTTAATTGACCGTTGCATTTCATTGAAGTTGTTTTTTTATAGAAGTCAAACATGAAGATGTTTTATCTAACAGGAAAGACAGAGGAAGTGAAAAAGAAACCCCTGACCTCAAAAGACAAATCTTTAGCAGCAAGATAAGACGTCGGTATTTATATCTGGAATTTTGCACTTCCTTACCCTACTGTCATCATTGTCGAGAAAATTCTCAGTTGATGCCCTCTGGTATTTATGTCTCCTGCCTTTATGCATTGTCTACGGGGAGTCAGAATCTGTGCTAGAAGACATGAGGTGAGGAGACAGGAGACAGTCTCATCCCTGGCCTCAGGGAGCCTGAAATCAAACAAGAAATTAACCATGTTGATAACATAGAAGTATCTGGTCACACAAATGACTATTACTTCACATGATATGGAAAAGTATCTCACGTGACATGAGCAGATCCCACGGAATCTAAGCTCATGGGGGGACGGTAGTTGGCTTCCTAAGAGAACTGTCTCAGCCAGGACTGGCAGCGTTTATCTGGGGTTTGAATTCAGGAAACAGAGTCACAAAAGACTATGTAAAGCTAAATCTCCTGTTTTACTATCTTCTCCTCTTATGCCAAATGGGTTGGCTTTCTCTGAGAGCAGTGGTGTCTAAGTGGCAGCAATGGCCCCAGCTCTTGATCCAGAAGGAGCGGACAGCTGGGCAGTGGTAGATCTCATAAGCTCTGGTAGACCAGACCTGGACTCAAATCCCAGCTCATGGTGTGGCCCTGAGTGAGTCACATCATCTCAATGGGCCCCCATTTCCTTACTTGTAAATGAGTGTATTGTCCTCTACCTTACATGGTGTTGCAGAAGGTATAAATGAGACACCTCGAAACAATGACAATGTTAGTGCTGCTCATGAATCTGCTGTGGGGGCAGGGCTGAACAGGAATAGTTCATCAGGGACAGCTTGTCTCTGCTCTGGTCAACATCTGGGGGCAGCTCCAAGGCGGGGAGCTGGAGCCACCCAAAGTCTCAATCACATGTCAGTATGGCCTTATGTGGGGCTGGTGGCTGGAACCCCTACACATGGCCTTTCTGGGCCAATGGTGGCTGGTCTCAAAGACAAGTGTGCCTAAAGAATGAGAGAGGCAGGTACAAGCCATGTTGTCTTTGATGATCTGGATTTGAAGCCACTCTGTGTCCCTTCTGCCACCTTCTCTCTGTCACTGAGTTCTACCCAGACTCCAGGAGAGGAAAAGTAGACTTCCCTGCCTGAGGGAGCATGTCTAGGTTCTAATCAATAGTGTTGTGGCCATTTTTGGAAAATTAGATCTGCCAGTGATGTCTACTGACATTCCTTTGATGCTAATTCCCTGTTATATGGAGACCTATGATGCTACAGGAAAAAAAAAAAAGAGAGAGAGAGAGAGAGAAAGAGAAAAGTGGGGTTGGGAAGAAATGTACAAGAGAGGGCAGACAGAGTAAGGTTTTTATGTTGGGATGGGGTCACACCATCGCAATGCCCTCTTGGTGAGCAACCAGCTTCTTTGTGCTCCCTGGTGGCCCCATTTCTACGATGGGGACAACAGCAGTGCCTGCTTCATGGTGGTGTTGTGGGCATTAAATGAATTAATCCATTAAAGTGCTTAGAGCCTCACCTGACACGTAGTCTATGCTCCATAAATGGGAGCTATAGTTTACGTTCTCCTCAACCGCCTTGGTGTTGGTTTGGCCCTGCAGCCAATGCATCTTACACTGACTCGCTCAGACACCTGGAAATGGGTACGAAGCTGCCCATCAGAGAAGTCACACCTGCACCAACATAACCGAGCTAGAGCACACAATCTCTCTGACGGCACGGTAGAACCTGGAAATCATTGCCACACACTGGGTTTTATCATCTCAATGTTACATACCTTCACACTGGCATGTCCCCGTCTCCCTCTTCAGTTCAGCCGCAGCCTCCCCAGTGTCCTGAAGGGCTTGCACATTTTATCTTTTCCAGTGGAAGTTCAGAAGTCCGGATCTCTTGTCTCCATCTACAACACACAGAATTAGCCATTTAGGGTTTTGGAAGCATTTTAAAGATACTGTGAACAACCACATAGCAGACTTGCCTCACCAGGCTCTGGAAGGATGCAGTGATAGCTGTGAGTGCGGCCAGTGGCCTTCCCTTCCTTGTCTGGCCCTCATTCTCACCTCTGGGCCAGGTAACTAAAGACGGGCTTTCTTTACCAGAACGTTCTCTAAATCCCTATGCCAATGCTCAGATTTCTAAAACTCTGAAATACTCTTTCACTTAAAAAAGCTAATTAGGAACCAAACTCCCTTCTCTATCAATTAAGTGTCAATTTGTTTTCCATTATCCCCTTGCAACATGTCAGCTTCTACAAATTTAAAGAGTTGTGCAATCTTCCAGTCTAGGACTTCGAAATGGGACCAACTGAATAAGAAATTGTGAATTATCCCGAGATCATGACCTGAGCTGAAATCAAGAGTTAGACACTCAACCAACTGAGCAACCCAGGTGCCCCCCCCAACTCTCTTTTTTAATTCAGGTTTTCCTCGGACTCCTATTTCACACAAAGATAAGATTACTGATAATGGGTCGAAGTAAGCTTTAAGGCCCATTCACATCACTTCACAATGTCTTCTAGAAATCTTTGCTAACAGATACACAAGAAGTTGGGAGTTAATTTACTGGCCCACTAAATTCAGGGTAAGCCACACAGTCACACCCAGCAAAGAATGTAAACCAATACAATTAGAAGCAACAATATTAATTTAGGAGTTAAGATGGCGGAGGAACAGGCATCCCCTTTTTCAGCTGGTCCCCTGAGTTGGGCTGGATATCTACCAGACCATCCTGAATACCCATGGAATCAGCCTGAGATGTAGGAAGATACATCTAGATCTCTACAAATGAAGATCTCCAGCGCTGAGTATTGTGGTACGAAGCAGGGACCTGTTAATCTGAGCACAGATATCGGAAGATAAACGGAAGGGGGAGGGAGCCTCCATGCTCGGGTGCCGGGAAGCAGTAGCCACCTGCACTGGGGAGCGGGCGGACTCACGGACTGGCACCTGCAAGAGAGCAGACTGAGACCGTGAGCCTGGGAACACACGTGCAACCAGACTGAAAACAGGCGTTCCGGAGCACCCCCGAACCATACTGAAACAGGGAGCTCGGGAGCACGCGCGGGGGTGGCTGGCGGCTGGCGGTGTTAGAAGCACAAAGGACAGAGACGTGCGGGCCCTGGAAGTGAGGGCTGAGACGCTGGCTGCAGGGTACACAACCCGGAACACTGCAGGGTTTTTAGCAGCACCAACAGAAACAGAGTTAAAGAGGCCAAGAGAGCTCAGTGCAGAGCGGACTGCGATCTCTCTGTTCTGAGACAGAGGCTGAGATTCGGCCACTGCTACTCTGACTCTCAGAAGAGCCACAGAAAACTGCCAGGGAAAGCTGCCAGAGAACAAAAGCCCAGAAATACCGGTTCACTTTGTGCCCATCCCCACCACCCCCCTCGCAGGGGATGGGGCAACTCTACCCAAACAGGGTTGCCTGAATATCAGCATGGCAGGCCCCTCCCACAGAAGGCAGGCTGAAAAATCAAGAAGCCCACATCCCTAAGGTCCCTATAAAACAAGAGCACGCTGCCTGGGTCTTGGTCAATAATTCGGGCTCTGGGCAACCCTGCAACCTCTCCTCATCAGAATGACAAGAAGGAGAAATCCCCCCAGCAAAGAAAAGATAATGAGTCTGTGGCCTCTTCCACAGAACTGATGGATATGGATATAACCAAACCATAAGAAGTGGAGTTCAGAGTAACAATGGTCAAGATGATGTGTAGACTTGAAAAAAATATTAACGAAAATATAGAATCCCTAAGGGCGGAAATGAGAGTAAATCTGGCAGAAATTAAAAATGCTATGAATCAAATGCAGTCAAAACTAGATGCTCTGATGACCAGGGTAAATGAGGCAGAAGAATGAACTAGTGAACTGGAGGATGGGATGGTAGAAGGGAAAGCTGAAACAGAAACTTGCCTCAAAAAATTCCAATCTCAAGAACGTAGTTTACGGAGATTACTGACTCAATGAAACGTTCCAATGTCAGAATCATCGGCATCCCCGAGGGTGTGGAGAAAGAGAGAGTTCAAGAAGAGATATTTGAAAAAATTGTAGTTAAAAAGTTCCCTAATCTAGCAAAGGAAACAAGCATTCATGTCCAAGAGGCAGAGAGGACCCCTCCCAAATTCAACCACAACAAACCTATGCCATGTCACGTCATAGTGCATTTTGCAAATATTAGATCCAAGGATACAGTATTGAAAGCAGACAGGACAAAGAAATTTCTCACATACAAAGGCAAAAATATCAGGATTACATCAGACCTGTCTACACAGACCTGGAATGAGAGAAAGGGCTGGGGGGGCATTTTTAAAGCTCTTTCAGAGAAAAACATGCAGCCAAGGATCCTTTATCCAGCAAGGCTGTCATTCAGAATTGACAGAGAGATAAGGACCTTCCAGAATCGCCAGACACCGACTGATTTTGTAACCACGAAACCAGCCCTACAGGAGATATTAAGGGGGGTTCTATAAAAGTAAAAAGGCCCCAAGAGGGATACAGAACAGAAAGTCACAATCTATAGAAACAAAGACTTTACAGGCAACATGGCATCATTAAAATCATATCTCTCAATAATCACTCTCAATGTGAATGGCTTAAATGCTCCCATAAATGCCACAGGGTTGCTGACTGGATAAAAAGACATGACCCATCCATTTGCTGTCTACAAGAGACTCATTCTGAACCTAAAGATACATGGAGACTAAAAGTGAAGGGATGGAAAACCATTTTTCATGCCATTGGACCTCAAAAGAAAGCTGGGGTAGCAATTCTCATATCAGACGGACTGGATTTTAAACTAAAGACTGTAGTTAAAGATACAAAAGGACACTATATTATACTTAAAGGATGTATCCAACAAGTGGATATGACAATTATAAATATCTATGCCCCCAACAGGGGAGCAGCAAGATACACAAGCCAACTCTTAACCAGAATAAAGAGACATATAGATAAAAATACATTAATAGTAGGGGACCTCAACACTCCACTATCAGCAATAGACAGATCACCTAAGCAGAAAATCAACAAAGAAACAAGAGCTTTGAATGCCGTACTAGACCAGAAGAACCTCGTAGATATATATAGAACACTACACCCCAGAACAAAAGAATACTCATTCTTTTCGAATGCACATGGAACGTTCTCCAGAATAGACCATATGTTGGGTCACAAAACAGGTCTCAACAGATACCAAAAGATTGAAATTATTCCCTGCATATTCTTAGACCACAATGCATTGAAATTGGAACTCAATCACAAGGAAAAATTTGGAAGAAACTCAAACACTTGGAAACTAAGAACCATCCTGCTCAAGAATGAGTCTATAAACCAGGAAATCAAAAATCAATTTAAACAATTTATGGAGACCAATGAGAATGAAAACACAATGGTCCAAAACCTATGGGACACTGCAAAGGCAGTCCTAAGGGGAAAATACATAGCCATCCAAGCCTCACTCAAAAGAATAGAAAAATCTAAAATGCAGTTTTTATATTCTCACCTCAAGAAGCTGGAACAGGAACAGAGGAACAGGCCTAATCCACACACGAGAAAGCAGTTAAGCAAGATTAGAGCAGAGATCAATGAATTAGAAACCAGAAGCACAGTAGAGCAGATCAACAGAACTAGAAGCTGGTTCTTTGAAAGACTAAATGAGATTGATAAGCCACTGGCCAGACTTATTCAAAAGAATAGAGAAAGGACCCAACTTAATAAAATTATGAATGAAAAGGGAGAGGTCACAACCAACACCAATGAAATAGGAAGGATCATTAGAAACTTTTATCAACAGCTTTATGCTAATAAATTAAACAACCTGGAAGAAATGGATGCCTTCCTGGAAACCTATAAACTACCAAGACTGAAACAGGAAGAAATTGATTTTTTAAATAGGCCGATTAATTCTGAAGAGATTGAAGCAATTATCAAAAACCTCCCGAAAAACAAGACTCCAGGACCTGATGGATTCCCCAGGGAATTCTACCAAACATTCAAAGAAGAAATAATACCTATTCTCCTGAAGCTATTTCAAAAAATAGAAACAGAAGGAAAACTACCAAACTCATTCTAAGACGCCAATATTTCCTTGATCCCCAAACCGGGCAAAGACCCCATCAAAAAGGAGAATTACAGACCAATATCCCTGATGAATATGGACGCCAAAATTCTCAACAAGATCCTAGCTAATAGGATCCAACAGTCCATTAAAAGGATTATCCATTGTGACCAAGTGGGATTCATCCCTGGGATGCAAGGGTGGTTCAACATTCGCAAATCTATCAGTGTCTTAGATTTTATCCAGAAAGAAAAATTTAAAAATCATATGATTCTCTCAATAGATGCAGAAAAAGCATTTGACAAAATACAGCATCCTTTCCTGATTTAAACACTTCAGAGTGTAGGCATAGAGGGTACATTCCTCAATCTCATAAAAACCATCTATGAAAAGCCTACAGCAAATATCATTCACAATGGGGAAAAGCTGCAAGCCTTTCCCTTAAGATCAGGAACACGACAAGGATGCCCACTCTCACCACTATTATTCAACATAGTACTAGAAGTCCTTGCAACAGCAATCAGACAACAAAAAGGGATAAAAGGTATCCAAATCGGCAAAGAAGAAGTCAAAATGTCTCTCTTCGCAGTTGACATGATACTCTATATGGAAAACCCAAAAGAATCCACCTCCAAACTTCTAGAAGTTATAGAGCAATTCAGTAATGTGGCGGGATACAAAATCAATGCTCAGAAATCAGTTGCATTTCTATACATGAACAATGAGACTGAAGAAAGAGAAATTAGGGAATCCATCCCATTTACAATAGCACCAAAAACCATACGTTACCTTGGAATTAACTTAACCAGAGACGTAAAGGATCTATATTCTAGGAACTACAAATCACTCTTGAAAGACATTGAGGAAGACACGAAAAGATGGAAAAATATTCCATGCTCATGGATCAGAAGAATTAACATAGTTAAAATGTCTATGCTACCCAGAGCAATCTACACTTTCAGTGCTATCCCGATCAAAATACCAATGACATTTTTCAAAGAACTGGAACAAACAGCCCTTAAATCTGTGTGCAACCAGAAAAGGCCCCAAATCACCAAGGAGTTGTTGAAAAGGAAAAACAAAGCTGGGGGCATCACAATGCCGGATTTCGAGCTGTACTACAAAGCTGTGATCACAAAGACAGCATGGTACTGGCACAAAAACAGACACATAGACCAATGGAACAAAATAGAGAATCCAGAAATGGACCATCGGTTCTTTGGGCAACTAATCTTTGACAAAGCAGGAAAAAACATCCAGTGGAAAAAAGACAGTCTCTTCAATAAATGGTGCTGGGAAAGTTGGACAGCTATATGCAAAAGAACGAAACTTGACCACTCTCTCACACCATACACAAAGATAAACTCCAAATGGATGAAAGACCTCGATGTGAGACAGGAATCCATCAAAATCCTAGAGGAGAACATAGGCTGTAACCTCTTTGATATCAGCCACAGCAACTTTTTTCATGACACATCTCCAAAGGCAAGAGAAACAAAAGAAAAAATGAACTCGTGGGACTTCGTCAAGATAAAAAGCTTCTGCACAGCCAAGGAAACAGTAAAAAAAACCAAGAGGCAGCCCACGGAATGGGAGAAGATATTTGCAAGTGACACTACAGATAAAAGCCTGGTATCCAAGATCTACAAAGAACTTCTCAAACTCAATACACAAGAAACAAATAAAGAAATCATGAAATGGGCAGAAGATATGAACAGACACTTTTCCAATGCTGACATACAAGTGGCTAAGAGACACATGAAAAAATGTTCAAAATCATTAGCCATCAGATAAATTAAAATCAAAACCACATTGAGATACCACCTTACGCCAGTTAGAATGGCAAAAATTGACAAGGCAAGAAACAACAATTGTTGGAGAGGATGTGGAGAAAGGGGATCCCTCCTACATTGTTGGTGGGAATGCAAGTTGGCACAGCCACTCTGGAAAACAGTGTGGAGGTCCCTTAAAAAGTTAAAAACTGAGCTACCCTATGATCCAGCCATTGAACTACTGGGTATTTACCCCAAAAATACAGACGTAGTGAAGGGCCATATGCACCCCAATGTTCATAGCAGCATTGTCCACAATAGCTAAATTGTGGAAGGAGCTGAGATGCCCTTCAACAGATGACTGGAGTAAGAAGATGTGGTCCATATATACAATGGAAAATTACTCAGCCATCAAAAAGAACGATTTCTCAACATTTGCTGCAACATGGACGGGACTGGAGGAGATAATGCTAAGCAAAATAAGTCAAACAGAGAAAGACAATTATCATATAGTTTCACTCATTTATGGAACATAAGAAGTAGGAAGATTGGTAGGAGAAGAAAGGGAAGATGAAAGGGGGGGTAAACAGAAGGGGGAATGAATCATGAGAGACTATGGACTCTGGGAAACAATCTGAGGGCTTTGGGGGAGGGGAGGAATGGGATAGGCTGGTGATGGGTATTAAGGAGGGCACGTATCACATGGTGCACTGGGTTTTATATGCAAGTAATGAATCGTGGAACTTTACATCAAAAAATAGGGATGTACTGTATGGGGACTAACATAATATAATAAAAAAATATTATTGTATTGGGGCGCCTGGGTGGCGCAGTTGTTAAGCATCTGCCTTCGGCTCAGGGCGTGATCTCGGCGTTATGGGATCAAGCCCCACATCAGGCTCCTCCGCTAGGAGCCTGCTTCTTCCTCTCCCACTCCCCCTGCTTGTGTTCCCTCTCTCGCTGGCTGTCTCTATCTCTGTTAAATAAATAAAATTAAAAAATCTTAAAAAAAATATTATTATAAAAATTAATAAATAAATACTCATTGCCAAAATAAACAATATTAATTTAATATATTAGATCATGTTGTTATGCTAAAACTCAGTCCCTCCTTGTAATGTGACTATAACAGAGTTCCATCTTCTGTGAGGGAAGAACTACCATAAGAGAATAAACCAAGAATTTCCCTTATGATTTTAAAGCAAAGACTGTAATAAGAGACAAAGAAGGAAAACATATAATCATAAAAGGAACAATTCAACAAGAAGATAAAACAATTGTAAATATTTATGCACCCAACATGGGTGCACTCAAATACATAAAACCATTAATAACAAACATAAATGAAGTAACTAATAATAATGCAATCAATAGTAGTAGGGAATGTTAATACCCCACTTACGTCAATGGACAGATCATCCAAACAGAAAAATCAACAAAGAAACAATGGCTTTGAACACATATTGGACCAGATAGATTTAACAAATGTATTCAGAACATTCAATCCTAAAACAGCAGAATATACATTCTTTTCAAGTTCTCCAGAATAGATTACATATTATGCACAATATGTCTCAGCAAATTCAAAAAGATCAGTCATACCATGCATCTTTTCTGAACACAAGTATGAAACTAGAAATCAACCACAAGAAAAAAGCTGGAAAGAGCATAAATACATGGAGGTTAAATAATATGCTACTAAACAATGAATGGGGCAACCAAAAAATCAAAGAAGAAATTAAAAAATACATGGAGACAAATGAAAATGAAAACCAATAGTCCAAAATCTTTGGGATGCAGCAAAAACTGTTCTAAGTGGGAAGTTCCTTAAGAAGCAAGAAAAATCTCAAATAAACAAGTGAAACTTACACCTAAAAGAGTCTGAAAAAGAAGAACAAACAAAACCCAAAACCATCAGAAGGAAGGACATAATAAAGATTAGAAAGAGATACATGAAACAGAAACTATAAAAACAATAAAACAGATCAATGAAACCAGAAGCTGGTTCTTTGAAAAGATCAATAAAACTGATGAACTTTTAGCTCCATTCATAAAAAGGGAGGGGGGCAGGGTGAGTAAAAAAGAGAGAGAGGAGGGAGGGAGGGAGAGAGAGTGAGAGAGAAAGCACTTAAATAAATAAAACTAGAAATGAAAAAGGAGAAAGAACAATCAGCACCACAGAAATGCAAATGATTATAAGAGAATTTTATGAAAAATTATATGCCAACAAATTGCCCAACCTGGAAGAAATGGATAAATTCCTAGAAACACAAAGCCTCCCAATAGTGAATCAGGAAAAATAGAAATGTTAACAGAATGATTACCAGCAATGATATTGAATCAGTCATCAAGAAACTCCCAACAAATGAAAGTCCAGGTCCAGATGGCTTTACAGGGGAATGTTACCAAACACACAACGAAGAATTAATAGTGATTCTTCTCAAACTATTCCAAAAAATAGAAAAGGAAGGAAAACTTCCAAATTCATTCTATGAGGCCAGCATTACCCTGAAACCAAAACCAGATAAAGACTCCGCTAAGGAAAGAGAACTACAGGCCAATATCCCTAATGAACATGGATGCAAAAATTCTCATAAAATATTAGCAAACCAGATCCAACACTAAATTAAGAAATCATTCGTCGCAATCAAGTGGGATTTATTCCCAGTTGCACAGATGGTTCAATACTTGGAAATCAATCAATGTGATATACTACATCAATAAGAGAAAGGATAAAAGCCATGTGATCATTTCAAAAGATGCAGAAAAAGCATTTGACAAAGGACAACATCCATGCATGATAGAAACCCTCAACAAAGTAGGTTAGTAATATACAGAACTGTTGAATCACTATAATGTACACCTGAAACTAATGTAACACTGTATGTTAACTATACTGGAATTAAAATTAAATTAAAATTTAAAAATTAAATTACAAGAAAATAAAAAAAAAAGAAAAAGAATTACCCTTCAATGCAGTTTGGTGTGTGGAGAGGCTTGTAGTAGTGAGAGGCACCCATAAACAGACCACCTGGGGCCACAGCAGGCACTAGGGTCCCATATCATGCTGACTCCAGGACATTCACTCCCACAGTGGAATGGCAGGTGGAATGCTCACACAATTCCTATTACCCCAGTCTCTTCTCCACTCTCGACACTCTCCCTCCACATTTCAATATTTGAACTACTGCAAAGCTCTCATTTTTTACCCCACTAGACTGCACTTGTCCTTCACTTGGGGCAGACGTTATCTATATCCTAAGCCCACTTTGCTCCTTCCCTGTACCCTACCACAATTCCAATTTGTAGGACAATTTGGTCGTAAGGCAAATTAAATAAATGCAAATCCAAAAGCAGGCATTGAAATTACCTAGCACAGCCTGTCTAGAAGGCTCAGCTCTTCGAGGGCTCTTCTTCCTGTCTACATATCTAAGAAGTTTTAAGCATGCCCCATGCCTAGGTCACATCCCAATCAATGACAGCAGAATCCCTGGGGGTTGGACCCATGCAGCCCTATTTTTCAAAGCCCACTGGGTGATTCCAGTGTGCAGCAAAGGTGAAGAACCAGCTATCTAGCAATTAATGGCTTTCAAACTCTTTTGACTTCTGTCCACAGTAATAAATATATTTCACATCATGACCCATACCATACATATACATTCAAAACAGAAACAAACATTTTTTAAAAGATTTTAGTTGTTTCTTTGAGAAAGAGAGAGACACCACAAGTGGGAGGGGCAGAGGGAGAGGGAGAAAGAGAATCTCTGCTGAAGCAGGTTCGATCCCAGGACCCTGAGATCATGACCCGGGCTGAAATAAGAATCAAATGCCTAACTGACTGAGTCACCCAGGTGCCCCAGAAACAAACATTTTATACAACAGTACTTAGCTCTTTCTTTCTGATGTTTTCTATTCCATTCACTTTTATTTAAAACAAGGCTGGGGGCGCCTGGGTGGCCCAATCAGTTATGTGTCTGACTCTTGGTTTCAGCCAGGTCATGAACTCATGGGTTGTGGGATCTGAGCCCCACAATGGGCTCTGTGCTCAGTGGGGAGTCTGCTTGAGATTCTCTCCTGCTGCCCCTCCCCCTACTTACATGTGTGTGCACTCTCTCTCAAGTAAATAAATAAATCTTAAAAAAAATAAGACAAGGCTGGATGTGCCCAACTTCCCATTTCACAATCTCTTAGGGGGTCATGACTCAGAGTCTGAAAAACACTGCCTTAGATGACCCAGAACAGTTATATTAATTAGTAAACACTATCCTCAGAATGAGCATATATTTCAAAAATTCCCTAAGAGGATGTATGAACCCCTGAGAATAAGTCCATATTTACAAATGTCCATTATGAAAATCTTTATTTTTTTTTAAAGATTTTATTTATTTATTCGACAGAGATAGAGACAGCCAGCGAGAGAGGGAACACAAGCAGGGGGAGTGGGAGAGGAAGAAGCAGGCTCATAGCGGAGGAGCCTGATATGGGGCTCGATCCCACAACGCCAGGATCACGCCCTGAGCCGAAGGCAGATGCCTAACCGCTATGCCACCCAGGCACCCCTGAAAATCTTTATAATCCAAATCTTTCATCTGACGAAACAGGACAGGTCAAACTCATATGTACATTCCCTCTCATTTGCACTTACGCCTGTGTGTTCATCTATTTGAAAAGTCTCTAAACAATTGCATCGTGGACCTCCAAACTTACCACTCTTCGAACTCAACGATGTTGTTTCAATGTGTGTAGCTCAGGGGTGCTGGTCTCAATTTTTCCTTTCCTCGTGCACCATCCATGCATCACATAATATGGAGCCTGAAGTACGTAATTGCATTAATACTATTGACTGAGTTCTAGCATCCTGGCATATATTTCCAATTTTGATTTAACAAAATAATGTACAAGGGAGGCTAAAGAGCACACCTGGCCATTGGGAGAAGGGGATTTGCTGTCACTGCAGTATCTTAGTTACCATGCTTCAAACATCAGACCATAGTTTCATGTTTCTGGTGCTCTCACTACATGGGCAAAATAAAGAGAATTGAATGTTGCCACCAATATTCAATTTTCATCCCTAAGTACTTAAGGCAAAGTGTTCTGAGTCCCTGAGGGAAAAAACCTGCCAGGCAAAATGCTATTAGCCAACTTCCAAAGGGGTTTTGACTTAGAAAAATACAAGAACTTACCAAACCCAAACAAATCTTAAGTATAGATATTAAACTGAGCTAATGGTGGATATATATGACATATGTTATAAAATCTTCCACACAGAAATGTGAAACACCAAACATAAAGATCATCTTTATATAAGAAAAATATAACTGATCATTAAAAAGAGCAGCTGACTAATGGGGGCTTCCCATCGGTCGGAGGGAAGCAGCTGGAAGGGTCTGGGAAGCTGTCCCAGCCTGGCTGTGTTGGTCTCACAGTGCGCACAGAGGCATTTCCTCAGCAAAGGGCGTCTGTTCTCACTTGGTCATTGAACTTTAACGTGGTCGTGTTCCTAAGAGAAATGCAAATTCATTTCAAACTTACATTGGTTGCCTAGCAAACGAGACTTTCTCTAGGGAATATTAAAGTGTCTCTCACCTTGACAACTTTAAATTATCTTAGGTTTTAATTTCATTTCTCTATGGAAAAAAAGCTAAATTTATGGGGGAGTGTCTTGATCACAACTATTCACTGATCAACAAATATTGATTAGCATCTATTATGTGTGATTGCACACACCTAATACTCATTGGAAGCTCTAAAGCCCTTATGAAATGTTTAAAAACTGAAACTCTCAAGGTAAAAGCAGATTGAAGAAAACAGGTTGCCAAACAGTGTTACCAAAGTTAGTGTGTGTTAAGAGAAAACATTGTTCTATAATCCTAACGAACTGGGAAATGTGGAGTTACACAAAGTAAAATAGGTTTTTTTGTTGCAAGACTTCTAGAGCTTCTATGTGAATATAATCTGGAAGGGTTAATTTATGTTCCAGTATCTCCCAACATTCTTTAACCAAAGAGCTTTTATTACTGACTATCTCAGGATTAGGCCAGTTGTGAAAGATGGTGACCTGGAGCATGCTTTCTCCCTCTTTTCTATATCTTTAAATTAACTGTATCAGAGAAAGGCATTGCCATCTATCTCTTTAGGAAGGAGGACAGAGAAAAAGAGTGCAAAGAAAAAGGTGCTACTATTATTAGAGTAAGACTCCGTATGGCTGGGTCGTCCAACACAGCAGCCATTAACCCTGCATGGCTATTGATCAGCTGTAATGTGGAGAGTCTGAATTCAGATGTGTTCTAAGTAGAAAATACACACTAGGTTTTGAAGACTTAGTAAAAAAATGTAAACCGCTTCATCAAAAAATTTTTACATTGCTCACATGTTGAAACTGATATACTGGATTAAAGAAAATATATTAAATTAAAATTAAAATTTATTTTGGGCGCCTGGGTGGCTCAGTCAGTTAAGCGTCTGCCTTTGGCTCAGGTCATGATCCCAGAGTCCTGGGATCCAGCCGCACATCAGGCTTCCTGCTCACCAGGGAGCCTGCTTCTCCCTCTCCTGCTCCCCCTGCTTGTGCTCTCTCTGTCAAATAAATAAATAAACAAATAAATATTTAATTTTACCTATTTTAAAAAACATTTAAAAATATAACCACTAGAAAATTAAAAATGACATATGTGGTTCACATTATATTTCTTTTTTAAAAAAAGATTTTATATATTTGTTTGAGATAGAGAGCATGAGTGGGGGAGGGGGCGAAGGGGCAGAGGGAGAGGGAGAAGCAGACTCCCCACTGAGCAGGGAGCCCTACACGGGGCTCTATCCCAGGATCCCAAGGTCATGACCTGAGCTGAAGGTGTATGGCTTAACTGACTGAGCCACCCCATCACATTATATTTCTATTGGACAGCATTTCTTTATGGAATAGCCTTCAAAGCCTTACTGGCCACTAACACCACATGGATATCCCCATCCCTTGTCTTGTGCACTTCACACACACACACCTGCTGGCATTTATTAAGAACTGATTACAGCCAAGGCATTGTGTTAAGTACATTTCACGTGACTCCGTTACGCCATCACAGCAGCTTTATGAAGTAGGCAGCATTCAATTCTCATTTTATAAATATCTGGAAGAGGTGTTCATGGGCAGCACCAGCAGCTGGTCAGTCGTAAAGCCCAGATTCATCTTTGCTATTGACCACCACTGCCCCATCTGCTCGTCCTTGCCATCATGCCCCAAGTCTGCTCTGAGTTCCTGAACACGTGTGTCCCTCACTCCCTGAAATCCTCACTGCACTTAGTTAATGAATCTTAATTTATATACCTTTTTCACTGCATGGATTATTGTATTATCACTATTATAATTCTGTGCGATCCACATGATTCTCTCTGAAAACCAAGATGAATTCCACTCATTTAAATCTTCATGGAAAATAACACTTTGAGACCTCAGTCAGTATTTGATTAATGTATAGCATATCATATATTTAAACATATTATATACTCCTCTCATGCCTTTTACAAATGTAAATCTTGTTGTTGAAATAAGAATTGGATAAATTGATGCAGACGGCCATTACTGACAGGTGGAATCTAAAAGCAAATCAAGGGGCGCCTGGGTAGCGCAGTCGTGAAGCGTCTGCCTTCGGCTCAGGGCGTGATCCTGGCGTTCCGGGATCGAGTCCCACATCGGGCTCCTCGGCTGGGAGCCTGCTTCTTCCTCTCCCTCTCCCCTGTTGTGTTCCCTCTCTCGCTGGCTGTCTCTCTGTCACATAAATAAATAAAATCTTTAAAAAAAAAATAAAAGCAAATCAAAAGAGAGCACCTGGAAGTCCAGTTTCCCCTCTGGTGGAGGAAACCTCTCAAGACCTTCCCAGGGCAGTTCCTCTACTTACAAAGAGTAGTTTCTCTCTCTTTCAGCGCATACTTGTCAAGTCGACCCTGTCCTCTGCTCTGGCCTTGTCCCTAAAGGGGATCCTGCCCCCCAACCTACTCCAACCATAGTGATGGGGGGAGAGGGAAGGAATTAAGATAGTAATCATGGGTAATTCCAAAACAGCATATTTCCGGTAAGTATAGAAGACTTCTTCCCTTAGCCATTTGTCTGAAAAGGGCACAGTAAAAGCAGACTAAAAACCCCTAATTGTACTGATCAGTCACTTCAAATGCTGATGTTTGCATGAGAATAGTAACATTTCCCAATAAAACACCTCCTGGTGACAGTTCTAGGAACATCAACATTTGGAGAAATATTTTTTGGTAATAGAAATTATAATACCTATGAAAAACCAGGATTCACTTTGATATATTTTTATGCCCTTCTCAAAGACTTTTATGTAATGGAGAAAATTTGGATTACTTCAGATCACTTCAAAATGGACATCCTGGCTAATTTTCCTTAACCAATGATCTTGATTTTTCCCCCAGAAGCCAGGTTGCCATGACTATATGAAGTTTTCCTCACGTCAGTGTACTCACATCCAAGTGTGAGGCATACCTCCTCTCCAGGTCAATCATTTTTCTTCTCTGGAATGTCTTCTTTCAAAGAACAGTCTAAGAATTTTCTTGACCTTCAACAATCTAAACCTTAGCACTGGGCCTCCAAATTAGATTCTTTGACTCTTATTTAAATACATTTCATTACGTTAAGTAAGATCCACAAGATTATTTTGAATAATATTCTCATAACCATGTTTACTATTTTGGAAACCTCTACTTATCTTCAGAAATGACTAGTATTTCTAGGAATGCACACATATATCCGTGGTAATTTTCAACTACTTCTATTTCTATTCTGCCAATTAATGAAAGGGGCAAGTAATTCATGCATTTATTCAATTTAACACACATTTGTTGGATTTTGTTCCAGGTCTAAGATGGACCCTGTAGGGGCACAAAGAGGGTTCTGTTTTTAGATGTAGGCATCTGAAGGGGGGGGGGGGGGGGATGAAGATGGATGCAGGTTCAAGTATGCGAGCACAAGGAACGCCTGGCTAAAAGTAGATGTGCCAAGACAAAGGCATGGGAATCCAGGCTGACTGTGAGGGAACTGAGGGTTCTGAGGGAAAGGTAGGTCAGGCAAAGGCCTGGACTCAGGGGAGGGCTTCCACTGTATAAGGTAAACCTACGGGAGCCCCTGAAATCTCTATCTAGGGGTGGATGCTGGAAGTGGAAGGACAACTTAGGGCAGATAATGAAGAGCTGAGCTAGGGAACTATAAACTTGAACTTGGAAAGAAAGTGCCAGAAATAAGAGCTCTTATGCCAGATGCAAGGAGGAAGCATCCATTACAAACACCCAGAGTATAAGGAAGTCAGGAGAAGGGGCTGGTGTGGGCAGGTGGATGATGATGATATTTTTAGATAAGGTGAGTCTAAGTAGAGAAGTCCAGTGCAAGTTGAAAAATGAAGAGGAATGAATGCATAATCTGCATCGGGATAAATGGTCCCCTCCCCCAACCCACATATGCAAATAGAGAATGTAAGGAAGTGGTAAAACAGCTGTCCTCATGATTAGTAAGGCTAAGTGTCAAACTGCCTGTGTGGGAAGCAAGCAATTGGACCTGCTAGCCTTAATAAGATAGAGGAATCACTGATCTAAGTAGGTGTACTACTGTTTCATTTTTGGATAAGGTGAGTCTGAAGTTCTGAGGGAGATCCAGATTGAGAAATCCAATAGGCAGTTGGAGCACTAACACTGACAGATGCATAACTATATATCCAGAAAAGAGCATCTACAATGAAGGGGGTGATGGTCTATAGAAGTCAGATCACCCTGAAGCTTTCTATTTAATTCTGGGTACCACACTTTGATGAAAAAATTGGGGTCTGTCCCGAAGGGGAAAGAAATGAAATGTGTGACCATGGTTTGGGAAAAAAGCTTGAAGGAGCTTTGAATGCTTGACTTGATGAAAAGGAAAAGCAGGGAAAACGCCTTCCATCTTGTCAAAGAGGATTCAGACTTGACCTGTAACAGGTAAAAGGTAGACCTAGGAACCAAAGGACAGATACTAGGGGAAGGCACATTCCAAGACTCCCTGGACAGCACTTTGGCATAGGGGTGACTGCCTCATCATCAAGGAAACTGAAGCATAGACTGGATAACAACCCCAGGGGATGCCATTGAGGGGACTGAAGCATATGGAGGTGAGCTGGATAATAGTTTGATGTCCCTGTCAGTTCTATGACCCCATGGGAGGAGGCAGACTGGAGCAAAAGATATATGGGTAAGGGTCCCCTACAGAAAGCAGACAGGTGCGGCCACAGTTAAGATGCTCAAGACACAGATTGTAGCAAAAGAAAATAATGGAACTGTGGGAAGAATTTTGTACAAAATGAAAGAAAAGAAGCTAGTGGAGACAGAAATGTCATAAAAGAATAGGAAGAAAATTCAAAGACTGTCACATAACAAAAGACAAGGAAGGGGAAATTTATTATTGAGTATATATAGCTTTCATATAGTAAAGTGCACAATTGTTAAGGGTAGAGCTTGATGATTTTTCACACCATTCCAGAAGATTCTCTCAAGCCTTCCATATTCAGTACCTCCAAAGGATAATCACTTTTCTGATTTGTGGCATAGATTAGATTAGCCTTTTTTTGAACTTTATATAAATGGAACCATGCAATATGTACTCTTGTGATTTCTTTAAGTCAATATTATGTCTGCAAGATTCATCCATGTTATGTGTCAGTAGTTCATTCCTTTCTGTCATTATGTAGATAATGGAAGTTTCCAGGTTTTGGCTATCATAAATAAATACATGTGGACATAAGTACTCATTTCGGTTGGGTAACCTTCACAGTATAATCTCTGTGTCAGAGGGTATATATTCAGCTTTAGTCACTATAGCCAAACATAGTTTCAAAAATCTTGTACAAATATATATTCTCTCCCACAATGTAAGAGAGTTAAAATTCTCTACAACTTCATTAACACTTTGTATGTTGTCAGTCATTTTAATTTTAGCCATCTTGTTGGGTGTGTCGTGATATACTATTGTGCTATTTTAATTTCTCTGGTGAGAACAGCATTTGGTTGAGATGGGACCATCTCTGGCTGAACATTATTTTTTCATGTATTTAGTAGCCATTCTGATATCCTCCTTTATAAAGTGTCCACTCAAGTCTCTTGTCCATTCTTAAAGAGTGTCATCTGATATATATACACACACTTCTAGATTTGAGTCCTTGATTAGATGCACGTATTGTAAATTTTTTTTTTACAAATATCTTTTCAAAGTTTGTGGCTTGCTTTTTTTACTCTTTTAAGGGCATTTTGGATGAATGAAATTAATTTTAGTGAAGTCAAATTTATCCATCTTTTTCTTTTATTATCAGTTCTGTTTTTAAAAATCCTTGCCTTCTCAAAGGTCACAAAGATAGTCTCTTATGTTTTCTTCTAGAATGTTGATAGTTTCAGTTTTTTTTTTTAAGATTTTTTATTTATTTATTTGACAGAGATAGAGACAGCCAGCGAGAGAGGGAACACAAGCAGGGGGAGTGGGAGAGGAAGAAGCAGGCTCATAGCGGAGGAGCCTGATGTGGGGCTCGATCCCATAACGCCGGGATCACGCCCTGAGCCGAAGGCAGACGCTTAACCGCTGTGCCACCCAGGCGCCCCGATAGTTTCAGTTTTAAGTCTATGATCCATCTTGAAATAATTTTTGTGTATGGCATAGGGATCAAGTTTAATTTCCTTCCTTACAAATCTACAAGTGACCTCACATCAACTATGGAAAAGACTCTCCTCTCGCTCACTTAATTGTAAGGTAGTCTTTCTTGTAAGTAAAGTGAGTGCTTATCTGTAGGTTTGTCTCTGGACTCTTATTTCTGTTCCATTGATCTATTTTTCCTTGTTTCAATGCCACAATTTCAATTATCTAGTTTTAGAGCAAGTCTTAAAACTGGTAATATGAAACCTCCAGATTTGTTATTCTTAAATATTTCCTTGTATATTATGATTACTTTTCACTTCCATTTAAATTTTGTAATCAACTTATCAGCTTATACAGGAAAAACCCCTACTGGGACACTAATTAAAATTTCAAAGAATCTATACATCATTTAAGGGAGAACTGACATCTTTAAAATATTGAGTATTCCAATCCATGAACATGGTATATGCTTCTATTTTTTAAGATCTCAATTAATTTCTCCCAATATTTTGTACTTTCTGGTGTGTCATTCTTGCATACCTGCTGTTAAATTTCTTCCTAGATATTTTTTATGGTACTTTTTATATGGTAAACCATATATTTTTTTAACTTTTATAATTGTTGCTAGTATATTAATCTCTGAAAGACACTTTTAATTATTCTAATTTTATAACTTTCATTTCTTTTTCCTTACCTTAGTGCTCTGGTAAAATAGACGGTTAAGGTGGTTGACTTTTATTTTTTTTTAAGATTTATTTATTTATTTGAGAGACAGAATGGGAGGAGGGGCAGAGGGAAAAGGAGAAAGAAACCATAGCAGTCTCAGAGCTGAGCATGAAGCCCCACACAGGACTCAATCCCATGACCCCAAGATCACCACCTGCACCGAAACCAAGATTCAGGTTCTCAACTGACTGTGCTACCCAGGCTCCCTAAGGTAGTTGCCTTTTAATCCTAGTTTGCTTTCAGTATTTTAAATTTAAATGTTAAATTCTACAAAGGAACCTTGATAATTTATTTGGACACTTCAGGAAGGGAGTGTAGTTCTTCGTTGATTGAAAAACTGTACCCTTCTTTTTGGGAAAGACCACCACCTTGGACGGATCAAGCAGGTCTAGAACTGCCCTATATACTTCACGGGGCAGTACTGTGATCACCACTAACCACATATCTGACTCAAACTTTAATCTCTGGATGGTTCTTAGTGCCTATGTTTTATTCTCCCTTTCACTAGATCTAGGTCTCTGGATCTGGAGCTTAAAGTCCTGAGAGCACTGAATACTCACTATATGCTTGACATTGTATTAAGCCATTCCCAGGTAGTATTTCACTCAATCCTTGTGACAACCTTTGTAACAACAGATGAGGTAACAGGGGCACAGTGAAATGGGCTTACTTACCCACAGCCACACCACCATTATGCAAGGGAGCCTGCATCCAAACCAGGCACTCTGACTCCATAACACTGCCACTATGCCATTAGGAATCAAATCTTCTTGCCCCAGCCCTCTGTTCAAGGCCATGTCTTTTTATTACGGCCTAGACCATTGGGCATGTTTGCTCACCATGTAGCCAACAGGAAAGCTACTGAACTTGCATTTCATCAGAAAGCCTTGAAAATGGCAGCCATGTTCTTAATTTCTGCGTTCTTAAAGTTTTATCCCATTCGAGAACAAAGCAAACAGTTCTCTCCAGCATTCTGTCCTATAACTTACTTTTGTCAAAAGCAATAGGTAAAGCTCTGTAACTACAAAAGATAATTACCTGAAAATAACTCAATTGTTTCTCAGTGGAAAGGCTAGTTTATATGCAAAATTTAGAGAGGTGCATAATTCTTCTCAAAAGAGACATATTCTGTTCTATCAACTGTCTCTTTAAAAATTATCCAAAACAAAACTACTGCAAAGAGTATTAGGCATAGAAAGAGTCCTTATTCCTTGAGGCTTCATTCATAACAGTTATCTCTTACATCAAAATAAATCACCACAAGACTTGGTGACTTAAAACAACAATCATTTTATTAACTTTATGGTTTCTGAGGGTCTGGAATTCAGGAAGGGCTTGGCGGGGCAGTTGTGGCCAAGAGTTCTGAATGTGGTTGCAACCAGATGTTAGGTGGAGCTGGAACAAAAGGCGGGGGTGGGGGGAGGCACAGCTAGCATGGCTGGAGACCTGCCTACAGTCAACTAACTTCCTAAAGTTTCAGACCATGTGGTCTCCTCCCAGGGGCTAGTCTGGGCTTCCTCACAGCATGGTGGCCTTGGACAGGTATAACTACTTACATGGCAGCTCGGGGCTCTAGCAAGAATGTTCCAGAAAGCAAAGTGGAAACTGCTTTATCTCTTCCAAATTATCCTCAGAAGTAATGCAATATTATTCCTACCACATTCTATTGTCACAAGTGAGATACAAACATATCCAGATACATGGGGAAGGGATTAGACTTCCCTCTTGATGGAGAGCTGGCTAAGAGAACATGTGGGTTGGGCAATGATGTAGCCATCTTTGGAAAAATACAATCTGTCCCACAGTCTAAAGTTAGCCGTGTACTGCAAATGTCACGTATGAGGGAACCCATGCCATTCTCATTTTTCAGATGTGTAAACCAAGAGAAAGCATTTCTAATCTGTTTCTGGTTACACAGAAGAGGGGAAGAAACCACCACATCTGTTTAAACATGCAACTTTAAAGATAAACATAGCATATAGAAATTACTTTGTGAACTGTAAAATATGGCATAATTTACTGTGGTCATTCATCGCAATTTGGACATATCTGTGAAAAGTCTGTTATCTCTGAAAATCTGACATTTTATCATGACAGATGATGCTGTCCTTCAAAAGTTTCATCTATTTAACAAGCACCACTTGAATCGCCATGGGAAAGTATTTGGGTATTTCCTAGAGTTGTATTTAATGGAGAACTTGGAAAGTTAAAACTATCAACAAGATTGGTCTGACAAAATGTTTCCCATTGGAAGAGAGCACAGTTACAGGCAAGGAATACTTGCTTTGGCCTGGAGCTCAGGTAAGAAAAAAACATGGATGGACAAGGGCAACTCGCGAAAGGTGCCAGGTTATTGGTCAGTCTGCTGTCCAATTAGCATCTGCAAACCGAAATTCTTCATCTTCTCTCTCAAGTTTAGCCAACTCTCATTTCACCTCTTCCAGGGTTTTGTCCACTCTAGTTCTGATTTTTTAAATTTTTGATTCGGAGTATATATCTGTATATATATATATACACACACTCACACACATAAATATATATAAACATATATATACGTATAAATATATATAAATATGTATGTATATATATACACATATATGTATACACTCATATACACACATACACACACACATATATATGAATATATATGTGGAAATGCTTATCTCAGGATAATTAATGCTGGAACACTCTACTGTTTTCTTCTACTTTGGGGTGCATGTGTGTGCACGCACATGTGTGTTTAGAGGGGGTGAGAATATTCATCCTCTGAAATGGTTTGATTCTTAAACTGCTTTCTTTTAACTGCAGTTTTGCTTGCATGTTGTCGCTGTTTTCTGCTCCTCCGACAATGTTTTCCTTCCTGGACCAGCAGTAAGTTCTCACAGACAGGAAACTGGGCTTGGGGAGGCTACCCAAATTTGTTGATTCAAACACGCCCTCTGCTGTTGACTTGGTGAAGTGCAGTTTACTTAGTGACTAGCGCTGCTTTTGGGAGAGGGTCTCTTCTGATTTTGTGATTCCTTTTTATCTCTAGGGGCCTCTTCATTCTATCCCTTTCGTTTTTCTCTCTCCACATTGTCCAGTCTCCAAACGGTAAGTGGTAAGTGCGCTTCCAAGGTTCCCCCTTCTGTCTTGAAGCCTTGTCATTCCCAGGACTATCACTGTGGGTCCCATCAGCATTCAAGTATTTCCACTACGGGTGGGACTTGACTTTCTAGGGGTGATTTGGCTGGGCTGCATCACTCAGGCTCCTCAATTCCTGTCCTTTTCTCCACTTTTCTCCGCTATCTATCCGGTGCTCCTTACAGGGGTGGGCTCCAGAGCCACCTGGCTGGACCTGGGTGTTTATCTCCCTCTGTACAGGTAACCTGAAGTTTGTAAAATGATGTCTCCTAGTTATACCGAGGGCATGTGTGAAAGATGCTTTTATTTGCCCTGATTGTTGATTTAAGGGATTTTGGGAAGAAGGTATACAAAAATTTGGATTTAGGCAATCACCATTATTCTACTACAACTTGGAGTTCTGTATGTTTAAATAATAATGCCATTTACTGCATTAAATATATATCCATTTTACCCAGACCTATTTACTCTTCACAGTGCAGGAATGTCTCAGCACGGAAGTATATACAACTTTTTAAACAAGGAACTCTGTAATAACTAATAAGCATTCACACACGCAAAACCAATTGCTTAAAATACTTTCTGACACCCTAATGCACACCCAAAGCTAACTCTTATTCTTATATATCATCAGCCATCACCAAAACAGCCAAACCTACCCCAACTGTATCAGCAAAGGGTTGAGCCCTTGACAGCCTCTGCCACCCAGAATGAAACTGTAGGTAGAAGTCATTAGAGAAGACGCACCTGTGTTTCAAGTTGCCTTGAGATTTTCAAGTTTGAAATGCAGGTAATTCAGGGCTCTAGCAGAGCCCTCCTGGCTCCAGGAGTCAGCTTTACTCAGATACATATGGCTTTTCACTCCAGGCCCCCGTGGCAAACACCAGACGCTGCCTGGGCCAGGAGCACAGCAGCCTCAGGTGCGGGGAATTAATGCCCCCACCACCCAACAGCCCTCATCCATGACTTCTGGGAGCTAGGAATACCCATCCCCCTGGCCCCCACCTAATGGGCAGGATAACTGAGTCAGAGTTCATGCTTTGGCAAGGGTAAGCTTTATCCACAGGGCTGATTTGATAATGCACCATGGATCGGCTGCTTCCCTCCCAACGCACCTCCTTACTCCCCTACCAATGCTTCCCAAGGCCACCCACCAAATAAACTACTTACATTCAAGTGTCTGCTCAGGGCCTGCTTCTGGGGGAACCCAGACTGAGAGGGCTCCCTAACTTGGCTCCTCTTCTCCAGCCTCTCAGAGCCTCCACATAGACAGTTCATAGCCAGGAAGACAGCCCTAGACTGGGTTACTGATCCAAACAGGGTGAGAAGGAGAGGAGTCTTGGATGTAAGGGTCCAGGGATGCACATAAGAAGATCCTAATGGGAGTGTGCAGGGCAGAGCCTGGAGTACTCTCTGTCCCCAGGGTCACTGATGTGGCCATGGCCGAGGATTTAAAGGGACAGTGGTGAGGTGGCCCTGCTGCATTCCATGACCAAGGCCTGTGTACATAGTAACTTCTCTGTAAATATTTGTGGCATGAATGAACAAGGAGGAATTCAGTTTGAGAAAACCACATTAATGTAAACCCTCTGAAACACGGAAGATTTAACTCCCACTCCTAACATAATAGAGATACTTGTTTTATGATGTGATAGAGAAGTAAGGCAGGATGAGCTGAATTCTATAGAATTCCCCTCCACTGCCACCATGGAGCTTCTAGAAAACTGAACACCGACCACCGGTAGCCTCTTTGCTGTGAATTCTTGGTGAAGTCGCACGCTGAAGGAGCAGTCCTATGTGGAGAAGTGGAAATGACTTAAGGTTATCTTATCATTCCGTCACTTTATCACAAATCTAGCTGGCTCCAGGTTCCTGTCCTGTTATAGCTGGGAGCTGCCATCCCAGCTTATGAAATACTCGTTCAGTGGCCATGAAATAAATACACCAGTGCACCAGCTGGGGCCTACCTTAATGATTAAGACAAGGACAGCCAACCCGGGTCATGTTTTAGAAGAAGCCATGCAAAGCTCATGCCTGATACAAACCAGGGAGGCATTTAGAATGCAGGAGAAAAAGATGAACATTTATAAGCAGGATCACTGCTATTTTGAGTTCTTGGAGAGATCAGTGAATCAAATCAACAGCTATTTTTAAACTCCGTTATTTTACAATAATCACCATTTTAAAATATACATTTCATGCCTGGCATTGGATTAGGTGCCGGGCCCACGGTGAGGAACAGGCAAGCGCCATCTGGACCCTTCCCTCAAGATGTTTAGTGAGAAAGACAAGCCAGTCTAGTGTGATCAATCCATAGGACAGTTTATGAATAATTCTCCTGTAGATATCTACTTTGTCTTACATGGGCCTGTGGGTTCTGTCACATGCAGAGCCCAGATAAAGAATGGCTAACCATTTAGGCATTAACACCTCAAAGAATTAAACAGGTATTTTTTACAGGGTTTCATTTAAAATGTGTTCTATCACCCTACCTTAGAAACCAACCTATCAGGAGAAATATGACCTTCCTTTGGTGAGCTGGGTCAATAACCTGCAGTGAGTGTGTTTTAGCCGTATGTAGCATCGTAAGCACAAGCACAGGGTTAAGGAAGATTGGCTGTAGATGAGTACCTGGAAACACTTTTCCTGGGGAAAAAGGAAAATAGCACATCCTCTTCCTCTGTAGTCCCCTGCCTCTCCTAAAAGCATGGTGAAGGGTATGCGGACAGATATAAGATGTCCAGAGTGCTACGGCATGGCTGTTCTTTAAACAGATCCCCAAAGTCAAGACACCCTTTTCCCCAACCTCCAGAAAGTCACCTAATCAAAATCATCATCAGTGTCGTCTCTCTTGGCAATAATACAATAAGCAAGTTCCAGATCACTGCTTACAACAGGGCAGCCCCCGGAGTAGAGGGGCTCCCCGTGTGCCTTTTATTCCTGAGGTTCTTGCGTTGGGGGAGAGCCTATGTGACCGGGTTCTGTCCAGCTAACTATGATATTTAAAACCTATCGCATGTCATCCCTAGCCCCCTCTCCCCTTCTGTTATGACCCTGGAAACTGTGACTTCCAGCTGAATTCTACAAGGTGGAAACAGGCTGGTTCCCTGAGTCACCACCTGGAGAAGAGCCACCTTCCCACACACTGGCTAGACATTTGCTTTTGGGTTAAGCTCCTGAAAGTGGGAGGTTTATTGGCTAGTCTCTCCTAACAAATGCAACCACCTGACCAAGCTGCAGCCATCTTCCACCTCTCTAGCAGGAGGAGATGTGAAGTCAGCTGAACAAAGGCCCTGCTTCCCCATTCAGGACCTCTAGTAGCATCCTTACTGCATGGGCAGATGTTGAGAACATGTCAATCCGAGTGAGGTATTACACATGCATCTGTCTTTGGATACTCTCCTTCGTGGCAGGGGCTGTTCTTATCCCCACTTCACAGATGAAGAAACTGAGGCTCAGAGAGGTTCATTAATTTGCGTAGACTACAACAGCTAGTAAGTGGAGGTGCCACAGCTCTAGAACATAGACTTAAGCCACCACACCCTCCTGCCTCTCCCCCTGGCCTTAGATTTATTTATCTATTTGAGAGAAAGGGAGAGCACAAGCAGGGGGAGGGGCAGAGGGAGACGGTGAGGGAGAGAAGGTCCAGCAGACTCCATGAAGAGCATGGAACCAGATGCAGGGCTCGATCTAGGATGCTGAGATCATGACTTGAGCTGAAACCAAAAGTCGGATGCTGAACCAATTGGGCCACCAGGCACCCCCAGCTGTGATACTTTTGAGAGCTGGGTTGTCTCACTACCACAAATTTTATTTTAGAAAATTTCTAAGTGTTTGGGTCTGTAAAAATACGCATATTTCTAATGTTTGGGTCTGAGGACCTTCTCTGAGCCTCCCTATTGGGCTACAGTTGGACGAGGGTGGCCACAATGAATGGTTTTCATCCTAGGAGGCCACATGGGTCCTGGAATGTGGAATGACATTTCCTATGCAAATCCCAGCATCCCTGTTTTTTAATCCTGGGATTCTGAGCAAGTTAATTACGTCACTGTGAGGTTCAGCTCTACTGACCCATGAACTGTGGGCCAGGCTGTGCTTAGAAACAAGTCCGAAAAAACAACCTGGAAGCTTCCTTCAACACTGCTCCTTAATTAACATCTGATCTTGCTGTTTTCTTTCTTCAAATCTATCCCAATCCTTCACAATATAAGAAGAGCCCTTAGCCGCATGCCCAGTTAACACTCTGGTGTGTAGTAACACTCAGCTAAGATAACTACTGTTACTATTATTATTATTGTCATTGTTGCTGTCACTTCTATCTGGGCTTCGGGTGTCTGCCACTCAGGAGCTGGCATTTGCTAAGGAGGACTGGCTGGATTTCACGGAGAATTAAGCCAGAAATTAGACCCTCTGCGATCCTCACTGCAGGGCCCTCCTGGGCATGACACTGCTTTTTCTGAATTCAGAATTGCAAACAATACCACCAGATCTCCTTTCACCGCTTTGTGGTAATCCAAGTGGATGGGTCCTCCAAAATATTCCCATTAGAGCCCTCACCGGATCAGCTGTGTGGCCTGATTTTCTCTTTTAAGTTACCTACAATTTTCTTTTGGCTGTTTCTACCTTCTGACTTTGTAATTTTCCCTCAATCTGAGATCTGGATTCTCCATTGCCAGGTGTTGGCTATGAAGAGGAGAAGGAAAACGCTTGGAGTCATAGAAAAGTTGAGAGGCCTGGGACATAATCCCAGACGCTAGTAGGCAATGCCTATGGCCTCTCTGGGCCTCAGTTTCCCTTGCACCCCCAGGGGTCCTCTGAGGTCCCAGCTCTCTGAATGGATGCCTTTCCTCCAAATGTCTACAGCACACATATTCCATTGCTTGGTGTGGCCCAAGCACTGGCTGCCAGGCTTGCATATTTCCTGGGGCTCAGGTTCTCCCTGCCCAGCGTCTGCAGGGAGCTAATCATCAGGGACGTGGTTTTGGGCCATGTTGGGGACACGTCATGGAAAGTCCATGCTGTGCTTTACAATCTGCTTCTCCTGGTTGCAAATCCTGGCCTGGCACCACTTACTAACTTTGTGACTTGGGACAAGTTCACTTACCTTCTCGGAGCCTTTGTTTACCTATCTATAAAATGGAGTTTATGGCACTTAATTCACAAACTGTATAGGGGCCCCAGATGGAATAAAGTAGATAAAGTTCCCAACACAGTGGGAACTATTGTTTTCATCACAGTAGTTTTATTTTATTCTCATCAGAAGAGCTCTGGTCGCTGTGCAGTTGGGTACGTGCAGGTGTAGAGACGGATTGACCTGGAGGATCTATTGAGGAGGGTGGACTGCGACACTGTGACTCTGGGCCGGAGATTCCCGCATGGCCATGTTTGCTCTGACCCTCTAAAGAGAAGAGGAAAGACACCAGGGAAGAGAAGCTGTGCAGCCGACCAGTTCACGTTCCCCCTGAGAAGGAGGGAAGCAACTCTACCCAGGCAAAGATGCCTGAGAAGACAAGCAGCAGGCCCCTCTCCCAGAAGACAGACTGCAAGAACAGCAAAACAGATATGTAGAGACCAGCCTGAACATCCACGGAATCAGCCTGAGATGCAGGAAGATACATCTGGATCTCTACAAATGAACATCACCAGCGCTGAGTATTGAGGAGACACGGAGACTCTACCCAAACAGGGTTGCCTGAGTATCGGTGTGGCAGGCCCCTCCCCCAGAAGGCAGGCTGAAAAATCAAGAATCCCACATCCCTAAGATCCCTATAAAACAAGGGCGCACGGCCTGGGTCCTGGTCAATAATTTGGGCTCTGGGCAACCCTGCAACCTCTCCTCATCAGAATGACGAGAAGGAGAAATCCCCCACAGCAAAGAAAAGACAATGAATCTGTGGCCTCTGCCACAGAACTAATGGATATGGATATAACCAAATTATCAGAAATGGAATTCAGAGTAACAATGGTCAAGATGATGTGTAGACTTGAAAAATGTATTAATGAAAATGTTAATGAGAATACAGAATCTCTAAGGGTGGAAATGAGAGCGAATCTGGCAGAAATTAAAAATTCTATTAGCCAAATGCAGTCAAAACTAGAGGCTCTGATGGCCAGGGTGAATGAGGAAGAAAAACGTATCAGTGAAATGGAGGATGGGTTAGTAGAAGAGAAAGCTAAAATAGAATCTGGACTCAAAAAAATCCACGCTCAGGAATGTAGGTTACGGGAGATTACTGACTCAATGAAACGTTCCAATGTCAGAATTATTGGCATCCCCAAGGGGGTGGAGAAAAACAGAGGTCTAGAAGAGATATTTGAACAAATTGTAGCTGAAAACTTCCCTAATCTAGCGAGGGAAACAAACATTCGTGTCCAAGAGGCAGAGAGGACCCCTCCCAAGCTCAAACATGACAAACCTACGCCACGTCACGTCATAGTGCATTTCACAAATATTAGATCCAAGAATATAGTATTGAAAGCGGCCAGGGCAAAGAAATTTCTCACGTACCAAGGAAAAGGTATCAGAATTATGTCAGACCTGTCTACACAGACCTCAGTGAGAGAAAGGGTTGGGGGGACATTTTTAAAGCTCTTTCAGAGAAAAACATGCAGCCAAGGATCCTTTATCCCGCAAGGCTGTCATTCAGAATTGATGGAGATATAAAACCTTCCAGAATCGTCAGTCATTGACCAATTTCATAACCACGAAACCAGCCCTACAGGAGATATTAAGGAGGGGTTCTATAAAAGTAAAAAGGCCCCAAGAGTGATAGAGAACAGAAAGTCACAATCTATAGAAACAAAGACTTTACTGGCAACATGGCATCATTAAAATCATATCTCTCAGTACTCAGTCTCAATGTAAATGGCCTAAATGCTCCCATAAAACTCCACAGGGTTGCAGATTGGATAAAAAGACATGACCCATCCATTTGCTGTCTACAAGAGACTCATTTGAACCTAAAGATACATTCAGACTGAAAGTAAAGGGATGGAATACCATCTTTCACGACAATGGACCTCAAAAGAAAGCTGGGGTAGCAATTCTCATATCAGACAGATTGGATTTTAAACTAAAGACAGTTAGAGACACAGACACTATATTATTCTTAAAGGATGTATCTAACAAGTGGATATGACAATTATAAATATATATGCCCCCAACAGGGGAGCAGCAAGATACACAAGCCAACTCTTAACCACAATAAAGAGACATATAGATAAAAATACACTAATAGTAGGGGACCTCAACACTATCAGCAATAGGCAGATCACCTAAGCAAGAAATCAGCAAAGAAACAAGAGCTTTGAATGTCATACTCGACAAGTTGGACCTCATAGATATATATAGAACACTACACCCCAGAACCAAAGAATACTCATTCTATTCTGATGCCCATGATACATTCTCATGAATAGACCATGTTCTGGGTCACAAAACAGGTCTCAACTGATACCAAAAGACTGAAATTATTCCCTGCATACTCTCAGGCCACAACGCTCTGAAATTGGAACTCAACCACAAGGAAAAATTTGGAAGAAACTCAAATACTTGGAGACTAAGAACCATCCTGCTCAGGAATGATTCAATAAACCAGGAAATCAAAAATCAATTTAAACAATTTATGGAGACCAACGAGAATGAAAACACAACGGTCCAAAACCTATGGGATACTGCAAAGGCAGTCCTAAGGGGGAAATACATAGCCATCCAAGCCTCACTCAAAAGAATAGAAAAATCTAAAATGCAGTTTTTATATTCTCACCTCAAGAAGCTGGAACAGCAACAGAGGGACAGGCCTAATCCACGCACGAGGAAACAGTTGACCAAGATTAGAGCAGAAATCAATGAATTAGAAACCAGGAGTACAGTAGAGCAGATCAACAGAACTAGAAGCTGGTTCTTTGAGAGAATTAATAAAATTGACAGACCACTGGCAAGACTTATCCAAAAGAATAGAGAAAGGACCCAAATTAATAAAATTATGAATGAAAAAGGAGAGGTCACGACCAACACTGATGAAATTGGAAGGATTATTAGAAACTTTTATCAACAGCTTTATGCCAATAAATTAAGCAATTTGGAAGAGATGGATGCCTTCCTGGAAACCTATAAACTACCAAGACTGACACAGGAAGAAATTGATTTTTTTAAACAGGCCAATTAATTATGAAGAGATTGAGTCAGTGATAAACAACCTTCCAAAAAACAAAACTCCAGGCCCGACGGTTTTCCTGGGGAATCCTACCAAACATTCAAAGAAGAAATAATACCTATTCTCCTGAAGCTGTTTCAAAAAATAGAAACAGAAGGAAAGCTACCAAACTCATTCTATGAGGCCAATATTACCTTGATCCCCAAACCAGGCAAAGACCCCATCAAAAAGGAGAATTACAGACCGATTTCCCTAATGAATATGGACACCAAAATCCTCAAAAAGATCCTGGCTAATAGAATCCAACAGTACATTAAAAGGATTATCCATCATGACCAAGTGGGATTCATCCCTGGGATGCAAGGGTGGTTCGACATTTGCAAATCTATCATTGTCTTAGATTTTATCCAGAAGGAGAAATTCAAAAATCATATGATTTTCTCAATAGATGCAGAGAAAGCATTTGACAAAATACAGCATCCTTTCCTGATTAAAACCCTTCAGAGTGTAGACATAGAGGGTACATTCCTCAATTTCATAAAAACCATCTATGAAAAGCCTACAGCAAATATCATCCTCAATGGGGAAAAGCTGGAAGCCTTTCCCTTAAGATCAGGAACACAACAAGTGAAGGATGCCCACTCTCACCACTATTATTCAACATAGTACTAGAAGTCCTTGCAACAGCAATCAGACAACAAAAAGGGATAAAAGGTATCCAAATCGGCAAAGAAGAAGTCAAAATGTCTCTCTTCACAGATGACGTGATACTCTATATGGAAAACCCAAAAGAATCCACCCCCAAACTTCTAGAAGTTATAGAGCAATTCAGTAATGTGGCAGGATACAAAATCAATGCTCAGAAATCAGTTGCATTTCTATACACGAATAATGAGATGGAAGAAAGAGAAATTAGGGAATCCATCCCATTTACAATAGCACCAAAAACCATACGTTACCTTGGAATTAACTTAACCAGAGACGTAAAGGATCTATATTCTAGGAACTATAAATCACTCTTGAAAGACATTGAAGAAGACACAAAAAGATGGAAAAATATTCCATGCTCATGGAACGGAAGAATTAACATAGTTAAAATGTCCATGTTACCCAGACCAAGCTACACTTTCAATGCTATCCTGATCAAAATACCGATGACATTTTTCAAAGAACTGGAACAAATAGTCCTTAAATTTGTACGGAAACAGAAAATGCCCCAAACCACCAAGGAACTGTTGAAAAGGAAAAGCAAAGCTGGGGGCATCACAATGCCGGATTTTGAGCTGTACTACAAAGCTGTGATCACAAAGACAGCATGGTACTGGCACAAAAACAGACACAAAGACCAATGGAACAAAACAGAGAACCCAGAAATGGACCCTCGGCTCTTTGGGCAACTATTCTTTGATAAAGCAGGAAAAAACATGCAGTGGAAAAAAGACAGTCTCTT